>NC_136624.1:5605249-6045249 GCF_933228915.1 Telmatherina bonti
GTATTTTCCATTTATAATTGTTCTTTTTTTTTTCTTTGCAAAACTCCTATCAATAAAATCCAGATGAGATTGTCAAGTTAATGAATATATGTAAAAATGCTATGTTTATGTGTGTGTGTGTGTGTGTGTGTGAATTAATACAAAAAAAAACATGAGGCTTCATCATCTTGATTGCATCATGTGTGTCGTCACCATAGACTGTAGGTCGTCGCAAAAATGGGCAAAGAGGTGGAGCTGAGGGGGGCTGTGAGCATGGAGGTAGACTTGCCTGGAGCCAAGAGCTACCTGAGCTAACGGGGGTAACCAGCTTACAGGAGTAGGCAGGCTAAAGCACTGTTAACCAGCTAAAAACCGTGGTTGTGCGACACTCTGCCTTCATGCAGCAGGACATTAGATACCTGTCAATCAAAAGGACACGCCCCCCCCCCCCCCCCCCCCCCCCCCCATTATGCCAAATATTGAGATGAAAAAAAAAATCAATTTCCTCTCCAGTTGTCATGAAGGTAAATCTGACCTATTAAACCTTTTATTTGTAAAATGTGGATTCACTCTGTTTTGGAGCCCCTAGTGGAGGAAGGGGGAACTGCAGTTTAGGGGACTTCCACAGCATTGGCTTCACTTTTTAGCACCGGAGGTTGCCGCTTGATCTAAACTCATATATTTCTTGTCCATAATAATGGAAAAGATTTGCCAGAAGAACTGCCAGAGCTTTTAAAACTGATCTGGTTCGTTTTTAATGTCGGTAACATTTTCCAGAGGGACCTGTCCATTTTTAACCTTCTGCATCCCATAATAATCTGCTGCAACAGTATAATGTTTCTGACACTAAAATTATCATTCTGTCTTCGTGTCTTAATATCAGTTGTGTATTAAGAGACGCCAAAAAATGAAGAGATATGTTCAGAGGTGTATAAAGTAGATGAAGGAGCTAAGTCTAAACAAAGCTACTGAGATAGCTTGGCCCGAGAGTTGGTTTGACGCGCCACTTCGCCGTGATTGACTTCCACTCAGATCGCTTGATTTCAGATTCATCAATCTTTATTCCTTTTGCAATAATCTTGTGGCATATACACGTCTACTCGCGCCCTGCGGTCAAAAACCTTTTGCCCTTCCGGGCCAAACATCTACCCAACCAGTGACGCGTTCCACCTATAAGTGTCACCTGCCCAGGTAACAATACAGCGCCCTCTAATAGCACCAATGAGAACGCAATTAAATAAATTAGCTCCTATAGTAGAAGTAGAAGTAAAAATAAAGTAGAAGTCCTGCCATGTTTTTGGATCTACCAGTGCATTGAGAACAGGTGTTTTCACCAACAGGCTCATCTACCTGCAGTGGAGCTGAGCTGATTAAATTCACCTGGTTTTGTGACTGGACAGGACTTCTACTTTCTACTTCTACTTGATACATCTCTGGATATATTAAATGTATTATAACAACCTCGGCAGAGAGGAGCCATGTAAATCCAGACGGAAGCGGCCCGGAACGCTCTTGCGTCAGTTGCGTGTCTTTGTCACCGTACGTGGCCGTGCGTCACCTTGTCACGTGTTGCACACCTCTAGACATGGCTCCCTGATCCGACACATGGCCCTTAAAGCCATGAACCAAAAGAAAAACTCACCAAAAATGACCACATCTTAACAGCCGCCTTGTTTTCTTTATTCTGGAATTATTTCCACTCCTGGAAGAGTATCAACCGGCCCCCAGCCGCTGTCACGCGGAGAGGTGCAGACACCGCTTTGCTTTGGCATTTCTCAGTTATTTCTGTTTAACTTTTCTCCTCCTTCTCTGGGAGCTCTCATCATGGGCGTCCAGGGCTTCCAGGAGTACATTGAGAAGCACTGCCCCAGCGCCGTGGTGCCGGTCGACCTCCAGAGGTTGGCCCGGGGAAGTTTGGTTGGAGGCGGCCGCCAGAGACCTCCACAGAGTCGGCTCAGGCTCCTGGTGGACGCCGAGAGCTGCCTGCACCGACTCTATGGCGGCTTCTACACCGACTGGGTCAGCGGAGGCCAGTGGAACCACATGCTGGGCTTCCTGGCCGCCCTGTCCAAGGCCTGCTTCAGCGGCAACATGGAGCTCCTGGTGTGTTTCAACGGCGCCCTGGAGAAAGGCCGTCTGCACGAATGGGTGAAGCGGCAGGTGAACGAGAGGCAGACCGCTCAGCAGATCCTCAGCCACGTCCAGAACAAGGGCACCCCGCCGCCCAAAGTCTGGTTCCTGCCGCCGGTGTGCATGGCCCACTGCGTCCGCCTGGCTCTGCTGCGGTTCCACGTCGGGGTGAGTGGAGAGCCGGCCCGCCTGTGTGGAGAGCCGGTCCGCCGGTGTCCGAAGCCCGGGGAGCCGCCAGCGGAGGCTGGAAGGCTGGGTAGTTAGCAAGCTGGCTGGTTAGTAGGTTGGCTGGTTAGTAAATTGGTCAGTTAACAGACACGTTCAGTAAAGTGGTCAGTTTGTTAACAGACTGGTTATTTAGCAGGATGGTTAGTTGGTTAGCAGACTGGTTAGTTGGTTAGCAGACTGGTTATTTAGCAGGGTGGTCAGCAGACTGGTCAGTTGGTTAGCAGACTGGTTAGTTAGCAGGATGGTTAGTTGGTTAGCAGACTGGTTAGTTAGCAGGGTGGTCAGCAGACTGGTCAGTTGGTTAGCAGACTGGTTAGTTAGCAGGGTGGTCAGCAGACTGGTCAGTTGGTTAGCAGACTGGTTAGTTAGCAGGGTGGTCAGCAGACTGGTCAGTTGGTTAGCAGACTGGTTATTTAGCAGGATGGTTAGTTGGTTAGCAGACTGGTTAGTTAGCAGGGTGGTCAGCAGACTGGTCAGTTGGTTAGCAGACTGGTTATTTAGCAGGATGGTCAGCAGACTGGTCAGTTTGTTAGCAGACTGGTCAATTAGCAGACTGGTCAGTTAGTTAGCATACTGGTTTGTTAGCAGGATAGTTAGCAGACTGGGCAATTAGTAAGCAGACTGGTTAGTTAGCAGACTGGGTAGTTATCAGGGTAGTTAGCAGGCTAATTGTCCAGCATGTCTGCACAGCCAACCTTCACCCCTGGGTCTGACAGGAAGCTGCTGAGCCGGAACCGGCGTCTCGGTGGGAATCTGTTGGTTTAGTGGGAGGATGTGGAGGAAAAGCCCGTTTAGAAGCAGGAAGTCTGAGTAAATTCCTAACTGCGTGTTCTCGGACTGGAACGTGACGTAAAAAGCATGAAATGGATTAAATGTGAAATCATGAGGTGACACACATGAACTGTTGCTCTGAGCGACGTTTAAAACACACAAAATCTTTATTTTTAGCTGAATAAGATGAAATGGGTGCTGCTGCCAGACCCACAAACTGGAAAAGAATCTAAATCTGATGGAATCAGGTGGATGTGTGTTGGTCCAGGAAGTTGGTGGCTATGTCCACCCCACCATGTACGACTCCAGTCTTTCTGGGCTGATTTCTTCCTCTCCAGATGAGATGAGCAGCTCCAATCCTCCTGAATCTGGCTTCTCGTCTCATTCCCCAGGTTGTCCAGACCACAGAGGACCACCACTTGGAAGTAATGGCCTTGTACAGGGAGGGGGGCTTCCACGGCCTGGTGGCCTACGACTCAGACTACGCGCTGAGCAACATCCCATACTACTTCAGCGCCCACACCCTCAAACTGAGCCGCAACGGCAAGAGCCTCACCACCAGCCAGTACCTGATGCACGAAGTGGCCCGGCAGCTGGACCTCAACCCCAACCGCTTCATTATCTTTGCATCACTTTTAGGTTTGTTGCTGTTTGCAGATCCAGGGGGGTGGGGTCAGGGGTCGAGGTTTGTCCCGTTCTCTCATCCTGAACTGTGGTGTTCTACAGGGAACCACATACTGCCTGATGAAGACCTGGCTGCCTTTCACTGGAACCTCCTGGGTTCAGAGCATCCATTAGCATCTCTGAAGGTAGACGATGAGTTTTCGCTGGAAAGAATTCGCCTCTCTGTAAAATCCGGTGTTCCTCTCGGAGGAAGCGCTTGTAGCCGCGTCTCAGCTCCTTGTCCTCCAGATATCTGCTTGTTGTGTCTCATCACACCTGGTCTCTGTCAGGTGCGTGCCCACCAGCTCGTGCTCCCGCCCTGCGACGTGGTGATCAAAGCCGTGGCCGACTACGTGCGCAGCATCCCAGACATCACGGACCTGGAGGCCGTCGCTAAGGACATCTTCAAGCATTCGCAGGTCAGTGCAGCAGGTTGAGCGGACGTGAGACGATGCCGGTCGGGTTGTTCCGTAGAAAACCGGTGAAGTATAAAATATAAAGATGTAGATCTGACTCTGTCAGTTCTGCGGTGTCAGCTGAGAGGTCAGAAACTGACGTCTGGCCCAGTGTGAAGTCAGAGAGAAGACCTTCGCCAAGACATCGTCTGTTGGCGTCTGTGATTGTGGTCTGTCGTCCAAAGCTCTAACGGCAGAATGATCCCCGTCTCGTCATAGGCAGGGTCACAAACCGCTGGTCATGTGATCATGACCAAACAAACCTTTCATCAGACCAGCGAGTGCAGCTTCCATGGATGATCCCTAACATCATCCAGCTATATGGATCTGCTAGAAACCGATGAGGTGAAGTTATGTCTTGTTTCCATCAGGACCAGTGTGAGGGGCCGAGCCGAAAAACCAGAGAAGCACAAGGAATGTTTTTAGAAAAATATAATGTCTACATTTATTTTAAAAAAATAACAAAATAAATCTTTCAGTGCAATAACTTTGGGCCCATAAAAGAGGTCAAAGAAAACAAACATCAACCTAGGTACTAACATAAGGAACTCAATCACTAACTGACACACAAGGGACACATATATACTGGCTGATCAGGCCATTCTGACACACGAGGGGGGGGAGACAATACAATACTAGATACCAACTGTAACATGAACTTAACTTATCAAAAAGTGTTACATATAATCAATTAAGACAATAAACTAAACAATCTGAAATACCTAAATAATACAAACCAACAGACAAACAATCAATAGAAAAACCTAAACCCCTCCTATACTTCCCTCCTATAAAAAAAGATGGTTCTGCCCAATTAGGCCTCAGCCTGATTTAAGGAGCTCCAGTGGAGCCAGGACTCTCTTTAGCAGGCTTGGGAACTCCAAGGAACTGGCAACTCAAAAGGAAAGTATATGAACTGAAAGCAAAGCAAATTGACAAGATGACAAAATAAACCAAATTAACAAGGTGACAATATAAGTTAACTAAGTGTGTGCACCCAGTTAGTTAACCCCCTGTCAACCCAGCTAATAAAAATATGAAAAATGATAAAGTATCTTTAAAGTGTTTATATAATTGAGAAGAAAAAAAAAAAGAAGGTTACCAGACCTTTACTTTACTCACAACCAGCTTGTCTCAACGTAACTCGCCTCGACTCGTTTCAGCTGGGTCCGGTTTCTTCTGCACTACAGTTTAGTACCAGGTCTAAAATGGTTTGTATGAAGTCACTGTGACGTCAGTGTTGTGCACGACAACAACCCAGGACCTAGAGGCGATCTGCTACTTGGTCTGCAGCTCGCCGGTCGCTGACCAGAAATCATGTCCATTTGTTGGAACCACTTCCAGTCTCGTCTGGTCTCGTTGTGGTCCTTGACCTGCCCGTAGTCACTTCTGAGCTTTTTCAGCTTCTCTCATCACTGCTGGAAACTCCGTTGCTCCACGTAGACGTTGAGTCGGAAAGCTCTTGATAGATTATTTTCATTTCGTGTGGCTCCATCTGGTTCCCTCTGTATCATTTCCTCAGCAACCAAGCAAAGAAATGTCTCCACCTCAGTGTTGGACCACGGAACAGACTTTTGGTGCGACATTGCTCGTAGCGTAATCTAAACAACCTGCAAGATGGAGTCGCTCTTCCAGTGACGTCGCTCCCTGACCTCTGATTGGCCACGCCCCTGACCAATAGCAGCATGCAGTCTGGCGACGTCACACACAACCCGACTCGGCTCGCTTAGAACCTGGGCTGAGGAGTTACCATGAACAGTACCGTAAAGCCGAGTGGAAAGCCCTACAAACCGAGTTGAGTTGAGACGAGCTGATACTGATGGAAAAGGACCTTTAGAGACAGTCGGACTGAACGAATGACCTCATGTCCGTCCGCCGACACATCGTGAAGCAGCTGCTAACAGGAAACACGGAGAACGTCACAAAACCACCAACAGATGTTTGTTATTGTTACTGTCAGCAGATATTTCATGGTAAGAAGTAGGGATGCACCGATACCGATATCAGTATCGGCTCAAAGTGTTCTGATACCACACGAGTCAAGCAGCGCAGGTGTGTTTGATGCTTCGAGCGTGTTTTAAAAGATATAAATGCCTTAAATGTTAAAATGTGACATTTGTTCCACTAAAAGCTCGATCTTTGTTTCCAAACCACACATTTATAGTTGTATTTAGGTAAAATGTGGCAAATCAGAATAAAACCTGGTGAAATAGTAAGATCTGTAATGTTATTATATCTGTATCGGTGAGGTAACTTCAGAAAGGATAATTTATTACAACCTGATGAAATCTGACACAGTTATAACAGCAGTAATAACCAGAGTCACAATAATGTTCACATAAACACATCTGGTATCAGCAGATATTTAGGTTTCAGGTATCAGAACTCCCAAAAAGTGGATCGATGCGTCCCTGGTGGGAAGTTTTAAATGGTGACATAGTGATCTAATTTTTATTTTTATGAGTTTAAAATAATTTAATGAAAAATAAAATCCACTAAATGTAAATAAAAGTTTTAATCTTTGTTTTCTTTTTATGTTTAATGTGTAATAATTGTGAACGTGGGACCTTTTCCTTCCTCTCTGAGCTGATTTAACATTTTTCTTCCAGTCTTGTCCGGATGACAAAGTCCTTCGCTTTAAGAAAGCCGTGGCGTTTTATTCAGAAGCCAGTTTACTCCCCCACGTCCCTCCGCTGTCAGGTGGGTCAGATTCACCGGATCAGCTCGTCTGGAAGGTGTTCGTTAACAAACAGAAGCTTTATTCTCATCATCTTAACAAGCTGAAGTTGTTGTGAATCCGTCTCGCAGTCAAACCAAAACCTGTGGGACTTCCTGCGACGGCGGCGTCTCCTGCAGGTGTCAGCATTCCCCGGGCGCCGCTGCCTGTCCAGGTGAGAACAGAAAACCCTCGTCCTGGTTTTCCTGCAGGATCGAGCTCCTGTTGCTCATCCTTTCCTCTTCCCAGGTCCAGCAGTCGTTCCCAGAACCTGCGGTGGATCCCAGTCCGCCTGGGAAAAACCTCCCGGAGCAAAACAGCTTCAGCAACATTCCTCCTGAAGGGAAGCACACGCCGCTGTACGAGAGGTCGTCTCCCATCAACCCGGGCAGGAGCAGCAGCCCCGACCGCACCGAGGCCGCCTTCTTCACTGCCTCCTCCTCGTCCTCGGAGAACGACGAGAGCTCAGACACAACTGCCAGGTGAGTTCAGCCGGCTGGACTCGTCTCCATGGTGACGGAACACAGCAAACACCCGTCTCCTTTGGATCAAGTTACCTGGACACACACACCTCTGACACCTGGACACACACACCTCTGACACCTGGACACACACACCTCTGACACCTGGACACACACACCTCTGACACCTGGACACACACACCTCTGACACTTGGACACACACCTGGACACACACACCTCTGACACCTGGACACACACCTGGACACACACACCTCTGACACCTGGACACACACACCTCTGACACCTGGACACACACACCTCTGACACCTGGACACACACACTTCTGACACTTGGACACACACCTGGACACACACACTTCTGACACTTGGACACACACCTGGACACACACACTTCTGACACTTGGACACACACCTGGACACACACTTCTGACACCTGGACACACACACTTCTGACACCTGGACACACACACCTCTGACACCTGGACACACACACTTCTGACACCTGGACACACACACCTCTGACACCTGGACACACACACCTCTGACACCTGGACACACACACCTCTGACACCTGGACACACACACTTCTGACACCTGGACACACACACTTCTGACACCTGGACACACACACCTCTGACACCTGGACACACACACTTCTGACACCTGGACACACACCTGGACACACACACTTCTGACACCTGGACACACACCTGGACACACACACTTCTGACACTTGGACACACACCTGGACACACACACTTCTGACACTTGGACACACACCTGGACACACACACTTCTGACACTTGGACACACACCTGGACACACACACTTCTGACACTTGGACACACACCTGGACACACACTTCTGACACCTGGACACACACACTTCTGACACCTGGACACACACACCTCTGACACCTGGACACACACACTTCTGACACCTGGACACACACACTTCTGACACCTGGACACACACACCTCTGACACCTGGACACACACACCTCTGACACCTGGACACACACACTTCTGACACCTGGACACACACACTTCTGACACCTGGACACACACACCTCTGACACCTGGACACACACACTTCTGACACCTGGACACACACACTTCTGACACCTGGACACACACACCTCTGACACCTGGACACACACTTCTGACACCTGGACATACACCTGGACACACACCTCTGACACCTGGACACACACCTCTGACACCTGGACACACACCTCTGACACCTGGACATACACCTGGACACACACCTCTGACACCTGGACACACACTTCTGACACCTGGACACACACCTGGACACACACCTGCCGGTATCAGCGGTCCAGCCACGCTCCAGCAGTCTGTGAGGTGAAAGTGTGGGTACGAATGAGGACCAGATGGTTTCCAGTTAAACTGGTGCTGGTTCTGATGGAATTAACCGTGTGTGTGTGTCTGTTAGTGAACATAAGGAAGAATGGCAGAAAAATGGCCTCAGCGCGGCGGACGGCGACCTGGGGGACCAATCAGAAGTGAGTGTTTGAGGATGCAGGTTGTAGTTTGTCAGGACTCTCTGTCCTCCATCTAAAGTGGCGTTTCTGTCCTCAGGTGGACGTCCGTGGGGGTCTCGCCAACCAGGCGGGAGGTCTCGCCAGCCTGAACACACAGATCCCCTCCCTGCTATCCATGCCCACCAGGAACCACATGGACATCACGATCCCACCGCTCCCCGAGGTGGCCCCCGAGGTCCTGCGGGTGGCCGAGCACAGACACAGGAAGGGCCTCATGTACCCCTACATCTACCATGTTCTCACCAAGGTCGTCCATGTTCGTGCGGAGGTTGCTGGCGGCGTACTCACAAGGCTATCTAACATAGCAGTGTGTCTTTGCAGGGAGAGATGAAGCTGTCCGTTACCATTGAAGACGAAGGTAACACAGAGCTGCCTTCAGCGGTGCAGCTGTTCCGACCCATCCGTCAGTATGTTTACGGAGTCCTCTTCAGCCTGGCAGAGTTCAGGAAGAAGGCGGAGAGACTCGCCATGAGGAAGAACTGCCACCCCGAGTGTGAGTCTCGCTGCAGCGTGTTGCACAGAAATGTTCCGACTCCAAGTCCAGATGTTTCTGTTTGAAACGGCCGAGAGTCCGAAAGAAACACAGACACTCGGAAAATGGTTCCGTTTAACGTACGTCAGCTTCGCTCATTTCTGCAAGTTCAGAACCGGAGATAAACTTGCTGTTAAGACCTCTGCAGAACTCCACAGGACTCGTAGATGAACCAGACCACCTGAAACCGTTTTAAACCCCAGATCTGTTCCGGTTTGTTCTGCCCTCTTACATTGCAGGGATCATAGTTCATCTCAGGACGCTTTACAGACGCATCAGTTCAGGCTAATTCTTCGTCAATAAAAGCCTGGTTAAGGCCAAGAGGCAACCTCCAGCGGTTAAAGTGAAGCCTATGTGGAAGTGCATAAAACTGCAGTTCCCCCTTCATCCACTAGGGCTCCAAAACAGTGTGAATCCCCATAGACTCCCATGTTAAAAAGACCAACTTCACAGCAGGAATAAACATGTTTACAGCAGAAATAAACATGTTTACAGCCTGGTACAAAAATCCATTTTTGGTTTAATAGGGTTAGGGTTTACCTTCATGACAACTGTGGGGGGAGTGAATTTTTTTTCCAACTCGCCCGTTTAAAAGTAATTTAATGTAGAAATTCGGCATATTTATGGGTGTGTCCTTTTGATTGACAGGTATCCGATAGCCCGCTTCAAGTAAGAAAAACGCTGAACAACCGCGGTTTTTAGCCGGTTAACGTGACTTAGCTTTAGCCCGTTTTCCTCCGTTAGCTAGTTAGCTCCGGGTTATCTCGGTTAGCTCTTAGCTACAGGTGGGTTGGAGTTTGCTCGATGTTAAACATCCACCATGACGCTCACAGCCCCCCTCTCAGCTCCACCTCTTTGCCCATATTTATATTTTCCGGGTGAGACGACACGTATGCCCCTGCTAAGATGGCGATGGTAGGAACCGCCCACCAAGCTTCAGTTCAGCTCTTCAGAAAAACATGGGTGGTGTCACGGAGGCTCCGCCCATCTTTTATATACAGTCTACAGTTAAGGCAAACCAGACGAGGCGATGGGCTTAAAGCCTGGACCCCTCCAGTTGGTCAGCTGATGGAAACGTTAGAGGAAACACGGATCACACACGTGTTCAGTAACATGTTCAGAAACGACCATTCATACCCAGATTAATGTTTGCTGTACTGCAGCGATGCCCAACAGAAGCCAATGAAAAATAATACAAGCAAATACAAAATGAACCACAAAAAACACCAATCCATCCATCTTTTCTGCCGCTTGTCCTTAAAACTGAACTGGTGCTTGAAATTGTTCAGGTCGACGCTGTTGTGAAAACCGCTCCAGCTGTTCTCTAAGAGTCAACAACATGTTACTGTAAGTTAAACATGTTTTCATCCGCTTCATTAATACACATTAATATCTGACAGTAAACCAGTACAGATCAACCAGTGGAACTGGTCTGGTCCTGCAGCAGAGGTGATAACCTCCTGCTCTGACTCTGATGCTTCATCTAGCATGGAGCTGGCGTAGTATGGGGGAGGGGCTTATGTTATGCCGCTGGTGCTATTGGAGAGTAAGTACACGTTTTTTCACATTACTATCCAAAAGTCTCCTTTATCACCAAAGAAGTTGTTTTTTTTTCCCTTCAAAAAGTCTTGTGAATGTCTGAAAAATGGCTAAATATGGCGCCAGAGTTGGCACCGGATGTGCATCAGTGTAACAGGAAGTCAAATGTTCTGCCATTAAACACCCCCCCCCCCCCCCCCCCCCCCCCCCCCCCCCCGAATAAATATTCTGTCCTGCAGACACCCATGTGATGGTGAAGGAGTGGGCTGCCTACAAAGGCAAATCCCCCCACACCCCCGAGCTGGTGGAGGCCCTGCCCTTCAGGGAGTGGACCTGTCCCAACCTGAAGAAGCTGTGGCTGGGCAAGGCGGTGGAGGACAAGAACCGCAGGAGGAGGGCCTTCCTGGCCTGCATGCGCTCGGACACGCCGGCCATGCTGAACGTTCCCACGCCCCTCCTGGTGCTCTGCTGCGTCCTCCGGTGAGTCCGGCCCCGATCTGGAGCCAATCACGCCAAGATTTCACGGTGATGGACAGAAATGAGATGAAGCTTGTTACATCCTCCGCGAGAAGGCAGAACTTTGTTCTCAGGATGCAGGAACAAGATAAAAAGCTTGTTTTGGTCCGGTCAGTCCAAACTCTGTGAGAAGCTCGTAGACGTGACGGCATCCACGTCTTTAGTTAAAGCGCGCATTGTCCCCGTTTTCCTGCGTTTTCCTGTGTCAACGCCTCGAGCAGCTTTCTAGAAAACCATCAGTTCAACCTGCACCAGAACTTTCCGCTCTGTTGACCACGCCCACCTTAAACGTCAACCAGTCACACGATGCATCTCAGCGCCTGACAAGAAGAAAGTTCTGCCTGCCCGACGTGTCGTGGACAACCCGCAGGACATCGTCAACCACGCGGCCTGGAGAGCAAGGCGCCGTGCTGGCGGAGGATGGAACAGGCTGAGAGAGAGTGATGGCGGCTCGGTAACGCTGTTAACCTTCTGTGTTTTGCTCCAGGTTTATGTTACATTGGCCAGGAGTAAGAATTTTGCGTCGTAACGAACTTGACGCTTTCCTAGCCCAAGCACTTTCTCCTAAACTTTATGAGCCTGACCAGCTGCAGGAACTGAAGGTGACTTTGTGGACTTGAGCGAACGAGGAGTGTCTGAGAAACTGGGCTGTAAAATGTTCCCGCCAGCTTGCGACTGGCTTTCTGGGCTTGAAAACCTCCAATCTGTTTGCGTTGGCGGTCTCCGGGTTTCTGTGGACGCTCCTCGTATCCGCTGCTCGCTACCAGCATGTTCTTAGCAGAGCTGTAGCGCTTTCAGGAGTCCTCCTGGCGCCTGTGGATGATTTATGAACCCAGCAGATGCAGGAGCTCGTTTTCCCCTTCATTACTATAAACCATCCACACGGCGCTCTGCTCCCTGTGTGTGTTGCCGCACCTGACCCTGGTGGTTGTGTCTGCTGGCTTCCTGCTCGCCGTGTTGCAGCAGCTGGGACTGAATGGCTGCTTCGCTTGCTTTCTGCTTGCTTTGCCATCCGTTCCTTGTTAGAGCTGCTTCCTGTTTCCACGTCGGCTCGCTGTAAGTCTGGATGTTTCTCCCTGCAGATCGACAACCTGGACCCTCGAGGTGTCCAGCTGGCTGCGCTCTTCATGAGCGGCGTGGACATGGCGCTGTTGGCCAACGACGCGTGCGGACAGCCCGTCCCCTGGGAGCACTGCTGCCCATGGATGTACTTTGATGGGAAGCTGCTTCAGAGTAAACTTATCAAGGCCGGCAGGGAGAAGGCCCAGCTGATCGACCTCTGTGATGGTCAGGTAGCTTCATCCCACTGGTTCACCCTAAAACCTCCTCCAGACCTCCCAGAGGTTCGTCTCTTCCATCATCTCCGTTGTCTCAGGAACAGGAAAACTGTTTAACTCAGGCGATTGACCTTCAGGTGACCTATAGATCTATATGATCTTCCATCTAGAGCAGGGGTGCCCAAAGTGGGGCCAAAACCGGCCCGCCAGCACTTTGCTTTTGCTAGTCATTTGTATCAGTACTCCACAGAGCTTGATGAAAAGACAAGTGTCATGAACCTCGATAAGTCCAGACTCAGAGAGACCCTGACTTACTCACCTCAATGACATCCTCAACTTGTCAGTGACCGAGGTGCAACCCAACATGGAGAGACTGGAGATGTCCACAGACCAACTTCATGTGTCCCACTAAGTATCGGCACCTTGCCTTGTTCCACACACAGTTTCTTCTTGTCGACATGTTGCAGTTTGCGGCTGTAATTATTGGTTCTTGCCGCTTTGACTGTGGCTTTATTGTTCTTTTTCCAAATTGATTTTTTATGCAAAATTTTATTTGCCCAAAAAGGAAAAATACACTGTATTAGCTATTGAACAATAACTAAAATAACTTCATACATTTACTTGTGTTTCATCCTTAAAGCTGAAGTGTTTGGCCCGTGGTTCACTGGATCACTTTCAGTTTGGCCCTTGGAGGCAAAAGTTTGGGCACCCCTGATCTAGAGTCTGAACAAACTATATGTTGTGTCTGGACTGTAAACCTCCTGGACGGATAGAAGTTCCAGGAAAACCTCCGTAGACCAGCTGGAGGGTCACATGTAGTTACACACCGTCGTTCACTGATGATGGTGGGAGACATGGAGCTCGAGGAGCTCTGCTGGAGGCTTGATAGACATGCTGAAAGCGTCGTTTGTGCAAAGCCGATCTGGATCAGAATATTTGGTATAAAGTACATCATGGATACAAGCGCAGCCCGGATCTGCATGCGCTGCTGGCGGTAACAGCCATGCAGCATGCTAGCTGCCAGGTTTCCACTTTCTTGCCTCTTTTCCATCAGTATAACTTTGTCTCAACTTAACTCGCCTCAGCTTGGTCCTGTTTGTTTCCAATTACAGTTTAGTACCAGGTGTAAAATGCTTGTGTGAAATCACTGTCATCAGTGTTGTGCACGACAAAACAAGAACGACGTGACAAACAAGATGGAGGCAATATATCTATTTGGTCCGTGGCTAGTTTTCAGCAACAAAAATAAAAAAAACTAGTGTTGGCTTTCTAATTCTAGCTTTTAGCTCGGCTAGTGGTTAGCGCTAACTGATATTAGCTGACATTAACGGTCACACAAAATGCAGAAGAGTATAAAGCCCTCATCCATCGGTAACTAGCTGTTATTATTATTATTACTTCCATTTATGTATTATGTCCTCTACACCAAATAATAACCAATGGAAACAATGGAAGTCCACTCTCCATCCACCAATACACTCTCCAACACGGTGGTGGCCGAGTCAACACCAATCGTCCTTCTATCACTCGCAGGTTGCTGACCATAAATAGCATCCATTTGTTGGAACCACTTCCAGTCTCGTCTGTTTGATCCACTCCGACCATTGTGGTCCTTGACCTGCCGATAGTCACTTTGGAGCTTTTTCAGCTTCTCTCGGCGCTGCTGGAAGCTCCTTTGGTACCCGTGTGTAGCCAACGAGTCGGGAAGCTCTGGATATGTTTTTTCATTCACTCCCTGACCTCTTATTGGCCTGATTGGACGCGCCCCTGACCAGTAGCGGCATGTAGTCTGGCGACGTCACCCGACTCACAGCCAGACTCAGCTCGTTTAGAAACGATACCGTTAAACGGGTTAAAGGCGAAAGGCCGAGTGGAAAACCCTCCAAACCGAGACGAGCTGATAAAAGGGCTTTCTGTTTCCTTTGCTGAGGCAGCTGAGATGCAGGATCCTCCTGCTGGACCACCGAACCCCTTCCCCTCTCTGCACCCCTCATCTTCCCCTCCCTGCATCTGATTGGTTGACCTGCAGCCGCTGACTGCTGTGTGTCCTCAGGCTGAGCTGGTTGCCAAAGTGGAGAAGATGCGTCAAAGTATCCTGGAAGGTCTCAGCTTTACTCGCCCACCTCATCTTCCTACATTCCCCCCACCTCCTCCTCACGGGGTGCCTTTCTACCCCCCAGCTGCTCCCTTCTACCCCCCACCGCCACCCATGATGCTTCCTGTGGGAAGAGGAAGGTCGGTGGCTGGTAAGTGTCTCTCCTGATGGAACACAGATTCAGCTCCCACCTGAAACGCTTTTTATTCATTTTTCTCCTCCTTTCTTTCTTTCTACCTTTCTTTATTTCCTTCCTTTTTTTTCTTTCTTTCTTTATTTCCTTCATTCCTTCCTTTATTTCCTTCCATCTTTTCTTTATTCTTTATCCATCCTTTCCTCCAAGGACTTGAAAGACTTTCAGTGCAGGGTGGGAAGCTGGAGATCGCCGGTACCGTAGTGGGTCAGTGGTCCGGTCCCCGTCGCAGCAGAGGAAGAGGATGGTTCCCGATCCAGGTGGTTTCTGTTGGCGCAGCAAACAGAGGGTAAATTATCACCGTTTAACTTGTGACAAATCAAACTCTTTAAAAAGTTGGTTCTGTGTGTAAACTGTAAATGAAAGCAGAGTCTCCCAGTAGAAGATAAACGACAAATCAGATCTTCAAACTGGGACATTTTACCGTTTCATGCGAAATTTCAGCTCATTTAGAATCTGATGCAGAAACACGTCTGTAAAAAGTTGGAACTGGAGCAGCAGAAGTCTGGAAAAGCAGCAAATCAGAAACAACTGGAGGAACATTTACCAACTAATCAGGTTAATTATCAACAGGTCGGTAACATCACAGGAGCATTTCAGAGAGGCAGAGTCTCTCAGATGGAAAGGTGGACAGAACTGCATCCATCTGAGACAAACTGGATCTAAAGACTGGAAAACTTAAGAAAACCACTGTCTCCCTGGGAACGTTATTAAAATATCGTAGTAGAAAAAAAAATTTCAGCGCCTTGGAAACAACGCCGCTCAATGTCAACGTTCACATCGGTGACGAAATTCTGTCCAGATTTATTTTTTAATTACTGAGGTTGGTTTTTCTTACCATTTCACATCCGACAGAAATGAATTCGACCAATCAGAGAAGACGTGTTGACTGGTAGGTTGCAGCTGCTGGCGTGACTTACGCTGCTCTTTCAGTCAAATCATCACGGCCGACCGGCTCTCTTTATCTCTTGCTTCTTCAGCCAAGCAGATCCTCCGTCTGTCCCACGTCCGTCCAGCTTCACATCCTGGATTAATCAGTAGCTGCGTTTCATGTTTTCTTGCAAATTAAAAGTGATATTTGTACATTTTGACAACCAACCGGTGTGATTTGCAGGTGTTTCCATTGAACGGTGTTTCGTGCAGAAGCCTCAGTTCTCGTAAAATCTCGTTTAAGAGACGAAATTTTGCAAGAATCTCGGCTTTGCAAGGTAGCCACGTAGCGTTATTTTGGGGTTTTGCTACACTTTTTGCGACACATATCGACACGTTTAATATCAAAATGTCTGAAATATCACTTCATGGGAGCGTAAAAACTTTTTAGTGATATTTTGTAGCTGTTTCATTCGCGTTTTTTTGTTTTATATTTACTTTTAGCACAATTTTAGGTGCAATGGGAATGCAGCTAAATAAACTCCCGAAGTTGTCCTCTCCTGTCTAGATGAGGATGAACTTTGTCTTAGCTTAGTCATAGCCTCTTTGTCTTTTCTTCTGCAGCATCAACACAGTTGTCACGGCTGGATGCAGAACCCAGCTGACCAGAATTTAGCCAGAATTTCCATCATTTATTCACCATTTTGCATCAAACTCGGCGTGCCGAGACAGAAACATTGATAATTTACCTCTGGATTATTGTTAATTTAATGTTGCTTATTTACATCCATCCTGGTGTGTGAAGACTTCAACACTGTAACAAGCTCAGAAAAGCTGAAATAGAATCATAAAAAAGTTGCCTTTCACCTTTTTCTATTTGTTGTTCCGCTTTATGTAAAATAATCAAGACAAAACGCCTGAATTGCAACATAAATAATCGATGAAAAGACGTAGAAATGTTTTTCTTCAGACTGGTTTGTCTCTTGAGTTTTTACCAGTTTTACTTCATGATGTGAACCAAAGTGAGACCAAAGTCTGTGATTTTCTGAACGACGCCAGAATTTCTCTGGATTGTCCGGTGGTTTGATGCCCATTCTCTGTGCTGTGCAGGCGACCCAGAGGGGTGATCTCTACGCCGGTCATCAGGACGTTTGGTCGAGGAGGGAAGTTTCACAACCGGACCCTGAAGAGTCAGACCTCGTACCTGGTGAGTCTCTGATTGGTCGATGGCGGGAAAGCCAGATTTCCTTCCAGTAAACCCAGATCTGAAGGGTTTAAACTAACTGGTTAGAGCTGGTTTAACTGGTGGGTTCCTTTAGTTCAGTAGGAGAAGTAATTATCAATGTCCGACATGCTCTGTCGGACTCCGTAGTTTTCTCTGGTCCCTTGCCAAATTTAATCAGTGATGACATGTTTAGCCGCATGTTATCCTTCAACCGCTGGTTGTCTAGGTGGTGTCCCGATAACAACGTGGGTTTTATAGATAATTGGAGCGCTTTTTGGGGAAAGCCTGGTCTTATTAGGAGAGATGGCATCCATCCCACGTTGGATGGAGCCGCTCTCTTTATCTAGCAATATGGACTCTTTTATTAGTCAGCTAAATTGACAACTCAGGGTTGGGACCAGGAGGCAGAATTGTAGTCCTACACACTTTTCTGCAGCTTCCCGCCTGCCGCCGCCCACCCAAAACCCCATTCCGACCTTATACAACTTCCCAGCAGTAAGAATTAAACAACACAAAAACACTTCTGGGGTTAATCGTGAAAACCTCATAAAAATAAAAACAATGGATCTAATAAAATCTGAAAATAAGACAATAAAGTGCGGCCTACTGAATATTAGATCCCTCCCAAATAAGTCTTTATTAGTCAATGACTTGATAGGTGATCACCACATTGATTTATTCTGTCTTACGGAAACCTGGTTACAACAAGAGGATTATGTTAGTATTAATGAAGCTACGCCAGCTAACTATTTAAACTTTCACATTCCTAGAACTACAGGCAGAGGAGGAGGTGTTGCAGTCCGAAACTCAAAACTAACTATAAAACCTTTGAATTCCTGACATTAAATTTATCTCATCCAAAATGGAATTGAGAGAAACCGCTCCTTTTAGCATTAGTGTATCGCCCACCTGGACCTTACTCCGAGTTTCTGACCGAATTCTCTGATCTCTTGTCTGAGTTAGTGCTGACTACTGATAAGGTCATTGTACTAGGTGATTTTAATATTCATGTTGACGATGAAAATGATAGTTTAAACATTTCCTTTAGCTCTATTCTAAACTCAATTGGGTTTTCACAAAATGTCCATGGAGCCACTCACTCTCATGGTCATACTCTTGATCTGGTTCTAACATATGGTATTGAGACTGATAAGCTCAAAGTATTTCCTCAAAACCCTGTCTTGTCCAATCACTTCTTGTTAACCTTTGAATTCACTTTATTTGATTACTCACTGACCAAAAATAAATTCTACTATAGTAGATGTTTATCAGACAATAATATTACAAAATTTAAACAATCAATTGAATCAATTTTTTCACATCTACCATGTGTTAGCATGACTGAGAGTCCCCCTTTAAGCCTTACTCCTGCTCAGATTGATCAACATGCTGATACTATAACAGCTTCAATGCGTACAACCTTGGATAATGTTGCTCCCCTAAAGAAGAAGAAATTAGGTAAGATTATGAAGGCTCCCTGGTTTAATTCCCAGCTTCGAGCTCTAAAACAGGCGTCAAGGCGTTTGGAAAACAGATGGCGTTCATCAGGACTAGAGGAGTCTCACTTAACCTGGAAAGAAAGTTTAATCGTATACAAAAAAGCCTTACGTACGGCAAGAACAGCTTATTATTCATCATTGATAGAGGAAAACAAAAACAACCCTCGGTTTCTTTTCAGCACTGTAGCTAGGCTTACTAGGAGCCGGAGCGCTGTGGAGCCATGTATTCCTTTCTCACTTAGCTGTGATGATTTCATGTATTTTTTCAGGAATAAAATTGACACTATTAGAGATCAAATTCACAATACTCTTCCTTCTACCTATAATGTTGAGCCTGTTGTGGTCTCCGAAGCATCCTTAGAACCAGGATCTGACTTGTGTCTAAATAGTTTCTGTCCTGTCCAACCCTCTGAATTAACTAAAATAATAGCTTCATCTAAACCATCCACCTGTATCTTAGACCCTCTCCCAACGAGCCTCTTTAAGGACATTTTCCCTTTAATTAATACATCACTACTAAATCTTATCAATATGTCTTTAGTGACAGGATATGTACCACAATCATTTAAAACTGCTGTAATCAAGCCTTTACTTAAAAAGCAATCTCTGGATCCAGAGGTGATAGCAAATTATAGACCTATATCTAACCTCCCGTTTATGTCCAAAATTCTGGAGAAAATAGTTTCCGCTCAGCTACATGCCCACCTGAGCAGAAATAATTTATGCGAGGAGTTTCAGTCAGGATTTAGAGCTCATCATAGTACTGAGACAGCATTGGTGAAAGTTACTAATGACCTTCTTATGGCCTCAGACAAAGGACTTGTGTCCGTACTTATCTTGCTTGATCTTAGCGCTGCATTTGATACAGTCGATCATAACATTCTGTTACAAAGACTAGAACAGGTGATTGGAATTACAGGTACAGCGTTAAGCTGGTTTAAATCATATTTATCTGATAGACTTCAGTTCGTTCATGTAAATGACAAGTCCTCCTCCCAAACTACAGTAAGTCATGGAGTTCCTCAAGGTTCTGTACTTGGACCAATACTCTTCACGCTATATATGCTCCCTTTAGGCAAAATTATTAGACAGCATGGAATAAACTTTCATTGTTATGCAGATGATACTCAGATATACTTATCCTTTAAACCAGATGAAACAAATCAGCCCAATAGGCTACAAAATTGTCTCATAGACATAAAGACTTGGATGTCTAGAAATTTTCTCCTCTTAAACTCAGATAAGACTGAAGTAATTCTCGTTGGATCTGAAAAACTCAGAGCTAAATTTTCCGGTTTTGTAATGAACCTGGATGGCATTACTTTAGCTTCCAGTGCTACAGTGAGAATCCTTGGAGTAATATTTGACCCTGACCTGTCCTTTGGTCCACATATTAAGCAGGTTACTAAAACAGCCTTCTTTCATTTACGTAATATAGCCAAAATTAGGGACATTCTGTCTCAGAGTGATGCAGAAAAACTGGTTCACGCTTTTGTTACTTCGAGACTAGATTACTGTAACTCTCTATTACTGGGCTGTCCTAAATATGCCCTGAAAAGCCTTCAGCTGATCCAGAATTCTGCAGCCAGAGTCCTGACCAGAACCAGCAGGAGAGATCATATTTCTCCAGTTTTAGCCTCTCTTCGTTGGCTGCCTGTTGAATCTAGAATAGAATTTAAAATCCTTCTCCTTACATATAAAGCCCTCCACAACCAGGCACCACTATATATCAAAGACCTCATTGTTCCTTATATACCAAGCAGAGTACTTTGTTCGCAGACTGCAGGCTTACTTGTGGTTCCTAGAGTCTCAAAGAGCCAAGCAGGAGGCAGAGCCTTTGGTTATCAGGCCCCTCTCTTATGGAATAAGCTCCCAGTTAGTGTTAGGGAAGCAGACAACTGGATGTTGAAACTGAGACAGTTCATAGCAACAGGGCAGTCACAGGACTGGGTAGCATTTCAGAGAAGCAACGATGGACAGAACTTCCCCATCTGAGACAACGTGGATCTGAAAATGGTGGAACAACTTCAGAACAATGTTCCTCAGACTCTGAAGATCTACAGTGTTTATTACCACCAGAATCAGGAGGAATCTCTGTGTGCTAGGGAGAAGGTTGGGTGCTCGTCATCTACAGCGTTTAATACCAATAATGTCAAATTAAATACTTCCTATATGACTGATTACTTTTGCATAATGATTCAGTAATGTGAGTCAAGCATGTTAGACCAGGGAGGCATTAAAAAGCTGCAGGATAGCGGCGCCTTGAGGACCTGAGCTGGACACTAGGGCTGTGACGATGTTGTCCCGATTCAATTCGATTCCGATTTTTTGTGTGCCGATTCGATTTAAATTGTGATTCTCACAATTCTTCCATATTTCTGATTTATTTTTATAGATTAAAAACCAAAAAAAAAAAAAAAAAAATTTTTTTTTTCATTTTTCTTGATTTCAATTAGGAAAAAACACAGTTGCCAAACAATTCTTCTGCTGTTATGATCCCCAAGAAGACAAGTAAAAAGATAAATAAAAACAGAAAAACTTACAAAAATTTTAAAAATGATTTATTTTTTTTTATTTGGGAATTTTCTTTTTTTTTTTTTTTTTTTTAAGAAAAAAATTCCTTTTTTTTCATAAAAATTTTTTCAACCAAAAAAAAATTTTTTTTTTAATAAAAAAATTTTTTTTTTTTTTAAACAAAAGAATTTATTTTAAAATAGTCAAGCAAAAAATCCAGATATTGTGTTTTTCGATTTGATTTTCCCAGCCCTACTGGACACCCTTGGTCTAATATCAGTCTAGGATCAGGAGGAATCTCTGTGTGCTGGGCACACGGCTGGATTCTGGTCTGTTATCAGTGTTTCTACAGAATCAGAAGGAATCTCTGCAGACGGGACGAGGCTGATATCCTAAAACGTCTGTTGATGTTATACAGTGAATAAGATCTGGCTTGATGAGATTCGCTTTTTCTCTCTGTGTGTTGTCTCTGTGTGAGTGTGTGTGTGTGTGTGTGTGTGTGTGTGTGTGTGTGTGTGTGTGTGTGTGTGTGTGTGTGTGTGTGAGACGTCCTCCCACAAACTAAAGCCCGTTCTGTTTTGTACCAGAACAAGCCTGCAGGTTCACCTGCTGCAACACCTGGACAGGAAGCGGCGAGCGAGAGAAGAAGCCTTAATCCGGAGGAGCAGAACGCGTCCCCCGCTCTGTGCAACGCCTCAGCCAATGAGAACGGCGTGGAGGAGAAAGAGGCAGAGCCACCGAACGGGGATGAAGATAGATGCAGGGTTATCCAATCAGAAAGTGCCTTTAGCAGTGACTCCAAGACGTGCAATACTAACCCTCTCTTCAATGCACTAAACGTAGACGGCGGTTGCCATAGAGATGGCGGTCTAGAGGCTGCCGCCCTAACAAAAGAAGAGTAAGAGTATTTTTCTAGAAAGGATGAAAGATGGAGCAAAGTTTTAAAAAAATCAAAGTTTATTTTTCCTTTCAGACGAGAGACGAAGATAAAAATCTCTCGCTAAACTAAGTCGACACGATGAATCACTTTTCAGACAGGAAGAGGCGGTCCTTCCAGCTGTTCCCCTGCAGGCCGCCTGTGTTGTCACGGTTTCCCTCCATCAGATGATCAGTTTTTACCTCTGCATGGTTCCCACGCTGACCCCCCCGGACCCCCTGCAACCCAACACACTTCCTGAAAGCCCAGAAAAGGTGTTAAAGTTAAGGCAGGATTTAATGTTTTCGTCTTTTTGAACTCTGTTGATTTAATTAGGAACCAGAAATGGTTGTGTAGCGTTCTGGGTGGCGTAGTCGTCTGGTTCTCCTTCTGCTGTTCTCTGCACCAGTCTGACCAAACTGGGATGGAAAAGCTCCCTCTAGTGGCTAAAAGCAGTTTAAACATGTCTCATCTTCACATTTCTACTAAAACGTAACGTTTGTCCTGAACTCCTGCAGCTTCTCATCATTGATTAGTGATCAGAGTGGCCGGCTGGTTGATTTTCCAGAATGAAGTACTGATGGCTGTGATTGATTGTGGATGAATTGTGGGGTAATTGAAGGCTATTATGCTTAATAAAACTATATTCTTTTAGTACAAACTGTTAGTGCTTTGATTTCTGTTGCTGCTCAGATTTTCTGCCTAAAAATAACAAATTTTCAGCCAAAACAAAATCAGCTTTTATGAACATCTTCATGGCGTCTGCTGGAGATCACAGGGTGCTTTTCCCCTTTCATGTGATTTCCCAACATTTTCACCAGACGTTCAGTTCGGCCTGCCAGAGGACCTGATCTGGTCCAGATTTGGCCCTGATCTGGCTCCCATCTGGACTTGATCTAGCTTCAATCTGTCCTCAACGTGGCTCCGATCTGGCCCCAGTCACTCGGATCTGGCCATTTTTTGGTTTTAACCTGGCTCCCATCTGGACTCAATCTAGCTTTGATCTGGCCCCAGCCAGACTCTGGTCTGACTCTGATTTGGTCCCGATAAGGCTCCGATCTGGTGAGATCTGGATCTCATCTGGACTTGAATTAGCTTCAATTGGTCCCCAACGTGGCTCCGATCTGGTTCTAATCTGGTCAAAATCAGGCTCTGATTTGGTCCTGATTAGTCTCTGATCTGGCATTGATCTGGTTCTAATCTGGACTGGATTTAGCTCCAACGGCTCTAGTCTGGTCGAAATCAGGCTCCAATCTGGCCCCAGTCAGACTCCGATCTGGCCCCGGTCAGACTCCGATCTGGCCCTGGTCAGACTCCGATCTGGCCCCAGTCAGACTCCGATCTGGCCCGGCCCCGGTCAGACTCCGATCTGGCCCCGGTCAGACTCCGATCATACCCGGCCCCGGTCAGACTCCGATCATACCCGGCCCCGGTCAGACTCCGATCATACCCGGCCCCGGTCAGACTCCGATCTGGCCCCGGTCAGACTCCGATCTGGCCCAACCCCGGTCAGACTCCGATCTGGCCCCATGTGGCCCAATGTATGAATCCGGTAAATGTGAATGACTGTGACGGGTCTTTCATGCCTCTTAATGCCTGAATATATGAACTATTTTAACTCGACTTTTTTTCTGAAGACAAACTAAATGCACTTAAACTATTCGGGGGGGGGGCATAAAATAAATAAAATGTATATAAATACATAAACAAGTAAAACAGAATATGGGGAAAAGATGAAGCTTTTTTGGGGGAAAGCTGACACAAGGTGCTGCATGTTGACTCTAATAATAGAAGTAATGTTTCGGTTAAAACTATATTGGAATAAAAGTAACTTATGATAAAAGTAACTAGTAGAGTAATAAAAGTAACTATTATGATAAAAATAACTAATCTCTGAAGTCCAGGTGAGGTTTGATGTTTTCTGTTGAATCCTTTGCAGGCAGGAGGAAAACTTTCTGCGCTGAGTTCAGGGTCATGACACACGTGTGGAAATGGACACGTATACACACATAAAATAACTTCTGGATCTGGAAAAGTCCTCAAAGGTGATGATGAGGTTTTTGTAGATTTATTGCTGATCTATGAACTGGAATAAATGAGGGGAAAAAAGAAAAATTTAATCTAAATTTCAGGTTTGTGTTTCCTGAAATTATGTTTGTAGTAAAATATTACTTTGAGGGTACTACGTTGCTGTTTACCTGGAGACCAGGTGGATCTGGACGAGATGCTGATGTTGGACCGGAGGACCAAACATGGTCCAGGAACTGGACCAGAACCACATGGGTTCACTTCCCGACCAGAACTGATGAAGGCCAGATGGCCGAAGCTTGAATGCAACACGAACACAGCAGGGTTCGTGTTCTTGGCTTTTTCCAGTAAGGAGATGAAAGAATCTGGAGATTTTCTGTCCTGTTTCAGTCTCCAGTCCCCATCCTGCATGAAGACGACGTCCTCGTCTCCCTGCAGGACCTCCAGCCCACCATTTCACAACAACCCACCAACACCCATCAACTGGGTGTTAAAAGATAAACTGGTTTGTCTCCGATGGGGACGAAGAGGGACCTGGCTTCTCCCATCAGAACCAGTTCATGCCTTTAAATCCTCCTGTGAGCTCCCAGATGGTGAATGTGTTCCAGATGATCGGGCTGATGGAGATGAAGGTGCCGTCATCTTCATCAGATCATTGCTTTTACTGTTTACTCGCGTCTGCCTCAGATCCTGATCGTTTGTCGTCTTCACTTGCTTTACGGGATTACTAATATCTGCTGCTGTGTTCAGCACTTTATACCATCATATGGAAAGATCCCATCATCTTCATCTTCATTTGCACACAAGGCCGGATTATCCAATGGGTGTAATAGGCACAGGCCCAGGGGCCCATGTGGGGCCCGTGTAGGGAAAACGCCAACAGTGTGGACATAAAACAAAAAGCCAGATAGTTACACCACAGTATCCAGTGTGTTGCTACTGGTACCACTGGCTGAGAGATGTTAGAAATATCGTTTCACAGTCTATCATTCACCATTTTCAAAATGTTGCGGTGGGGAAGGGGGCCCCCGGAACACTGTGGGCCCAGGAGCCTCTGCAGTTTTAATCCGGCCCTGTCTACACGTGCCTGACAACCAAAAATCTATTAATATTTTATTATTATTAAATCTGGTAGCTATTAAATGTCCAAAGATATTTGTAAATACAGTCGCGAAGCAAAAAAGTTTTATCTTCAGAGGATTTTATTGAAATATTCATCTTTTATTCATCTTTCTGTAATAAATGTAGAATAACCATCATATAAATGGCTGTTTTTAATGTTCAGTTTGCTAAAAAAAAAAAAATAATCTGAATATTTTACTTTATCCATCTGTCACCAAAAGGCTGGTGTGTTTGTGTGTTAAAATATTTCATTCATTTTCAGGATTTACCTAAATGTGAAATTTAAATTATTTTTAACCAAATCTAATGAAATAAATAAAATATTCATTTTATTATGTAATAACTGAATGCTATGTAAAACTAATCTTTAAACGGTGGACAAAGAAAAGAGTTTCAAAATGCTGATAACTGATTGATGATTAAAGTCATTGATCGGATTTAAAGCTGACGTAACTTTTCACATTTATTTATTTGTTTATTTATTTAATATTTAGACAACATTTAGTTGCTGCTGAGAGGATGTGCAGTCAGCAGGGGGCATGCACACAGTCCCCATCATAACAACAACAACAATAATAATAATAATAATTCTAATAATAATAACTGTGGTAAAGCGCGCGGGGAGCAGCAGCTGCGGAGTCCTGCGTGGTTTCCCGGCTCCGCCGTGATGGAGCAGGGCTCCTAGATGCATGTGTCCGGCGGGACTGCCCCTGGCTTTTTTTCTGGGGAAGATCATATTGGATGATATTGTTTGCAGGACGCTGTTCCTCCTGCAGCCCCCCCAGTCTATCCCGACGTAGTTGTGAACTGAACATGGCGACTGTTCCAGTATATTGCATCTGCAGATTACCTTACGACGTGACCCAGTTTATGATCGAGTGCGATGCTTGCAAGGACTGGTTCCACGGCAGGTAAGAGCAGAAGGCTCTGCAGGCTGTTTTTCTGCCTGTTTGGGAAGCGAACTAAAATGGCGAGGACAGGGCTGCGTTTGACAGCTTTGTGGCTCTCCGCCGCCCGTCTGCATCTGAACAGAGGCCGCTTGGAGAAGAAGAAGAAGGCGGAGTTAAACACAGCAGACCGGGGTTGTGACATTTTATGAGAATAACACTAAACTAATCTCGCTGATTAGAAAATACTGCTGTAAATGTTGTGATTTGATGGAGGTTTGGTGTATTAAAGGCTCTTTGGGACTATTTCACCTCCGCCACCCGCAGCCTGTCCTCCGCTTGTCAGGAGCGGACGGCAGCGGGGGAAGCCTCGGCACAGCAGCCGCTCATTTCTCTGCCGTTTCCCGTCGCTTTCACACACACATTTCAGCCTAATTAAAGGGAAATCTTGTCATATAACAGCCGCTTTTCCTGATTTCCAGCGGCAGATTTTACGGTTGAAAATCACGACCGGGGTCGGAGCGGAGCCCCGGAGCAGCCTTCCTGCCAGGCGGCAGCTATGGCTGACAATAACCCGGTCAGGCGTCCCGAAGCTCCGGGAGGAGCGAAAACCAAGTGTCCGGGTTCGTGTAGCTCATCTGGCTGCAGTTTGGGGCTGGGGGTGATATGCTAGGGGTCTATGCGGGTAAACAAGTCGCATCGGTCGCTGCCGCTCATCACTTTCCCCGCCGTACCGGAGTTGGAACTGATCGCGTCCGAATCTCCGTTAACAAAATGTCATATTTCCCTCCCGTCGTTTGTCTTGTTCATTACATCAGCGTTTTTCTGCTCGTGGCGTGGCTTCGTGGTGTTCTGAACAGTTCGGCTGTACTTTGGACGTGTTTGTGTTCACGGTTTGTCTGTAAAAAAAAGCGTTTCTTTGACTGAACCAGCCCGTCGGAGCGGCGAGCAGTATTTACGCGCCTGAACGTTAACCCTTTAATTTTCCTTCCTGCTGCTGTTGTGTCTCTGCTTTCACCACGTTTTCATCCTTTCTGCTGCAGAATAAAGTCCTGGAAAAGCCACGAGCTCTTCTCACGCACCACTATAAGCCCAACAAACACCTGTCTTCCAATGAAACGCACAGTTCCATCGAGACAGACCTCTTTTTCACCTGATCCAGGTGTCCATGGGTCACCTCTGCATGAGGACTCCCCCTGAAGGAGAACTTCATGTGTCTCCTCTGAAGGAGAAGTCCATGTCCTCCTCTGTTCAGCAGGTTTACCTCCAGTTTATGTCCCAACATCTGGTGAGCTTCCATGAAGCGAAGGTGTTGGTTTGAACATCGGAGGGACATTGAGACCGAACATTGGACCGAGTTCTCGTCTTCATCCATAGTTCTCACACAATGTCCTCCCGTCCTGTTTCTTCACTTCCGTCTTCTAGTTTTCTGTCTCTGCTGCAAGAGGGACAGATCCTGTCCCCGAAGCAGACTGTCAGAGTCCACGTGATCTGGATCTGCAGGAAACCCAGCAAAATAAAAACCACTTGCTGTCGCTACGGTTCTATGTAGAATCAGCAGCAGATTATCGGTTTTAAGCTCCATTACTTACGGTCCTCCGTCAGCTCAGCCTGTCCCACATCCTCAGGTCCACAGAGGACCTCATGTTCCTCAGGTCCACCGAGGACCACATGTTCCTCAGGTCCACTCAGAACAAGTTCCTCAGGTCCACAGAGGACCACATGGTCCTCAGGTTAAACAAGGACCACATGTTCCCCAGGTCCACAGAGGACCACATGGTCCTCAGGTTCAACAAGGGCCACATGTTCCTCAGGTCCACAGAGGACCACATGGTCCTCAGGTTAAACAAGGACCACATGTTCCCCAGGTCCACAGAGGACCACATGGTCCTCAGGTCCAACAAGGACCACATGTTACTCAGGTCCAACAAGGACCGCATGGTCCTCAGGTCCACCAAGGACCACATGTTCCTAAGGTCCACCAAGGACCACATGGTCCTCAGGTCCACCAAGGACCACATGGTCCTCAGGTCCAACAAGGACCTCATGTTCCTCAGGTCCACCGAGGACCACATGTTCCTCAGGTCCACTCAGAACAAGTTCCTCAGGTCCAACAAGGACCACATGTTCCTAAGGTCCACCAAGGACCACATGGTCCTCAGGTCCAACAAGGACCACATGGTCCTCAGGTCCACGCAGAACAATATTGTCCTCAGGTCCACCAAGGACCACATGGTCCTCAGGTCCACTCAGAACAAGTTCCTCAGGTCCAACAAGGACCACATGTTCCTCAGGTCCACTCAGAACAAGTTCCTCAGGTCCAACAAGGACCACATGGTCCTCAGGTCCAGTCAGAACAACAAGTTCTTCAGGTCCACGAGGACCACATGTTCCTCCGGACCACCGAGGACCACATGTTTCTCGGGTCCACCAAGGACTACATGGTATGTTATGTTGCTTCACCAACACAGGTGATGTTTGGTTCTTCCCGCCTTCTGCTCCGTGTTCTACAACATGCAGGTGGAAATTCTTCCTGATCGATGTTTAATGGATCGAATGAAGCGATTCTGTAAAAATCAGAAGAGATTTTTTATTGTAACGTATTAAATGTGACTAAAAAGCAGCAGTAGAGACGTTGTAACCAGACCTGGACTTCATCATCATGTAGATTCATTGTTGACGTTGCAGTTTTGGAAGCGTGGTGCGTTCGGTTTCATGGCGGATGAGTGGGAAAGAACGGAACCGTCTTTAGGAAGCGAAGGTGTTCCATGGCGTGGAATGATTCTGCGTAATAACTGATAGATGTGATGATAATCGATTATCGATCTGTGTTGTGTGCAACATGCTGCTGACATCAGCGCAGACTCTTCGTCCAGGTGACGTTGGTGTGGAATACGTGGATATCAGCCAGTCAGAATATCAGATTCGATACGTGAGAATGTAGATACCACTCTGCCGATACCAAACACGCCGTTTGTTTTTATACCTCAGAGTTTCAGACACTTTCAGGGATTTGCTTCTGGGTCATGTGACCATGGCAGCCAATTAGACGATGATGCTGTTCGCAACGAGGAGGTTTTGTCCTGAGATTTTACTGGTTTAATAGAAGTTATATACATACATATATATATACATATATAGATTTGGTATCGACCATCACTAGTGCTGATGTGGTTACTGTTCAATCCCATTCGAGCTGACTGGTAAGGAGTGTGGACCAGGATGTCATATGGTTATATGTGATATATGAGAAGTTTCGTCTGGTAAATGTGATCCTGGAAACTTCAGAAATGAGGATCATACAGTTTTTTTGGTTGACTTGGTTCACCTACATGCCCAAAATCACCATGTTCTGATTATTAATATGAACAATATCTATTAGGGCTATGACAATATGCTTTTGTCCCGATTCGATTCAATTCCAATTTTTTTGGGTGCCGGTTCTCAAAATTTTTCCATATTGATGATTTTTGTAGGTTAAAAACAGAAAAAAAATTATAAAACTTCTTTTTGCTTGCAATTTTTCTTGATTTCAGTTAGGAGAAAAGCCCAAGAAGACAACTAAAAAGATAAATAAAACCAATAAAAATGACCATGATTTTATAGTGGATTAATTTTATTCAATTGAAAAAAATATTTTTTTTTAACAAAAAAAAATCGATTTTAAAATTTTGAAACAAAAAAATCCAGATTTTCGATTAGATTTTCCCATCCCTATGTTGTTTGTGCATTAATAGTAAATACATAAATAAATAAATAATGCACTGTTTCCCCAGATAAACGTGTTTGCCTTAGCGTGTTGATTTTGACAGCTCTAGTTTTTTCACATTGGCATCGGTTCTGTGGTATCAGAGCACTTTTATTAACAAAGAGGACAATACTGGTTCTCGACACCCAATACTGCTATCGGTGCATCTCTACCATTAACAGAAATAATTCTAAACTCAGTGATAAATAATCGATACACAGAACATCATCATCCTCACAGCTGGAGTCATTTGAAAAAGAAAATGTGAAATCAGCTTTCAAGAATTTACCATCATTGTTCTCATTTCAGCTTCAAAACAATGAAATTATTACCTTACGTTTATTCAGGCATCTGAACCAAACAAGCACGTCTGATCATACGAAGGTCAGATAAACATGCTCCTCTCTGGTACTAGCTAGAAGCACTAGCTCTTCCCACAGAGTGACTGACAGAAGAAACAGCCAATCGTGCCAAAAAGACCCTGAAGATGGAGCCAATCAGAACAGCTGACATGGGTTAAACGGTGGGGCTTGTAGCAGTGACGTCGCTGATGGCGAGGACGGGTCTCTCAGCTGTTTTTACAATTGTACAACATTTCAGGAGTTGCTGGATATTCGTAGGGACATAGTGTCATGGGGAGTGCCGCGGCCTCACAGTAAGAAGTCACTGATTCGAGTCCTGACAATGGGGGGGTTAAAGAAATAAACTATGCGTTTCAGTGGGTGTACCTGTATGATTAATATTTTAATTAAAAAGGGGAGTGGTTCCTACTGTCCACGCCATGATAAGATAAACTGGGATATTAATGATGCTTTATCTCATGCCCACAAGCAGCAACCTCCAGCGGTAAAAAGTGAAGCCTATGCAGAAGTGCCACAAACTGCAGTTCCCCCTTCATCCACTAGGGGTTCCAAAACAGTGAATCCCCATAGACTCCCATGTTAAAAAGACCAACTTCACAGCAGGAATAAACATGTTTACAGCAGAAATAAACATGTTCACAGCAGAAATAAACATGTTTACAGCAGAAATAAACATGCTTACAGCAGAAATAAACATGTTTACAGCAGAAATAAACATGCTTACAGCAGGAATAAACACGTTTACAGCAGAAATAAACATGTTTACAGCAGGAATAAACATGTTTACAGCCTGGTACAAAAATCCATTCTCGGTTTAATAGGTCAGGTTTACCTTCATGACAACTGGGGGTTCGGATTTTTATATAAATCATCCATTTAGAAGGTTATTAATCTTAAAACCTGGCATAATTAGAGCTGTGTCCTTTTTGCTGACAGGTATGTAAAGGCATTTAGTAGCACAACCGTGATTTCTAGTCAGTTAACAACATGACTTAGCTTTCAACAAAAAAAAAAAATCCATTTTAAAATTGTGAAGCAAAAAATTCAGATATTCAATTTTTTTATTCGATTTTCCCACCCCTAGAGGTTACTACACCTCTGAGATGCTACCACGCCCCCTGACACACTACCACACCCACGTTACACTCTTACGCCCCCTTTCACATTCCCATGCCCCTGTCAGAATATTACACCCCCTGTCACATTTCCACACCTCTTTAATGGTACGATGCCCCAGGTCACATTACCACGCCCCCTTTCATAGTACCACACCCCTGACCGCAGCCTCAGTTCTCATTAAACAAGCAAAAAGTTCGTTGTTTTCTGTTGTATATAAAAGCCTTTCTTTCGCTCTAAACCAGCGGTTAGGAGGCAGCATCTTTACTGTCATCCTGCTGGAAAATGACTTTCTGGAGTTTAGAGGCGTTGTCTTTGTCAACATGGCTTTCAGTGTTATAGACGGGCAGGTTTTGTTCTGGTACCTGAAGACACGGACGTCTTAGCGGCGGGTTAAGCGGACGTCATCGTGCAGCAACAGTTTTCAGTCTGAACGTTAACCAAGACAACACAACAACCATTAGCTGCAGAAGGAAGCAGTATCTATGTCTGTAGCTCAGATTTGTCATCGTTAAAACTGGCTGCTGTTGTGGTTTCAGCTGTGTTGGGGTGGACGAAGACGACGCTCCAGACATCGACATATATCACTGTCCAAACTGCGAGAAGACCCATGGCAAATCCACCTGTGAGTATCAAAACCTGTTGCCATGACGATTCCTCATCTCCCTCGCCATCTTCATGTCACATGTTGGATAATAGTAAACACAACCTGACAACAGCGTTGTGCTAATTGGTGTTTTCTTCCTTCTCCTCAGTGAAAAAGAAAAAGAACTGGAGCAAACATGACACGGGGCAGAGCACAGATATCAAAGCTGTTCAGAACGGCAGTCAAGTTTTCATCAAAGAACTTCGCAGCAGAACATTTCCAAGGTAAAGACCACCTTCACGTCTTCAACATCACGTCAAATGTCCATTTACAACCCCGCTTGCATGGAAGCCAGGCCTCTGAGTAAGCGCCCTATCAAGTCATGTTTTCTTCCCAGTAGAAGATAAACGTGTCGGATGCTGAAACTGAGACATTTTATCATTTCATGGAAAATATCGGATTGTGAATCAGATGCAGCAAAACATCTGTAAAAAGTTAGAACGGGAGCAACAAAAGTCTGGAAAAGTAATCGGAACTGATCAGAAACTAATCTCGCTAAAGCAATGAGATTTTACGAGACTTGAGGCTTATGCGAGGTAGCCACGCAGCATTGTTTGGGGGTTTTCTACTTGCTGCAGCTTTTCAAAGCTTTTGTCCCTCATTTTATTTTCTAAATCTCTGAAATTTGCTGTTTGTTCCGCACCGTGCCATCTTTACCAGAAATGAACTGGTCATGACCCCCAACGTCACGTCCGGGGACACGTAAACGCGGAAAAAGTGTTTCCATTACACTTCTGCGATATGTGTCTATATTGTACGTCTGAAAAACCACCTCATGAGAACGTAAAAACTTTTTAGTGATATTTGAGACTTGTTTTTTTTAAATGTAAGTGTTTCTAGAGATGGGCAAATGAAGCTTTGTGGAGCGTTTGAGACTTCTTCCCAGTTGTTTCAAAAACAGATTTGAAGCTTCAAATCCTCAAATAAACCATAACAGTGACATCTAGTGGTCAACCGCAGTTACAGCAGCCACAAACTGCCAAACAATTTTAATTTATTTCAATTTATTATGCTTCCAGCACAAAAGCCACAAATTCAATCTTAAACAGTCATCTCATCTTTCTGAGAGTAATCTGACACTTTTTAACATCAGTAAAATAATCAGACGTTGTCCTCTCACACATTTACTTTAAACATTCAAACAGTTTTATATTATATCATTTATTCATTTTCTGCAACCATTTATTCCTCACAATGGTTGCAGGCAGACAATTGTCAAATCTCATAAAACACCTACCTTTGTAGGTGATCAAGTCAAAATGTTTGTTGGAAATGTTTTATCTGCATTCCAGATCCTCAGAGCTCCCTCCCCGTTCACAATGAATGAAATGGTACCGGTGATTTAAATCACTAATCTAACTTGTGGTCTTTCTCCAGGATGTATAAGACCTCCAGTGTCTTTGGTCACATCATCACAAAATTTAACTGAAGCATCAACGCAGTGATTCAAACCATTCTTCTTCAACAAAACTAAACAAGCTTTTAAGTTTCAGTGTAAAATGTCCCATCTCTCTGTGTTTCCCGTGTTTTTTTATTGCAACGTTTAGTTTTTGCACAGTTCTATGGATTATAAGATCAGAGTTTATCATCATGAGTTCCTCTACCTGAGTTGCTGCATGTTTAAAGCCCTCCACGGGGGGGCGCTGTCTGATTATGGGTGAAGTTCCTCCTGCTCTGCTTCCACGCTGCAGAGATTCATCAGATGTTTGTGCTTCTCAGTGCTGAGGATGTGGTGGTGAAACTGAGCGGCAGTCAGCTGACCATGGACCACCTGGAGGAGAACGGCTTCAACGAGCCAATCCTGGTCCAGAAGAAGGACGGTCTGGGGATGACCATGCCCGCCCCCACCTTCTACATCAGTGATGTGGAGAACTACGTTGGTAAGAGACTGACTTCTTCTAACACATCTGTAGTTTCTGGTAAAAACAAAACAGTATAGTGAGGATTATTTCCTGAATCACAGACCAGCAGCTTGCTTTGATGCACCTGACCGGGACGATCAGCTGTTAAATGAGGTGATTTATGACCTCATTCGGTCCATCTGTGTGGTCGTTGTTTCTGTGTCATACAGAGTCTTACATATGTCATACATGTTGCTCTCAGATCCTTCTCAGTCTCAGTGGACAGTCATAAAGCTTTGACTTTATCATCATTTAAATGAATAATTAACATTGGAACAAATAATAAAATAAAAATAAGTAAGATATTACTAGTTATTATTTATAGAAACATGTTTTTCAGCCATAAATCTTTATATTATATGTTTATAATCTATGATGGACTGGCGACCTGTCCAGGTGTACGTAGATAGTGGGATAGACTCCATATTCCTGCGACCATTAACTGGACTGTTTGGAAAATGAATGAGTGTTTATGAATAAATATGTGCGTGTGCATGCTCTGATTGTTATCGAGCCTGGTGGGTGTTTTTGTAGGGAAACATGGCAGTTTTGTGCCAGCAGGGGGCGCCTGCGCTCTGTGATCAGAGTTAATGCTTCACCTGGCACCTGCTCAGATCATCATGGAGCATTTTGTGTTGCAGGTCCCGACGTCGGTGTGGACGTCGTGGATGTCACCAAACAGACCGACAGCAAGATGAAGCTGAAAGAGTTTGTGGATTATTACTACAGCACCAACAGAAAGAAAGTGTTGAACGTCATCAACCTGGAGTTCTCCGACACTAGGTAGGTCTCCGTCCGCCTGTCTGAGGGAAGGTCTGCGGCGGCGTGGGGACTCAGGGTGTCCTGTGTTTGTCTGGGACAGAATGAACAGCATCGTGGAGAGTCCACAGATCGTCCGCCGGCTGTCCTGGGTAGAAAACTACTGGCCTGATGACGCCCTGCTCGGAAAGCCCAAAGTCACCAAATACTGTCTGATCTGCGTTAAAGACAGTTACACCGACTTCCACATAGAGTGCGGCGGCGCTTCCGTCTGGTACCACATCCTGAAGGTCAGTCAGTCTTCATCCTGCATCCTCCTCCTCCTCCTCCTCCCACCATGCTGACGGTGGGAATGTTTGCAGGGAGAAAAGATCTTCTTCCTTATCAAGCCCACCTCGGCTAACCTGTCCCTGTACGAGCGCTGGAGGTCCTCATCCAATCACAGCGAGATGTTCTTTGCCGACCAGGTGGACAGGTGTTACAAATGCACCTTGAAGCAGGGCCAGACCCTGTTCATCCCATCAGGTCAGGATTTAACACTTCCAGATGTTTCGGCTCTGCTTCGTTTCACCTCATTCATTCACTTTATTTACTTAGTTTTATTATTTTACGATCAATATATTTATTTTCATACTGTTTAGTAATTTTAGTAATTTTTAAATATTTATTATTTTTATTATTTATTTTTATTTTATTTTATTATTGTTATTATTATTTCAACTTTTTTTTAGACAGGGCAGGTTTATTTGTACAGCACAATTCAACAACAGGGTAATTCAAAGACGGAAACATTGAAAAATAAAAATATTAGAAGCATAATTTCAAATTAAAAATAGAAATAAAGGAAAAGTTATTGTGATGTATCTGCTTGTAGAATATAGCAACAGACCTTCAGATTTTCAGTCCAAAGAGCAAGAAATAAAAGCTAATAATGATAAATGACATAATGTATCTGAAACACATCATGCTTTGATTTTTTAGACATTTAATATACAAAATAAGAATGTAAGAGACCAATACAAAATAAATATTTAAAAAGATAAATAAGTAAAATAAAAAATAGGATAGTGGGGGATTCAGACAGTCAAAATTAGAAGTTGCTTTAGGACAGATCCTGGAGGGGTCCATGGGAGCGTACAACCAATCCACATGTGCTTTGTGGACTTGGAGAAAGCATTGTGGGGGTGTTCTGGGAGTGCTTTTAGCTGCTGTTCAGTCCCTGTACGACCGCTGTCTGATCAGGTCGTTTCCAGTGAGGTTGGACGTTGCTAAGGCTGCCCTTCATCACAGATTCTGCTAAAAACCACCACGAACAGAATTTCTAGGTGCGGCTGAGGTGTTGACAGGATCCGCTTTAGGTCTCAGGATTGGGTCCCTGCTTTTTGCGGATGACGTGGTCCTGTTGGCTTCATCTGGTCGTGATCTCCAGCTCTCGCTTGAGCGATTCGCGGCCGAGTGTGCAGCGGCTGGGATGAGAATCAGCACCTCCAAATCTGAGACCATGGTCCTCAGCCGGAATAGGGTGGATTGCCCTCTCTGGGTCGGGAGTCAGGTCCTGCCTCAAGTGGAGGAGTTTAAATATCTCTGGTCTTGTTCACAAGTGAGGGAAGGATGGAGCGCGAGATCGACATATGGATCGGTGCGACGTCTGCAGTAATGCGGACTCTGCGCCGGTCTGTCGTGGTGAAGAAGGAGCTGAGCCAGAACGCGAAGCTCTCGATTTATCAGTCGATCTACGTTCCTACCCTCACCTATGGTCATGAGCTGTGGGTCGTGACCGAAAGAACCAGACCTCGTATACAGGCGGCTGAAATGAGTTTCCTCTGCAGGGTGGCCGAGCTCTTCCTTAGAGATAGGGTGAGGAGCTCGGTCATCCGGGAGGAGATCAGAGTAGAGCCGCTGCTCCTCCGCATCGAGAGGAACCAGTTGAGGTGACTCGGGCATCTGGTCAGGATGCCTCCTGGACCTCCCTGGTGAGGTGTTCCAGGCACGTCCCTCTGGGAGGAGACCCCGGGGAAGACCCAGGACACGCTGGAGGGATTATATCTCTCGGCTGGCCTGGGAACGCCTCGGGATCCCCCCCGCAGAGTTGGCAAATGTGGCTGGGGAGAGGGAAGTCTGGGTATTCCTACTTAGGCTGCTGCCCCCGCGACCCGATAAGTGGTAGAAGATGGATGGATGGAAAATCAGAAGTCCTGCAGTTTTGAAGAAGAAAAAAGGAGTAAAGCAATAGAGCGTTATTTGTTCCGTATTCTGAAAATCTTTGATTACTGCAGGGAGGGGTCCTTGGCCAAGTCGGTGCCTTCTTAGTGTCTTTTGGACAGCCTCAAGTGCAGTTTTGGCAAATAAAGGGAAAAATATGTAAATTCAAAACTATGGCCTAGAAATGGTTATTTTTTTATTTAAAAAAATCTCTTTTTATATTTAACTGTATTTATTTGTTTATAAATGTAAATACATTTAGATTTAAAAAAATATCCATCAATTTCTAATTTAACATCAGATGGATGTAAAATTATGAGTACCTGATTACTGTTCTCATTGTTAACATATAGATAGATAGTTGGATAGATGGATAGAACCACGAAGGAAAACCTCTGTCAGAACCAGAACCGGGGAGGAAAACCTCTATCAGAACCAGAACCAGGGAGGAAAACCTCCATTAGAACCAGAACCAGGGAGGAAAACCTCTATCAGAATCAGAACCAGGAAGGAAAACCTCCATCAGAACCAGAACCAGGGAGGAAAACCTCTATCAGAACCAGGATCAGGGTGGAAAACCTCCATCAGGACCACGATCAGGGTGGGAAAACCTCTATTAGAGCCCCTCCCACATGAACCATGTTTGGCCTGTGATGGCCACCGTACATTGACAACGTGTCACGTTTATCTCGACCACTAGATGTCAGTATTTCTCCACGCTGCACCTTTAAGCTGCATCGGCGGCTCTGAGCTTCATGAGGCTTATGGTAACTTCTGGTTTTCGCTCCTGCAGGATGGATCAATGCGATTCTGACTCCGGTGGACTGTCTGGCCTTCTCTGGACACTTTGTCCACAACCTGAGTGTGGAGATGCAGATGAGGTTTGTGTCTTTCAGCACATTTCCATCTTTTCATTTCATGGTGTTCTAATGCTGTGATGGGGGAGCAGAGGGGGCGGAAAGGCGTGCATCGGGGGGCGGTTGTGTCTGTAATGACTGAAACAGGCTTCATCTTCTGCAGAGCGTATGAAATCGAGAAGCGGCTGAAGGTCAAAACTCTGACTCCATTCCCCAACTTTGAGACGGCGTGCTGGTATGTGGGACGTCACTTCCTGGAGCGCTTCAAAGGTGACCCCTCCATCAGTTTGTGTTTACAGAATTCATCTTGGCTCTAATGTGTGCTGTTTTAATATAAACTGACGTCCTGCTTTTTCCAGAGAAAACACAAACAGTGTCAGAAACGTCTTTTCCTGGGCGGCGCATCCAGCCGTCTGCCGAGCAGATGAGGAGCTGGATGCTCCCATATTATTTCTGTCATTAAATCAGCCGATCGCAGAGTTCACAGATGATTAGCTTCAAAAGGTTTGGCCCAGCTAGAATCGCTTGCTCCATTACGGACCGGTGTTTAAACTCTCCTCAGCTGGCTTCACACACTGTTTATGTTTCCAGCATTTTCTGCGTGTGTGTTGAGCTCGGCTGCGTTTGTGTGTGGCACACGCCACGAAAGCGTCTCCATTAATTCAGCATCATTCTCTGCTACTTTAAGGTCACTTAAAGTAACTGTAGGACCAAGACTTGCTGCAGGTCTCTGTCTTGCCCGGTCCTTCCGCCAGTCTCTGGACTGAAAGGGTTAAATGTAAAATAAACAAGCGATTCTTTAATTTACTGTGACTTTTATTTTAATGCAAACAGTCTGAACCTCAAATATTTAATATTTTATTTAAGATTCATTTTATTTTATTCAGTCAATGTGTTTTAAAGATGTGAAGGGTTGGTGAGCACAAATAATGAAGTTAAAATCATTTTAAATTTATGTTTTTAAAAAATTAATAATTTCTATTAAAACATCCAAACTGAAATAAAACTTAAAAAGTTTCAGCACGTCTCAGCCAGCATGAACAACCGTAATGCAGCACGTGAAGAAGGATCACGTCAGCAGGAAAGTTCGTTCTTCATACAGACGGTGGATCAGATGTTGGACTGACCTGCATCCTGATTGGTCGTCAGGACAAGCTAAAAAGTTCAGGAAAAACATCCTGAACTCTTGTAAGCATTAAACGTTAAGTAAGGTCTGGTGTTGCAAATTTCTGGTCATTTTCTTGTTTTTATTGATTCAGCTCATACTTTTTTTCAAGGAACTTTATTGTCATATCAGCTCACATTCACATGTCAGAGATACGAAATTGGAACAGAGGTCTCGGGAGTAGCTGAGAGAAGGAAATACGAATATATATTAAAAACTATATAAAAGTATAAATAGAAATAGTAAATAAATAAGTAGAAATATAAGCTAAATAAAACAAAATAGAAATATAAGCTAAACACAAGTAAAAATATACATTGAATACAAATATAGGCCACATGTACATGAGGTAATTTGGAGTATTGCACTTAGTGTTGTTGCATTGGTAAAGTAAAGGTGCACGCAGTGCATGTCTGTACAGATCTTTTGTCATGTTAATTTACCATTTACTTACAGTAGGTATGAGGTTTTCTAAATGATCTTTTTATTTATTTTTATTTTTTATTCATTAATTAAATATTTACCTTTAGTCTTTTTTCTTTTTCCTTACTGCATTTATTTTGGGTTTTTTTTAAGTGAAAAGTTTCATGCAGTAAGTAATAAAAACCTGACCCAAGGGGGAAAAAAAAGATTTTTTTTTTTTTTTTTATTCTAAAGTTATGTCACTTTTGAATAAATCTTAAATAAACAAATACGTAGTAGTTTACATATGTGTGCAGTAGTACCATGTGAGATGTTAGAACTATTGTAGTGCCAGACGTGTCCACCAGAAGACAAGTAAACAACATCAGAGCAAAGTTTTTCCATAAAATGATGAAAAATGTCTCAGAAGCTGAAAATATGGTGGACAAGCTGTTAAAGGGTTGAGCAGATCTGTTCCACAGTGATGACGAACGTAAACTGTTGCTGTAAAGGGAAAAATTCATCTTTATATCTATATTCTAGCTGTTTATCAAACCTGGCATCTGGCACACCTCCCCCAGTCTTGTTTAGTTTATGTCTGCTTGCAGGATCTTTAGAAATGTGTCAGAAAACAACTGCAAAAAGGCAGTTTTTCAAATCTTTGAGGGCATTTCCATTTGTCTTCTTTATGCAGGAGCAGATCCAGATAGATGCACCAATCAGCCCACAGCTGGTGGGGGAGCCTTTCATGTGGCAAATGTCTTTAAACATGACAGAAATCTTAGTGATACTGTTGAACACTGTGCAGTGATGCGACAGCAGGGTTTTATGGGTGAAGACATGTTTGCATTTTTACTGTTCCAATGTTTTCTGGACTGTCAGAAGTTTATGAATGAATGTCTAATAAATACCATAACGTTACAGAGGAAAAACCATCCGATATTTTAGCGTCGTGCTGCCCACTCTGAAACGCAGGCCGTGCTAAATACAGGAATTACTTAGGTTTCTTTTAAAGTTTCTAAACTTTACTTTGTACATATATGAATGTTGAGAATATTGTTGTTAGCAGTTCGTCAGATGGAGTCAGCAATAGGAAGCCAAGTTGTTTCTTTCAGTCCTCTGATTGGATTTAGTTCAGTGAGATTTAGAGACAATTCACGCTGGTCCAGTGAGTCCACTTTAAACTAATCCTGAACCTGGTCTACTTCTACATAGTCTGGTTCGTTTGAAGCAGTATGAACATTCATTTACGCTTCGGGAATCAAACTCTGGTCTGGTCTCCTGGTTCAGACCAGAGAATCAAACTCTGGTCTGGTCTCCTGGTTCAGTCCAGAGAATCAAACTCTGGTCTGGTGTCCTGGTTCGGACTAGGGAATCAAACTCTGGTCTGGTGTCCTGGTTCAGATCAGGGAATCAAACTCTGGTCTGGTGTCCTGGTTCGGACTAGGGAATCAAACTCTGGTCTGGTGTCCTGGTTCAGTCCAGAGAATCAAACTCTGGTCTGGTGTCCTGGTTCGGACTAGGGAATCAAACTCTGGTCTGGTCTCCTGGTTCAGATCAGGGAATCAAACTCTGGTCTGGTGTCCTGGTTCGGACTAGGGAATCAAACTCTGGTCTGGTCTCCTGGTTCGGACCAGAGAATCAAACTCTGGTCTGGTCTCCTGGTTCAGACCAGGGAATCAAACTCTGGTCTGGTGTCCTGGTTCGGACTAGGGAATCAAACTCTGGTCTGGTCTCCTGGTTCAGACCAGAGAATCAAACTCTGGTCTGGTCTCCTGGTTCAGTCCAGAGAATCAAACTCTGGTCTGGTGTCCTGGTTCAGATCAGGGAATCAAACTCTGGTCTGGTGTCCTGGTTCGGACTAGGGAATCAAACTCTGGTCTGGTCTCCTGGTTCAGACCAGGGAATCAAACTCTGGTCTGGTGTCCTGGTTCGGACTAGGGAATCAAACTCTGGTCTGGTGTCCTGGTTCAGACCAGAGAATCAAACTCTGGTCTGGTCTCCTGGTTCAGACCAGAGAATCAAACTCTGGTCTGGTGTCCTGGTTCAGATCAGGGAATCAAACTCTGGTCTGGTGTCCTGGTTCGGACTAGGGAATCAAACTCTGGTCTGGTCTCCTGGTTCGGACCAGAGAATCAAACTCTGGTCTGGTCTCCTGGTTCGGACTAGGGAATCAAACTCTGGTCTGGTCTCCTGGTTCGGACTAGGGAATCAAACTCTGGTCTGGTGTCCTGGTTCAGACCAGGGAATCAAACTCTGGTCTGGTCTCCTGGTTCGGACTAGGGAATCAAACTCTGGTTTGGTCTCCTGGTTCGGACTAGGGAATCAAACTCTGGTCTGGTGTCCTGGTTCAGACCAGGGAATCAAACTCTGGTCTGGTGTCCTGGTTCGGACCAAAGCAGTTCCTACCTATAATGACACCCTGAAGCTCATCTGTTCTAGTTTTCGCTAACAGCTGATTCAGCTGCTGTTCTGCACTTTGTCCTCTTTGTTTTTAAACTCTAATGGCCCTGAGCTGTCCAAGTTTTAAGGTCTTGATTCATTTAATCATAACATTTTCATTTGTCCCTCTGTAGGTTTACACAAAGCAAATAAGCAACCAGCTCCGTACTTGATACATGGTGCCAAAATTATCAATGGAGCCTTCAGAGCTTGGACTAAAAAGCAGGTATGGATTCAGTCCCATTTGCAGAATGTGGTTGCCTTTCTGTATTATTACAAGATTTGTTTGACTTGTTATAGGCTCTTCTGGAACACGAAGATGAACTTCCAGAGAACATGAAACCATCTCAACTTATTAAGGATCTTGCCAAAGAGATCAGATTATCAGAGGTAATCTACATTCTGCTATGATTTGTTGAAGTTGCCATAGATCCATATATTATATTTATTTATTTACCTTTGTTTCATCAGGCAGATCTTTGAAATCAAATTGTCTCTTTTAGGAGAACAATCTTGTCACCATACAAACAAAAGTACAAACAAATTCATATAAAATTCAAATTTACAATAATGGTTTATGATTGGAGGTCGTATTCAGCTTTTGTGGCTAAATGGTAACTTATGTAAGGACAACTGGAGACCAAAAAGACCGACTCATCTCACATAAGCATGTTTCGTGTCCGCAGAGATACGTTTATTCCTTCCATCCTCAGGTCCAACATCCATTCAATCCAGTCAGTGGATAGAGAGGTATTCCAACTGAGACAGACTAATCACTATACCGAAAAAACTATTAAAAAAAAATATACAAAAGTATTAGGTAAATGTTGCTTAAAACAAGATAAACTATCTGCCAACAGAACAAGAAAATTTGGCTTGTCAAGACTTCCCAAAACAAGAAAAAATACTCTTAAAACAAGAGGAATTCTCTGGCATAAAAACAAAGAATTATCTTACCTTATGAGCATATGTGTACTCAGTTTAAGATTTTTAATCTTACTTAGATTTCAGTTTTTGCAATGTACTAAGTGATACCACCACCAAACCCATCCAACTTCCTCTTCCATTGTGCTACATTCCAGCCCCAAATCAACAAACACAATAAATCCCCAATCACCAGCATTTAGGAGACAAATCTAGCAGAATATATTATAATAAACAAACTCCCACCAACTACTCACGAGTTCAGTACCCAGTCCAAGGGATTAGTCAAGTAAAAAAGTCTAACCTTTAAAGTCAATATAAAGTCTTCAACATCCACGTCACAGAAGCGCACTCGGATGTTTACGACTCCTTCCTGGAGAGGGAGCACTTCAGTAGACAACTAGTCTAAAGGCCCATTCATGCTGGATGCAGAAGAGCAATACGCAGACAGACGGACATTTTCGTCTGTCTCCTGCGTCCTTTATGCATTTTATTGGTCCGTTTTCAGGGGCCTTGTCGATCTGTCGCTTGACGTAGCAAATGGACCAGTACAACTGGAAACCACGGGGTCAGTGTTGATCAGGATAGCTGACATGTGACCAGTCAAAGGAAAAGACCAGAGAAGAAGAAGAGAACAAGGAAGATAAAGACAATGATGAGGACAACAACTATAGAGATGGTTGGGAGCCTTTTGAAGAAAGGTTGTGTGGGTGTTCCTGGCGTGTTGGGCAGATACAAACAACTTTATAGCGGCCACACTTAACCTCCAACGGACCAAAACAATTCATCAGGACTAACACTCTCCAATGGAAGAGCTGCCATCCTTTCACATCCTGGCATCTTGATGCAGCCTGGGACAAGGAGGACATTTGAATAAGGTCTTCCTAATAGCAATGCTATCACATGGAAACCAGAATCTTTGGCGTAGCTCAGCTTACTGAAGCCATCCAGATTCAACGGCCACTGCTTTTCAGCTCCTGGATGCACCGTCCACTGGGTTACTGTGGGTGTCAGCATACCTCCACTGGCGTGATGTGGACATGGTGAGTCTCTCTGACTCGATTTGCCTTAAAAGTCTTCAGCCTTGATGCTTCATTCTTGATAGGATTCAAGACAGAAGTATTTTATCAGTCCAAAAAAACACTGTTGCGGTTCCATCCTGAACTCTTTCTTCCAGAGTTTATCCCTTCGACTTGCAACAACTGCTGTCAGTTCAATGTGAGGTGTGGGGGAGAATTTGGGTGTAACAGCACATGATTTCCCCAGTACGAATGCAAAGTGCAACCAAATTTTACTGTCAAAGGAACATCCCATCCATCTTGCCTTTTGCTCTAAAAGATTCCTTTAGCAACAGGTACAGCTGCTGCCAAAAAAAAACCTCCCCCCTTGTCAAAGGTCTGTCTTTAGGCTTTAAGTTAAATTTGATCAGATGTGACTGAATACGCCACTGCACACCCAAATGCAACCAATGCTCCACTGGAAAATCCTCACTCTCCATATCATCTCTGTGTAACTTTCATGTTGTGGTAAAGCAGCACAGACATTGCTAATACATTTCAAGAGTTCCTCCTTTGTTGCAAAGAGCACAGAGTCCATAAACCACAACAGCTCCTTCATGTCTCACTGAGACCAACCAGTCGTCCACATAAAACTTGGAAGTGCGGTGTCAGTCACATCCAGGCTGAACCGCTGCTGCTTGGAGTTTGAAGACAACATGGCACCAAACAAATGAACAACCATGTTGTACTTTACCAGATCTTGCTTTTGGTCACCACTTGGCCACCAGAGAAACCTCAACCAAACAGAGTCAGATAGTGGTACTGACCTAGAGAAACATAGCTTCGATATCCGCCGTGATGACAGTGGGCTTCTTTCTGAACCTAATGATGACTTCAGCCATCAAACCGGTGAGGTTAGGACCATCTAAGAGTTGAGCATTCAGAGGAACTCCTCTAAATGCAGCACCACTGTTGAACACAACTCTGATCTTATTCTCTGAGGGTGGTAGACTCCATGTTCTGATGTACACCAAACCCTCTCATCACAGAATGCAGGATCCTTGAGTTAAACTGTTGGTTTAGCCCTTGGAGATGTTATCATTCATGAAATTCATGTAATCGTAATGGGACCGATGGTCTTCTGTAAATTTTCTTTGTAACATCAAAGCACGCTGTTCTGCCTCTGTCTTGTTATTTGGCGTCTTCAGTGCTGCTGGCTGTGGTTGTCTGCAGATTGAACCATCAGTCTCACTTTTGGCAGGGAAGAAACTTATGAAGCCAGGTTTTGTGAGTGATAATGCTGTCTGGGATTGTATGCAGAATGTTTGTGCCTGAGGAGTGTGTGTGCTGCGTGGTGTATTTCTTTGATGACACTGTGTGTTTGCTTTATCTTTCTTGCAAACTCACACTCACATTGGGTGTATAGCGTGTCCATGGAGGGAGACTTTGCTTTATTGAGTCTCTTTAAGGCCTCAACACAGATTTCCTATTAATGGTGTCACTCAACAATGTATTTACTGTGCCTCCACCACTATCAGCTCTTATTGGTCCATTTACTGGCCATCCAAGGATTGTTTTAACCCCATATGGACCACCATCTACACTCCTTATAACATGCCATGCTTCCAGTCAAATCAGTTCCAGAACTGATCTGTGGTCCCAGGTGTGTAAAATGTGACCATCTTGGCAGATCGTCTTCATGAGGGATATTACCATGTACATGTTTGTGCAGGCCTGCTACTCTGCTGCAGGTGGGCTAATCTCCAGGTTCTCGAGGCACCACCTTCTCCTGACCCATTGTCAGGACACCATGCTGTCTCCTCTTCCAGTGAGTTATCAGGGTGTTAGAAGGGATAAATTATCATTGTTCCTCAGTTCTTGTTGAACTTGACTCAAACTGGCAAAATGAGCAGAGTTCAGTCAAGCTTGCCAGCCCCAGTTAAACCACTGGATTGGACAGAAATTGCACTTATTGTCTCAGGTTCCTTCTGGACTGAAGTAGCTTTAATTTCCTTGGAGAAGACATGCAGCGTTGTGGGACGTAAGCTGTATGCTTGCAAGGCTTTTACATCTTCAGATCTAATAACAGGCCAGGAGAAAACTTTATCCATGTAAGCAGAGATTTTTCTCACTGAGGTGCCAAAGTGTTCTTGGTGTAACTTTCCAGAATTATTGGGTATGTGGACACAGCTCTGAAGGCTGATCATATTGTATAAAAAAAATACAGACAATCCATTGCATTGTGTTTTAGCTTCAGTGCGATGCTCAAAGGCACTTCTGGAGGTCTTGTACTGGAGGGGATCACCATCAACTACTGGAATGTCTCTTCCTGGACGTCAATAATGTGTTTTTCCCTAACCTTAGAATATTCATGCCTTTACAACACGTGGACCTGAAATATAAGATTTACTGACATTTTTCCCATAATTTAATGTGTTTCGTGGTCCGAGTGACAACGAGGCATCTACATTTCCCTTGCCGCCAACCTACAACACTGTACACACACTGTACACACACGACATACGTTTAACTTCAGATAACATTCAACCACAGTTTGGTGTGTGTCAAAAGGGAATTCTTTGTCAAGTACAGAAGTTAAGATCTTGCATGAGACAAATATCAAGGCCTGTTTTTTAAACTCCCACCAAACCTAAAAATGCTTGATTCTGTGTTTTACCTTCCAGAATGCAACAAAAGCTATTAAGAGTGAGCCAAGCATCAAGGTACCTGTAGAGGAACCACCATCCACCCACTCTGAAACAGATGAGCCCATTTCCCCAGCCCGCATCCCTTCACCCAGCAGAGAAAAGTCCAGGAAGAAAGCCTCCAAACCCCCCAAACCTCCCAAACCCCCAAAGATGCCTAAGGTCCCCAAGCCTCCAAAGGTCCCCAAGGTCAAAGAAGGAGGAAAGAAGAGAGCGAAGAAGACAAAAGAGATTTCTCCTCCTCCTAAACCTTCTAGCTTTGCAGCTCTTGAGTCTCATGCAAAAGACATCTTGAGCAAAATGGACCAGCCAAAAAAGGCAAAGGTGAGCAGATCTGGACACAATTGTTCATTCATTTACTGATTACTCTTTGAAACCAGCATTATGTGTCTCCTCCCTTTGAAATCTTGCTAATTTAATGGCAAACAGAAGCAAACACAGGAACCTAAAGCTAAATTCAATCAGCCTAAAATCATACAGACTCAAGAATAAAAGACAGCTAGACCCAAAAGTATGACAGCAATGCAAAAAGCAAGTGGGCGTTAGGATATAAGCGATGATAATGAAACCCAGGCGTCAAATGTACACCATGGTCACAAAACTGATGATGTCCCAAGTTTCAGACGCCTAAACTTAAATCATCTAAAGCTTCGAATGTTGAACTTCTAATGTTCGAAGCCTCAACCATCCAAAGCTTCAAAAGTCTGCACTTTAAATGTTCCAAGTTTCAAATGTCCGTAATTAAAACGACCAAAACATGTAATATCGGTATTTCAGACGTTTCATGGGAAACATCCCAAGCTCAAAATGTTCTAATTCAAATGTACGAAGCTCAAAGTGTTTCATTGGCTCAGAATGTTTCAGTGCTTTTCATTGGCTCAACATATTTAAAGATTTTTGGGTGATTTTGTAGATATTTGAAAGATTATATTTTTTTTATCCACATTTTACTCTCAGATGTGCTGCTGTGGGGTTTAAGTTCACCGTTGCATTAGAGAAAGTCATTTAGATCTGATCTGGTTTGATTCAAACATCTGTGTGATTAAAGATAACACTACAGTTGATGTTGAGCTGTGGGCAACCAGAGTTAAAACAGAAACAAAACGTCTTCTTCAGTGTACAAACGCTGCTTTAAAGTAAGACGGATGAGACTTTATTGTCCATTCTGGAGATTTTATTGCAGTACAATATCATCAGTTGTAAAGACATTTAAAATTGACTTCTTATATACATAAAATCTATAAAAACACAGATGTATGGATAAATGCTTGCAAGGCTAAACGGCAGGCATCCTTTATAAGCTGATTTTTAGGAAGTTGATGATAAATAATGTGATTTTCTTTCCTTTCAATGACGAGCATCAGCATTATTTTGGCTCTGCTGGGTCACTTCTGGTTTTTTTCCTGCAAGCCTGAATGGCCTCACCTTTCCCACTTTCCTTCTCCTGTGCCGTCTTGCTTGTTGCCCCTGAATGACAGATTGACCTCTTTGCAATTAATCAGATGGACAAGACAAGAGTGCTGTGATAATATTTCAGAACTCTTCTTTAGTTGAAGCGTCACCACACGTTGCGGTTTTACAGATTATACATCTGCTCACAGCTCTGCTCCTGCAGCTCCCATGTCTTTGCTAAGCAGTTAGACTTGGTGGTTTTCTGTAATAATTGTGTCTGTTCTGTAATATCTAAATTTTCCAGGCTGTTAAGAACATCTTGAGCATGTCAGAGAAGGAAATGTCAAAGCAGAACAACGTGGAGAAGTTTGAAATCAGAGAACAGAATAAAAACAAGACTGAAGCTAAATGGAAGTACAAGGTAAGGTTTTATTCTGTTCAAGATGGAAAAAAGGTTCAGAAGGTTACAAGCGGAGCAATTAAAGAAAAAACAAAGCAGAACCATCAAGCAGTGATTTGCACACTCCACTTCAAAGCAGTCATCAAACCTTAAATTTGAGGCCTGCAGCTCATCATCCACCCTCCCAGTTTAACTAATGGAATTAAGCCACGTTGGCCACTGTGTTGGATCTAAGTAATTACATATGCCCTCATGTAGAAAAGTTCGTTACATGGTTATTGCTGAATAACAGGAGGAAGCTTTTTGGAACAAAAGTGTAATTTTGCTAAACGGAAGACATTAGACAGCTTTAGTTTGGTGGAAAATATAATGCCAAACTGCTGAGGAATGTTTTGCAGGATCTCCGTCCAACTGCTCCTTCACATCAGGCCAAACATTTACAGATGGAGAAGAAACCCGTTAGTTGTCCACCAAGGTCACCAGAGACCAGATTTTCCTCCTGTGATCACGTTGTATTTATGTAAAGACTCGCAGCCCCTCTGTGTTTCTGTGTGGGCTATTAAGCTCATTCTAGTGTTGATTTAAAAGAAAAGAAAGGCACGAGACACAATTTCAGTTTCACGTTTCATCGTGTTATCATGTGTCTTTAATTTAAGAAACAAAATTGTTGAGGGAGTACTTGAAAATGTATATTCTTGGATGTCAGTTAATTACAGAGGCTCGTCGCGGCTTCAGGAGAGAGCAATTTACATTCATTGTTGTGCGTCTCCTTTAGCTAAAAATCACCTCAGAATATCTTATAAATTAGAAAAAACTTTGTTTAGAATGGAAAAAAGCAGTCTTTTGCAAAACCAGCATGTTTTTCCAATAAAATATAAAAACTACCTAATGAAGTCAGACATTTTACCAGTTCATGGTAAATATTAATGGCAGCAACATGTCAGTAAAAGTCTGCAACGGGGACAAAAGAAGGCTAAAATGAAACATAACTGGTTATCAAAGAAAGAAGAAGTTCATATTTTAAAGCCCAACCTGAAAAAAATGGGGAGAAAATTGTATATATATTTTTTTTTTATCTTAAGTGTTTATTTGACCGTTTAACACAGGGTTACTCATTCTGGTCCGACAAGAAATCCATGTTTCCCTGCTCCAACACGCCGGACTCTAATTAATAAATCATTTCGCAGAACTTGATTAGTTGATAGATCCATTTAATTTGGTTCAGGTGTGTTGAAGCATGAATACATTGAAAACCTGCTGGTTTGCAGCTTTTGTTGGTCCAGAATGAGTAAATCTGCTTTAAGAAAATGTTTGAAAAAAAAACATAAAAGATTTTAGTATATTTACCATATAGTGATGTGTCAAAATGATTGTAGAGCAACAGATGTCCACTAGGGGCAGAAGACAGATGTCAGACTGTGTTCAACAGGGCTTTGAGCAAAGTTTTTACCATAAAATGATGCAAAAGGTCTCGGGAAACTTACAGCATTAAAAGGTTAAGATAGTTCACCAGTCTGCAAAACGTGCATTCCCAAAATATTATTTCCTCACAGCAACATCAAGCTAGATGTTATTTATCTCTGCTTTTATTGTACTTTGTGAGTATGGTATTGACTGTGCAGTCAGGCTGAAGATGTATGTTAAGAATCCATCTGTTAGAGTTTAAAGCAGAACCTTTAATAAGGCATTGGACCTGTGATGGTTACACATACCCTTACAGTCAAAATGTGCACATATTTAATCCAGTAGCTTTCACTAATAATAGGCTTGTCTAAACAGATTAAGATGTAACCTAGTTGGTCAAAGATAGTTATAGTTTTTACTTGGAGGTGGCAAAGTAAGCCGCTCATACGCATTGACAGCTGCATGTGAACTTCCAAAGTTATGAAACCAACTGCTTTTAATCCATTTATTTAGTAATGTCACATTTTTGTCCATTTTTAAATAATGAATGACATTTAAAAACAGATCTGTGTATCTGACCAGCTGAAATGTGAGGGATTTCTCTGCTTATGGACTTACTGCTGGTCTTTTTTGGTATATTCTAGAATAGTAAGCCAGATTCCCTGCTGAAAATGGAAGAGGAGTGCAAACTGGACAGAACACCACTGTCAGGCAATAAAGACAGATTCAGCTTCACTATGTCCCACATGAAAATGCACAGGTATGTACGCAAAGTTCTGCGATTGCTGGATGAATGTCTCACCGTCGTTCTGTTACGAAAAGAGCATATTAGCCCTCTAATGTGGTGATTACGGTGATTACAGAGCTATGTGGCAATCATCACAATATCCATTAAAGCTAATTCAAGGACTTCTTGCTGTGAATGGCTGGCTGATCCCTCTCTTATTGTCCTGCGGTTTCCTTTTCAGCTCCAAGATGCTGAAACCTCAGACCAACTCAAGTGTTTTTGGATCATTACAAAACCTTAAAGAGGACAAAAGCAAGCCAGTGAGAGACGAGTACGAGTACGTCTCAGATGAAGGGGAGCTGAAGATTGATGAATTCCCCATAAGGCGGAAAAAGAACACGGTTAAGAAAGACTTTTCCTGTGAGTATTTTTATACTTACTCAGTTTTACTTGGTAGAAAAAATAAGTTAATCATTTTTAATCACCTTTGGGGCTGTTTTATATTCCTATTTTACCATAGTTTTTATTTCAGTATTGATAGTAATATAAAATCATTTGAAATCATTTAATGTATTAAAAACCTCAGGTCCTCTGAAATACATAAAATAAAATAGGTATGTCTTTCCGTTAAGAAAACAGTTATTTGGCAAAAAAAAAATCAACTTTATAAAAAGGAAAAGGATAACAAGGTAGATTTTAAGGATGAATTAGTAAATAAATGCATTTCAAAATGACAAAAATAGGCAAAGTAGCTAGCTTTAGCTTAGTTTCTTTGTCTTGTGTTTACCATAGCAGCTTAAAGCTTGTTCCATCCAGCAAGAACAAGAAGAAATTTGTTTTTTTCACTCCATACTCATCTTCAATAGGAAGGGGATTACTGTGGAGGACAATGCTTATAGACACGTTTCCATTACCACAAGAATTGCACAAAACCTAAATATTACTATAAAAAATGGTAATGAAACACCTGCATTTCTAAAACCTTTTCAGATATTGCTAAAAAAGTGTTTATGCTCTAATGAGGTGGGTTTTCAAACATTTTAATGAAGGCCAATCCTGTGCAGCAAGTGGAAAACTCCAAAATATCGCGACATGGCTACCTAGCAATTGTCGTAAAATCCTGTCCTCCTGATAAGATTTCACAAGCGCTGCCGCTTATGTGCTGAACACCAGTCAGTGGAAACACCTGCTATTTGCGCTTGTAGTTTGTCAAAAATTGACAAATGCCACTTTTATTTTGTGAAAAACTGTAAGCAATGAACAATTTACCATTTTATTTAATATCTAAAATGAAACGTTGACCGTGGCACACAACAGAATCCATGCCTTTAAATGCCACCTATATTTACACTTTCACACTTTCTCATACTCAAAAAAGAATGGAAGCATCAACTTATGCTCATGCTTTTCCATGTTAACTGTGCCCACCTCAAACGTCCGACCAATGATACAATACTTCTCTGAGCCCCCTGAGAAAAAAGTTCTGTACGGCTGTGCATTGACAACAAGCCACAAGATGTACTCAGTCCTAATTGTAATGACATAATTTTGTTCTTGTGGCCTCGGGAACAATAAAAAAGTTGTTTCTTTTAACGGAGTACGCTGATATATATATGTATTAGGCTTTACTAGACATTAGTTCAAATTAGTTTGTTCACCAAATTCAAATGAATATGAGTTTCTCTGAGTTAAAATAACAGCAACTCTGCATTGTTAGCAATGTATAAACAAATACATCTATAAAGGAAAATAGCTCATTTTAGCTTAGTTTCGTTGTCTTGTGCTAGCTATAACAGCTTTACTAGCTAATAGATATGTGTTTGTCCAATTTAAATAAATATGCTTCTTTCTGAATTGGAAAAACGACTACTTTCCCTTGCTGTCAATGTATAAATAAAAAGATTTAAAAAAAAACAACAAACTAGCTAGCTGTAGCATATTTTTTTTAGTCTTGTGCTAGCTAGAACAACTTTATTAACTAATAGATGTTTGTTTTTCCAGTTCAAATAAATATGCTTTTCTCTGAATAAGAAAAAACGACTACTTTCCCTTCCTGTCAATGTGTAAATAAAGATTTTTTCTTTTCAAAATAGCCAAAGTAGCTAGCTTTAGCATTGTATTTTAGTCTTGTGCTAGCCATAGCAACTTTACTAGCCATTGCTAGTTAACAGATGTATGTTTGTCCAAATTAAATAAATCTGCTTTTCCCCGAATTAGAAAAACAACTACTTTCCCTTCCTGTCAATGTGTAAATAACGTTTTTTTTTTTTTTTTTTTTTTTTTAAATAGCCAAAGGAGCTAACCATAGCATAGTTTTAGTCTTGTGCTAGCCATACCTTTACTAGCTGGTGCTAGTTGTGAATGATATCATGAAGAAACAGCAGTCAGCAGTTGACACAAATGCTCAAGTATATTTTAAATAAAAAAACAAACAAACTATATTTATGCTAACATACATATGATGGGTGGCATTAGCTACAACAGTGTCACTACACAAGCTTGTTAGATATAAATTTGTAGTGATTCAGAGAACTTGTGTTGTTGTTAAACAGTTCATTTTTTTCCTGTAGTTTTATCAGACATCAGAGAACCACTTCAGCCAGCCAAAAAACCAAAGTTCCAACCCTTGGTGACAAAGGTACGTATGGCACAATATCACAAAGGAGTAATAACTTAAAGATTAATTTTGGAAAATTAAGCACTCAGACATTTTCTTCCGGAGTTGGTTGACCATAGCTTGTCGTTAATGAAGTAGCCAGGATATTAAAACAACAAAGAAACAGCTGTACAGCAAAATAAACTCTATTTTTTCGTCCCCCGTCTCTGTCTCATCTTTTCTATCATGCCCTCCCAAAGCAGAGCGTGGACTCCTCGGATGAAGAGACTCTGCACATAGACACAGAAGTCAAGCCTGAAGTGAAAAGTCGCAACTCTAAGGTGAAGAAGAAGAGTGGAAGTGCTGCAGGGATTCTGGACCTGCTGCAGGCCAGCAAGCAAGTGGGGGGGATCGACTACAGCACCAACAGGTAAATTGACCTGATTATTTTCCGCCTCTACTCTCCTTTTCCTTCAACACCAATGAGGCTTTGGCCTCTAAAGACGCCCGGGCTGCAGAACATGCACAACATTAATCTCTTAATGGCCCCGAGAGACCTCTTTTCCTCTCAGTAAATGAATTTTGAGTCTCTTTAATGGGGCGAGTCACCGACAAACAAACGTCCCCTCTGTGACTACATAATTAAATGAAAAAGCCGAAATTTATAATGAACTCCCAGAGTTGAAGAATCAACGAGTGACTGAAGCAACAGTTTACAAAGACTCTGTCAGTGGTTTGTGTTAAAGTTGGTGTTTGTTTCCTCCTACGCTGATCTACAAGAGCCAGTCTGGCTCCGGGCTCTTCCATTTGCTTTTCGCTGTTTGGTTCAGAGCTTGATGGTCTATTTCCACCACACTGAAAGCTACAAATGAGCAATGAAAGAGAGAAAGAAAACATGGCAAAAATATGTTAATTTTTTAAACAGACTCAAAGCTTTGAAGACGGAGTGAAGTGAGCATGATCATGATGGTGATCAGTCGCAGTTCAACAGCTAATAGATGCTAATAAGATGTTCGCATTCATTTTCCCAGCTGGTTCTTAAAGTGATCACAGCCTCAGATCCTAAAATACCCACGGATTGGCATGGTTTTTCTGATCAGTCTCATTCCTTTTCATTTACATCCAGTTCTACATTTCAGGCTTGTAACACACATCTATTTATTTACTTTTTATCATCCAAACTGCCTCGTTTTTTTATTTTAACTTCACTCCTCAGTGTTCAGGTCAGCCTCTTTTCTCTTCACCTGTGCCAGCATGTCGACGGCTGTGTAATGGTTGCGTTGTTGTTTATTTCTTATTGGCGTACTTACAGTCAGCCACCTGCATCTCCCAGCACACAGGAGGCCATTCAGGGCATGCTGTCCATGGCCAACCTGTCGTCTTCAGAGAGCTTGCAGCAGCCATGGAGCAACAGCCAGTCCAAAAACAATAACCAGTCGAAGAACAACTCACACAGCTCGCAGGTTGGCAAGAAGGCCGGTGGAGGAGGAGGGAGCAAGCGGCCGACCAAACGTCTTCCGAAGAAACCCAGGAAAAGCAGCAGCGTGGAGAGTCTGGATTACGACGATGACCAGGATCACATGGATGCCTGTTTCAAGGACTCAGATTATGGTAAGAAAGAGAGAAAGCCCTCATCTGTTACAGACATGCATTGCTGATTTACTTACAGGGCCCTTTCAGCCCCTAACCACCTCATCAGATCCACCTCATCAGGTCCACCTTCCAGGTCCGGGTCGCAAAACTCTAGGCGTGAGACGCATTTATTTGAGGAATTTAGAGAATAATTCTCTTCGGCCAGATTTAGAGTGCGCTAGATTGGAGAGGGATTTTTCCTTAAAGCTATAGTAGATAGCTTTAAGTAGATAGTAGTAGATAGATAGGCCTGTGGGACTCTGGAGGCAGCTGATGGGTACCGGCGGGCTAAGCGGCATGCGGCTTCGGCCGTTGCCGAGGCAAAAACTCGGGCATGGGAGGAGTTCGGCGAGGCCATGGAGAAAGACTTCCGGACAGCTTCGAGGAGATTCTGGTCCACCATCCGGCGGCTCAGGGGGGGGAAGCAGTACTCCATCAATACTGTGTACAGTGGAGATGGGGTGCTGCTGACGTCAACTCGGGACGTTGTGGGTCGGTGGAGGGAATACTTCGAAGACCTCCTCAATCCTACCAACACGTCTTCCCATGAGGGAGCAGAGCTGGTGGACTCAGGGGTGGACTCTCCTATCTCTGGGGCTGAAGTCGCTGAGATGGTCAAAAAGCTCCTTGGCGGCAAGGCCCCGGGGGTGGATGAGATCTGCCCGGAGTTCCTTAAGGCTCTGGATGCTATGGGGCTGTCCTGGCTGACACGCCTCTGCAGCATTGCGTGGACATCGGGGGCAATACCGCTGGATTGGCAGACTGGGGTGGTGGTCCCCCTTTTTAAGAAGGGGGACCGGAGGGTGTGTTCCAATTACAGGGGAATCACACTCCTCAGCCTCCCTGGTAAGGTCTATTCAGGGGTCCTGGAGAGGAGGGTCCGCCGGATAGTCGAATCCCGGATTGAGGAGGAGCAGTGTGGTTTTCATCCTGGTCGCGGAACAGTGGACCAGCTCTATACCCTCTCTGGGGTCCTGGGGGGGGCATGGGAGTTTGCCCAACCAGTCTACATGTGCTTTGTGGACCTGGAGAAGGCATTCGACCGTGTCCCCCGGGGGCTCCTGTGGGGGGTACTCCGGGAGTATGGGGTACCGGACCCCCTTGTACGAGCTGTCCGGTCCCTGTACGACAGGTGTCAGAGCTTGGTCCGCATTGCCGGTAGTAAGTCGGATTCGTTTCCGGTGAGGGTTGGACTCCGCCAAGGCTGCCCTTTATCACCGATTCTGTTCATAACTTATATGGACAGAATTTCTAGGCGCAGCCGAGGGGTTGAGGGGATCCGACTTGGTGGCCTCAGGATTGGGTCCCTGCTTTTTGCGGATGACGTGGTCCTGTTGGCTTCATCTGGTCGTGATCTCCAGCTCTCGCTTGACCAATTCGCGGCCGAGTGTGAAGCGGCTGGGATGAGAATCAGCACCTCAAAATCTGAGACCATGGTCCTCAGCCAGAATAGGGTGGATTGCCCTCTCCGGGTCGGGAGTCAGGTCCTGCCTCAAGTGGAGGAGTTTAAATATCTCGGGGTCTTGTTCACGAGTGAGGGAAGGATGGAGCGTGAGATCGACAGACGGATCGGTGCGGCGTCTGCAGTAATGCGGGCTCTGCGCCGGTCTGTCGTGGTGAAGAAGGAGCTGAGCCAGAAGGCGAAGCTCTCGATATATCAGTCGATCTACGTTCCTACCCTCACCTATGGTCATGAGCTGTGGGTCGTGACCGAAAGAACGAGATCTCGTATACAGGCGGCTGAAATGAGTTTCCTCCGCAGGGTGGCCGGGCTCTCCCTTAGAGATAGGGTGAGGAGCTCAGTCATCCGGGAGGAGATCAGAGTAGAGCCGCTGCTCCTTCGCATCGAGAGGAACCAGTTGAGGTGGCTCGGGCATCTGGTCAGGATGCCTCCTGGACGCCTCCCTGGTGAGGTGTTCCAGGCACGTCCCTCTGGGAGGAGACCCCGGGGAAGACCCAGGACACGCTGGAGGGATTACATCTCTCGGCTGGCCTGGGAACGCCTCGGGATCCCCCCCGCAGAGTTGGCAAATGTGGCTGGGGAGAGGGAAGTCTGGGCTTCCCTGCTTAGGCTGCTGCCCCCGCGACCCGACCCCGGATAAGCGGCAGAAGATGGATGGATGGATGGCTATAGTAGATAATGTTGCTCAGAGACATTTTTTTTTACTCTGGGTGAAGTGGTTCCTCATCCTGATAGTAGTCTATACATTCTGTAATCATGAACAATAAGAAATATAGTTAGACCCCTCAGTTTACTGTAAATCTGTAAAAACTGACCAATCCAAACATTCAGGCTGAATTGGAGTTGTTCATTTCTTATATTTCGTAAGCTTCTTCTCTCGGCTCCCCTCCTCCCCCTCCAGAAGCACATACTTGATAGCCACACCCTGCATTTAAAGTTAGGATGAAAATACAAAGTAGTGAAGAAGAAACTCGGAAGGCAAACATGGCTGAGAAAATGCAGGAAGGATTTCCCGACCCGGCTCGGTTTATTTGCCTCCTCCTGCTAAACAGCCGAGAAAGAGAAAATCGTTGGTGGAAAAAGCTGCGAATAAAAAAGCCTCGGATCATGCAAGGAGCAGAACCAGAGGGGGAGGAGCCAGGATGGGGGAGGTGCCTGTTCAGGGGGAGTGGTCAATGCAGGGGAAGGAGGGGCCAAGACAGGGGGAGGAGTCAAGACAGGGTGCCACTTCCACATCCTGCTATCTCCCCAACATTACCTACCCCGGCTTTAAACGTAACCTGCGATTGTGTCAAAAACAGATGAAAAAGTCCTTTGAGATGGTAAAAGTTTTATCTTTCATGACCCGTTTAAACATTTAATGATGTTTATAGGTGAAAGTATATCTGAGCTGTATGTCTACAAAGTGGCCTTGGTTTTCTCTTTTTAGATCATCTTAGGCTAAATCGGGTTCGTTCCTATGAGAACAAAAGTCGCAGTTTTTTAGCAAATTATGTGAAATATGTAAGACATTTGTACACATAAAGTCAAAGCACACGATTCCTGATTAAAACGCAGAGCGATAGTAATGTGTGCGCAGTGCTTATAGCATTGGCACCCATTTTTAAACTTTTCACCACAAAACAACAAAAGACATGCTTTGAGATTCTGGAGTTTTTGTCACACGGTGATGAAACAAACGTCTTTGTAATCAGCATTAATGCATAAACATAAAACCATCTGCGACATATCAGCAATCTGAATGTGACGAAACGCTGAAAGAAGCTGGTTCTGATTTTTTTATAGAGACGTAAAAACGCAAAAGTATTAAAAAAAAAAAGTGAAAATACAAAAGAGAATCCTCAGAAAAATAAAAAGTATTAAATGTATGACAGGAAAATCCGGTGCTGTTAAAAACTGATGGCGCACGTCAGCCATTCTGTAATTCTCCGTCCAGCCTGGATCCTCTCATGAGGAGCTGATGTTCAGATGCTTTCTCTGGCGTTGCTCCGGCTTCGCTCTGGATTTCCAGATGCAGCTGCTTCCACCCAGCCAGCTTGTTAATAAGTCATTAGCACAAGTCCTGAGCTGTTGTCATACATGCTTTTTCAACTCCTAGTTAGTGTCCAATCAGTTGTTCATTGCATGAATTCAGTTGCTCTGTAATCCGTTCGGCTGGGACGTCGCCGCCACGCCGGTAAACAGCCGTTTTTATCCCATTGGGGTAGTTATCAGATATTAGCGTGGATTGGAGTGATTGTTGCGCGAGCAGCAAAGAGGGCGCCAGCAGCTGTTCCACAGCTGCCCTGCATCCTACTGCTGGAATTGTTCTTCATTTGAGAAAACAGAAATAATTGCACAACAATCTGAGCGTTACATGCTCTCATTGAGACGCTTCCATGCGTGACGGGAGTAATCTGTTCTGATTCCAGTGTACCCCTCGCTGGAGTCAGAGGAGGATAATCCTGTTTTCAAATCCAGATCGAAAAAACGGAAAAGCAGTGACGACACTCCATACAGCCCCACAGGTAAAAAAACACCGTCTTTACACACTTTTACTGCTTTAACTGGTTCCAACTGAGGTGTGGATGTCGCCACAGCTCGAGTCGGACCTTCAGTTCCTCGACAAGAGCGTCCCGCCAGAGACGGAGCTCGTGTGGCCTCCATAGAAACGGGCCTGGCTGCAGCGGCGGCGAAACTTTCCCATCAGGTACGTCGGATTTCTGCAACTTTCCAGGTTAACGCTGCAGTCTGCTTCACCTGAACCCCCACCTGAACCCCCACCTGTCCACAGGAGGAGCAGCAAAAAACCAAGAAGAAGAAGAAAAGCACCAAAAAGAAGGCCACGGTCACCGAGGAGCCCGCAAAACTCTCTCAGGACAGCAGCTCACCGGAGCACAACCTGGACTCCCATGACGGCAGCCTGACCGACCACGAGTTCAACACCGGGACCGTCAAGTCCCCGGGGGGCCCGCAACCCATGGCGCCGGGGGTCTTCGTCAGTCAGCGGCGGCCGTCCATGTCTTCCCCCAACAACAGCACCAACTCATCAAACAGCAGCGGCGTGGCGAAGGGGGACCGTGTGGGGGCCGCAGACGCCAAAGGTATGAATCCCAGAAACGGGTCGCAGTTTTTCTGTTTCCACGGCAACTGGTCTCAGTCTTTCTGAGGACCTACGGGACCCGAAGCACAGCTGGAGCTTCATGGAGCTCCTTAAGACCACCTGATCCAGTAAATATATTTGTATGAGGCAAACTCATTTATTATATGTTTAAATTCATTTGCTATTTTTACAAAGGATGGTTTTATTTTAATCCTTGTGTTCAACAAGTAAATATATTTACACTTGATAAATATTGAAGTAAAGAGTTGTTTTCTTGTTTTGGGTAATCAGGCTGTAGTTTAAGAGCAGTCACGTGGGTACTACTGAGACACCACAAGTTTTTCCACCAACCGTGGAGCCACACGGTTTTCTTACCGTGTCTATGTTTGATTTAATATCCAGCAGCATTTTGATAATATTTTTGTAAATATCGAAAGAATAAACTTTTATATTTTCTTCAAACCAAGATGCCTGGAACTGGATGATTATAAACAGCCACGGCTTCAGTTGGTAAAAACTACGGCTGCAACAATATTCATGATTGAAAATCACTTCTCCGTTTTTTGTGATTCATCGTCAGAATAGAAAAATTATATATATGTATCAGCGCTGGGATCATATTAGAAAATAATCTAATTGATCACACCTTTGTAATGAATTAATCTTAATTAATTTTATTTTATTTGCAGAACAATATTTTCCCCAGAAAGCAACAATCCCTTTCATTTAGATAGATTTTATAGGATGACGTGTGCGTCAGTGTCATCCAGGTAATGGTGCAATGTCAAATTCATTCACTCAAATAACATGTTGATTTTTCTGTAACTATTAATCTTATTAAATGTGATTATCAGAGTTGCTTTTAAGTTATTTTTAATGTATATATGTGTACATTTCCACATGTGTGTACTAATTCCAACCACCTGAACGGAGCCAACGCGGCATACAAACTGAAATCACATCTATTAAGTCAGACGGATGGAAAAGACTGCATAAGTTATCCTCTTCCTTGTCACTCATCCTCTTCTTTTTGTTATTTCTGGTTCATTCCACAGCGAAGCGACTAAAGAAAGGCATGGCAACAGCCAAACAGAGACTGGGGAAGATTTTAAAGATCCATCGAAATGGAAAGCTCCTTCTGTAGCATGCAGCGGACGGTTGAGGGACTGAGAATGGACGAGGGCTGGGTCAGACCCCCGGCTCGTCTCCCCACTCACTGAGAAACGCTGAAGAAATGGAAGAAGACAATGGAAGAAAAACTGAAACAACCAGGAGGAGAAAATAATCATGCATTTCTCTATTTGTAAGAAGAACATCACTCAGATAGGTTTTTGCCTCGACTTATACTTTATAACTTTCAGATATTAAAGTGTACAGAAGCTATTCTAAATATTTTTTAAGAAAACGCGTCTCATTTTCCTACAGCTGTCAGTTTATCAGGGGTCGCTCCAACATGAAGTAGAAGTACATGGAAGTCATTCCAAGACATGTGAAAGTATCCCCGCTTTGCATGGATTCAGTTGCATGTACGCTTCGGTCTGGTTGTGTGTGTGTGTGTGTGTGTGTGGGGGGGGGGGGGGATCTACGGATGAAGCTTATCATTACGTTTGTGAGACAGAATGGGAAAACATCCATCCTTCTGAGGAAAAAAGCATTTTCTCTTGTTTTAATGTTTGCAGAGTACTATCAGTATATTTATTTATTTTACTCCAGTCAGCAGATAGGAAATAAACTGTAAAGTACAAGTGGTTTACAGGTTGACAGGTGGTTCACAGGTTATTGACAGGTGGTTCACAGGTTATTCACAGGTGGTACACAGGTTATTCACAGGTGGTTCACAGGTGGTTCACAGGTGGTACACAGGTGGTTCACAGGTGGTTCACATGTGGTTCACATGTGATTCACAGGTGGTACACAGGTGGTTCACATGTGATTCACAGGTGGTTCACAAGTGGTTCACAGGTGGTACACAGGTGGTTCACATGTGATTCACAGGTGGTTCACATGTGACATGTGGTTCACATGTGATTCACAGGTGGTTCACAGGTGGTTCGCAGGTGGTTCACATGTGATTCACAGGTGGTTCACAGGTGGTACACAGGTGGTTCACATGTGATTCACAGGTGGTTCACAGGTTATTTACAGGTGGTTCACATGTGGTTCACATGTGGTTCACAGGTGGTTCACGTGATTCACAGGTGGTTCACAGGTGGTACACAGGTGGTTCACATGTGATTCACAGGTGGTACACAGGTGGTTCACATGTGATTCACAGGTGGTTCACATGTGATTCACAGGTGGTTCACAGGTGAGTCACAGGTGGTTCACATGTGATTCACAGGTGGTCCACAGGTGATTCACAGGTGGTTCACATGTGATTCACAGGTGGTTCACAGGTGATTCACAGGTGGTTCACATGTGATTCACAGGTGGTTCACAGGTGGTTCACAGGTGATTCACAGGTGGTCCAGAGGTGGTTGAAATGTGATTCACAAGTGGTTCACAGGTGGTTCACAGGTGGTTCACAGGTGATTCACAGGTGGTTCACATGTGATTCACAGGTGGTTCACAGGTGGTTCACAGGTGATTCACAGGTGGTCCAGAGGTGGTTGAAATGTGATTCACAAGTGGTTCACAGGTGGTTCACAGGTGGTTCACAGGTGGTTCACATGTGATTCACAGGTGGTTCATAGATGGTTCACAGGTGATTCACAGGTGGTCCAGAGGTGGTTCACAGGTGGTTGACATGTGATTCACAAGTGGTTCACAGGTGATTCACAGGTGGTTTACAGGTGATTCACAGGTGGTTCACATGTGATTCACAGGTGGTTTACAGGTGTTCCACAGGTGGTTCACAGGTGATTCACAGTTGGTTCACATGTGATTCACAGGTAGTTCACATGTGATTCACAGGTGGTTCACAGGTGATTCACAGGTGGTTCACAGGTGATTATTCACTGGTGAGTCACAGGTGGTTCACAGGTGTTTCACAGGTGGTTCACAAGTGGTTCACAGGTGGTTCACATGTAATTCACAGGTGATTCAAATGTGGTTCACTGGTGGTTCACAGAATATCCACAGGTGATTCACAGGTGTTTAACAAGTGGTTCACAGGTGATTCACAGGTGGTTTGCAAGTGATTCACAGGTGTTGAACAAGTGATTCACAAGTGATTCACGGGTGATTCACAGGTGGTTCGCAAGTGATTCTCAGGTGGTTCACAGGTGATTCACAGGTGTTTAACAAGTGTTTCACAGGTGGTTCACAGGTGATTCACAGGTGGTTCACATGTGATTCAAAGGTGGTTTACAGGTGACTCAAATGTGTTTCACTGGTGGTTCACAGGTGATTCACAGGTGGTTCACATGTGATTCAAAGGTGGTTTACAGGTGACTCAAATGTGTTTCACTGGTGGTTCACAGGTGATTTACAGATGGTTCAAAGGTGTTTAACAAGTGGTTCGCAGGTGATTCACAGGTGTTGAACAGGTGGTTCACAGGTGGTTCACAAGTGATTCACAGGTGATTCACTGGTGGTTCACAGGTGATTCACAGGTGGTTGACATATTGTTCCACAGGAGATTTACAGGTGGTTCACAGGTGATACAAATGTGATACAAATGTGATACACAGGTGGCTAAAAAGGTGGTTCACGGAAGATTAAGAAGGTTTAAAGGAAGATCACGAAAATATTTAAGGTTTAGATCACATGTGATTTCCAAGCCGTCCACAAGTGGTTTGCAGGTAATTCATGTGTGAATCACACGTTTCACTTTTTTTTTTACAAGTGGTTCAAATGGGGTTCACAGGTGATTCATGGTTAAATCACAGACAGTTTAAAATCTAAGGGGCCGGCTCACCAGAAAACAGAGCTTATTACCGTATGTCTGACCTGGAATGATAAGCATCATCCATGGTAGGTGCGCAGTTTTGTGGGGATTCTTTCGCTCTTCTTTTGCTTTCGCAGGCAGCACCGAGAACCCAAACGAGCCAAACTCACATCTGCGTTTTTACTGCGTATATAGAATGTAGCTTGTAAATAGCCTTTTACCGTTTTTTATCCTTTCCCCTTCAGGCTTAATTCTACATTTTTACCAGTTTTGCTAATTATGAATAAAAGTATATATATGTATATGAATATATGTTATAGTCCTGATTTTTAACCTTTGTTTCATTTTATAGCAGAGATTTTTTAGTTACTTGTTGGTTTTTAAGGTGCTGCCTGGAAAACAATAGAAGTCAACATTTTGTTGTCACATGGCCTTACATACACAAAGCTCATTGTATTGTGATTTTGTTTGAACAAGAGACAAAACTGTATAAAAAAAAAACAAAAAACAAAAACAACACAAAGTTTCTATGACCAGCCTCTTGTTGGACTTGTAGTATTCTGAAGGGTTTGGAGGTATTTTATTAGCACCTTGTGAAGTGTTTCTGTGTCAGTGATGTAATTTATTAATGTTTGTAGCTTTTTATACTTGTACAATTCCTAAAGGTTTTGCTTTTAAATATTTCATCAAGTTGTGAAACTACCCTTTAATTTGTTTTTATTTTTTATGATATGGTGTATTTTTGTTTGCTTTTTTTGGGGGGGCGGGGGTATCTCCAAACATCATGAACACACTCTGGGACAAAAAAAAACCAACATGTTACTTTCCATCCTGTCCCATTTCTGACGTTTTTGGACATTTTCAGTCATCGATGCAGATCAATCTCCTGTCGTCAGGACGTCTTTTCAGGTTTTATTTGTAAAGTCCGTGCGTTGCTTTGTTGTTTATTTTTGTATGTCCAACCATTAAATGCATCCACTGTGCCACAACAGTGAGTCCTACCTGTTGTAGCTGTCTTCCCTTACTGTTATTTGCAGCATTAGTAAATATTTACAATCCTTTTTGACCTGAATCTATATTTTTATGTATTTAGACGATTCTGTTTGAGGTCATGCTTCACTTTTTTAAGACATGGAGAAAACTCGAGGAACAAACATATTGTTGTTGAATGATATGATTGTCCGCCTTGTTTACTTTTTGCAATACAGTTACTGTGGAAAAAAACCTCCTTTGTAATGTGTTCCACTCCCACTTGCAATGTGACAGCTTCTGTGGTGACAACTAAAAATGTTTTTTTCCTGCTTCATGTTGTCCTGCTTTGAATCCAAGTCCAGCACCGCATGAACAGACCAGAACTCCTTCTGAGTCTTAAGTTAGAAATAAGACAGATTTAATATTAAATTTGTTTTCGGATTCTCTTTTTTTAGAATTACATCTTTATTAAATAAAGATCAAAGTATTACATTTTTTTATTCAATACGTGTGAGATAGATAATACTGTCTCTGTAGTTGCATCCATTGCACTCTTTCTTTCTTCAAACTTCCAAAGGGCTTAAAGTATTTCAACGCAGTGCCAGATGTCCACCGTGAGTAGATAGATAGATAGATAGATAGATAGATAGATAGATAGATAAAGAGGGTCTCAAGCCGTACTGAAGTGTCATTTACAGTAACTTCAGACACATCTTGGACTCACCGCTTCCCGTTACATCTTTCATTACAACCTTTGGGTATGAATCCTAGTAAAGGGAGTCTGGATCAAACACATCAACATTTATTCACCTTGGTTCTTCTTTATCCACCTTAAAACACACCTGGTAAAGTTAGTCACTGGATTATAAAGCTAGCAATGATGCTGACATCTATGTTAGCATGTATGTTACTAGCTTCGTACCACAGTGTCATAAACATTGTGATGAAACGGTATATAGGTACTGGGACCAGTAAACCATCAGACCCATCGCATTGGGACATGGACATAGAGACTGTAGTCAACATAAACATTGGGACATGGACACAAAGACTGTAGTTGACATACACATCGGGACATGGACATAGAGTGTGTAGTTGACATAAACATCGGGACATGGACATAGAGACTATAGTTCATGTACACATTGGGACCGTGCCTGCCAGGGGTTGAAGTTAAAACTCTTTCTGACAGGAGACTCTCTCAGACATTCGCAGAAGATCTACATAACATGTTTGGCTCTGTGTCCTCGAGCGTGCACATGTTGACACTTGAACATGTTTGTTGTGGACAATCCATGATGAGCAGAAAAGTGGTGTGTTTAATAGTGGAAGGGAAGAAGTAAATCAATAAATATATGAATCATAAAGAAAATTGGGGCATTATTACAAATCCAATGGATTGAGATGGAATGGGATCGTAAAGGTTACTATGAACTTCCTTGTAAAAGCCTTTTTTCTTGCTGCTAAACTAAGTAGTTGTTTGTCATTAACAAGGAAGTTTTTATCCTTCCCAAATTCATGGTTACAAAAACAAAGATGCTGAACACATCTCTATGGATCTTTCAGCAATAAACTTTATAACCTCTGTAATTCCAGAATATGAGGATGGAGTGTCCGTCCATCTCACAGCGTCTCCAACCAGCATCACTGATGTTTATGAATGGACGATGATTATGGTGATGATAATGATGATGATGATGATGACGATGATGGGGATGATCCCAGATCGATGTGTCCCTCTGTATGTTTGGATAATTATGTCATTTTATATTTAAAAGTGAGATTTCACCTGTATGAGCGCTAACTCACCTGAGCCTCCTTCAGGTGTTTTTTTCAAATACCATCTGCCTCGGGGCGGCGCGGTGGCGCCAAGCGGCAACTTCTGGCGGTCAAAAGTGAAGTCTATGCAGAAGTGCATAAAACTGCAGTTCCCCCTTCATCCACTAAGGGCTGCAAAACAGAGCGAATCCCCATAGACTCCCATGTTAAAAAGACCAACTTCACAGCAGAAATAAACATGTTTACAGCCTATTTCAAAAATCCATTTTTGGTCAATAGGTCAGGTTTACCTTCATGATTTTTTTTCTAACTCGCCCGTTTAAAAGTAATTTAATCTCGAAGTGATGAATCTTCTTATTTTTACTGCATCTAGCTACATTTATACGAGTCTTTCCAACACATCGTCGTCTGATCCCTTCATCTCGTCTGGCAGTGTATCTGACAGGATGGTCATTTGGTAAAACTTTCACCATAAAAACATTTAATTCCCAATAAAGCAACATGTCACATGTGTTGCTGCCATCAAATTCACCACCAAATGCTAAAATGTCTCAGTTTCAGCAGCTGATGTTTATCTTCTATATATAATAGAAACATTGCTTGATGAGATTCTGCTTCTATTTATATTTTTCAAACTGGTATTGTACTCGTCAGTCCCTCCTCTGCATAATTTGGCCCAATGCTGGAAACCACATTCCTCTTTTAAATCCGGAAACTGCTGAATGTTTTTGGGTTGTAGTCATTGTGAAATCTGAAATATTATCACGTATCATAATGAATAACTCCATCTAAAAAGTAATTAGAAGCTTGTAAAGAGATTTAGCCGAAGAACAGAGCAGATTTTCCAGTTAGAAATCTACATGTAAATCATCTGAAACACATTGTGATTGCATTTCAAGTTTGTTTTTTTTAAAACGTCGATTACATCCAGATTTCATCTGAGATGGAAGGAAAGCTGGTTCAGGACAGAATTAGTTACAGCACATTTAAACTGAGCCTCCAACAAAAATAAGTCAATTAACTTTTCATTTGTGTAATTAAAGACTGATTACGCTAATAGGGAAGTTATTCCTTCCTACGTCCGAATTTATTCCCCCACTTCTTCCCTCCAGTTTCAGTACGAACGAAAAACACATCTGGACACGATTGATGGCACAAAAATAAAACATGCAGCAATCTTCATGGGAATCTGCATTTTCCTCACGATGCCCTTTTATTTCTTTTATACCCTTAACATCTGCATGTAAGCGTGTGCATGTACGCGTGTGCACGTGAGGTGCTGTGACTGTTAAAGGTTGTGACCTTGTTTCCACCCTGGTTAGCATCATGCTAAGCTGTTATTGTTAGCTAATTGCTAACACAAGAATGAGAAAGTCAGATGTCAGTGAACGCATCTCTCACTTTGTTTTCTCCTCAAAAACGTCAAATCAATAATTAGAACAAATATTCTCAACTTGAACTATTCATTAAAACTAAATAAATAAATAAAATATAATTTAAATGAAATAAATAAAGGTATATAAAATGATTTTTTGTAGGAAATAACAGAAAAAGAAAAGAAAACACATCCTCTTGCCCCCTGACAACTTCTTCTTCTCCTCTCTTTATTGGGTGGACTCGGTCCCCTCCAAAGGCTAAGTGGGATCACAATTTAACTGTCAGAGTTTTAACAACAGATCCTGCAGAGTGTTCCCTTCTGACGGGATTCAGGGCCACGCTGCGCCGTCACAGATGTGAGGGGCCGCTCTCCAATGCTTTTAAACCCTCTGATCTTCTTGGGGTCCCCCGCGGTCCCCTGGTGGTCCAGAGAAACGTGCCATGTGAAAGATCTCTTCATTACACAGGAATGTCGGTTTCATTTTAGTCTTTGTGTGGCCCTGCAAGACTACAGCCAGCACAACTCCACCCTTTATTCACCATCCATCCATTCATTCATTCATTCAACCATCCATCCATTCATTCATTCATTCATTCATTCATTCATCCAACCATCCATCCATCCATTCATTCTTTCATTCATCCATTCATTCATTCATCCATCCATTCATTCATTCATCCATCCATCCATCCATCCACCCATCTATCCCTTCATTCATTCATTCATTCATTCATTCATTCAACCATCCATCCATTCATTCATCCATTCATTCATCCATTCATTCATTCATTCATCCATTCATCCATTCATTCATTCATTCATTCATCCATCCACCCATCTATCCGTTCATTCATTCATTCATTCATCCAACCATCCATCCATCCATCCAACCATCCATCCATTCATTCATTCATTCATCCAACATCCATCCATCCATTCATTCTTTCATTCATCCATTCATTCATTCATCCATCCATCCATCTATCCGTTCATTTATTCATTCATTCATTCATTCATTCATTCATCCAACCATCCATCCATTCATTCATTCATTCATTCATCCATCCATCTATCCATCCACCCACTCATCCATCCACTCATCCATCCATCCATCCATCCATCCAACCGTCCATCCATCCATCCATCCACCCATCTATCCGTTCATTCATTCATTCATTCATTCATTCATCCACCCATCCATTCATTCATCCAACCATCCATCCATCCACTCATCCATCCATCCATCGTCCATCCATCCATCCACTCATCCATCCATCCATCCATTCAACCGTCCATCCGTCCATCCATCCATTCACCCATCTATCCGTTCATTCATTCATTCATTCATTCATCCAACCATCCATCCATCCATCCATCCATCCATCCAACCATCCATTTGTCCATCCATCCATCCACTCATCCATCCATCCATCCAACCATCCTTACGTCCATCCATCCATCCAACCATTCATCCTTTCATCCACCCATCCATCCGTCCGTCCATCCATCCATCCATCCATCCATCCATCCATTCATTCATTCATTCATTCATTCATCCATCCATCCATCCATCCATCCATATCTGACTTACTCCTGATAATGTGGACCAAACTCTGACACCGGTCCTACAGGTACTGGAAACCTTGTTTAAGGGGGTCCATCACTCCATAATACAAGACCACCCTGGAGAGGAGTCCTCGTAGGACAGAGGGACACTGTCAAACACCGTCTCCAGGTCCACAAAGCACATGTACACTGATTTAGTAAGATCTCATGCCCCCTCCAGGACCCTGACGAGGGTATGGAGCTGGTCTACTGTTGCACAACCAGAATGAAAACCACACTGCTCCTCCTCAGTCAGGTTTGATTATACAACGGACCCTCCTCTTCAGGAAGCCTGAACAGAATTTACCAGGGAGGCTGATGAGTGTGACCCCCTGTAGTTTGAGTCCATAGGAGCGGCAATGCTGCAGAGGTCAACCAGAACAGCCCCACAGTATCCTGAGTCCTGAGGAACTCTGGCGGATCTCGTCCATCCACAGTTCCCTGCCACACAGGAGCTTTTAACCATCTTTATTCAACTATTATTCATCCCTTATTCCTTTTATTTAAATCCATTTTTCACAATTTTTTATTCCTTTGTCACTATTCATCCCATTATTATGGATCATTAATAAATGTCCTTATTCACCCTAATATTCATTCTGTTGCTCATCCCTTCTTCAACATGCAGGTTCTTACAGCCATCATCTCCAGGCCCCATTCAGGCCTTTCTGGACCCCACAGAAATCTCCTGGCCCTGCAGCCATGTACCTCCTAGACTTTGCACCAGCATGTGTCTTAAAGGACTTCTTTGTTTAAACATTTTTTATTTTTATTCATCTGAATATTTTACTGGTCTCCTTGTTTCATTTCATGTTCTAATGTTTCGCTTCAGGAAGCAGAACCTTCAGGAATCAGACCTCTCAGTGGAACCAGACCCAGATCCCAGTCTGGTTTCAGGAAGTGGATCCCAGTCTGGTTTCAGGAAGCGGACCTCCTCTCTACCTTCAGATAATCTCCAAACTTTCCTTCCAGATGAATCTTCTAGTCGGGTCTGGCTTGGTGACCCAGATCCATCCATGTAGTCCTGCTGCTACAGGCCGAGGTTGCTGAGAGATTTCCCATGATGCACTGGGCTCCTCTCCGCCGTCTTTTCTCTCCATGTAAAATTACTGTTGTTTCAACCATTTGTGTTTCTCTTCCTTTTTCTAAGCTAGAAATAGTCCAGAACCAAAAACCAGGTGGTTTAAGCATTATTCTACATTGTTTTATATAAAACAAAACAAAACTTTTCTCACCATAAATCACATCACATGGAGTTCATTCAGCTTTAAATAAATACAGTTAAATAAACAAACATATTAATATACTAATCATAAATCAACACAAATAAATACACAAATAATAAATAATACATAAAATAAACATATAAATTAATAATAAATAAATATCAATAAATAAATTATTTGATAAATAAACTAAACAAGCCAGTGCGTAAGTAAATATTACTAATCATAAATAAATAAACAATAACATAGATAATCAATACTAATAAATGACAGATAAATATAAAAAACCAAACAAAACAAAAAACAAATTAATGAATTATTTAATACAAATAAACTAATCAATAAACTCACAAGTACACAAATAAATCAGTAAACAAATACATAAAACAAACAAACATCTGCTGCGGGGTTTATCAGGAAATTCTTGCTGCGGAATAAAAGCTTTTTTTCTTCTTCTCTGATCTACTCTTCCTCCTCATCTTCATTTCTCTGCTGACCAGAAGGGAAGCTGCGTGATTGGCTGCTTGGACAGCTGATGCCGTCACTAGTTAACGCTCCTGACACGTCTGATCTGCTCAGCGTGACAGATTTCTGCAGACAGCAAAGACAAACAACATATTTACACAAAAGCAAACGTGTGTTGGGAACGCTGCAGTTATTTCTAGAGGAAGCAGATCTATGACATAAGCCTGTTTTAGTTACACCTGTTTTCTTTAAGTAATGTTTACTTTATGAGCATTTCTGCATCTTTATTTCTAGTTTATTTTGTGTTTAGACCATAAAAGACAGAGACATGATGATATATATCCTGACAGATCCATCAGCGGTGATATTAGCTGTGATTTGCGGGGAAATTTGCTGTTTCAGTTGCAGTGACTCTGATTTAGGATGATGTGGAAATAAATTGCAGTCAGCTGTTGCTGGGAGTCTCCCAAGAGCAATCCCAGTGTTTACAGGCGGCGGAGGGAGGAGGGAAATTGCTTTTGAAAGCCTCTTTAGGGTCGCGGTTCCGTGTAAGCCCAATGTTTACCGAAGTATTTCAGGGAAACTAAAAGCCACGCCACGCATCAGCAAGTGTCTTAAAGGCCTCGTTTTCAGCTCCACGCACCTAATCCTCTGAAGGGCTCCTGCGACAGGGCCCCGACAAGGCGCTGCACACACTGAGGCTCGCTGCAAACAAACAAACAAACAAACAAACAAATCCTTCTGGACTCGACAAGTGCAGGCACGGCGTCTGTGTGTGATTATCGGTCCTTTCTGGAGGGTTTCCAACCTCCCTGAAACAAGAAGGGGTTTATTCTGCAGCCTCTGCTTCTTCTCCAGATCAACTTTCTCCGGCTGAGAAGCAGAAACGTCTAAATCATTAGAGCTCATTGGCCGCCATGTGCCGGCGCGCGGCTCGGGTTGCGGCGACCCTGAGGTCAAGCGGCTGAGAGCTCCCTGACCTCCAGCACTTCCTCCCGATATTAACTGGGTAGTTATGTAGTCAGAAGTCCTGATATAGAACATTGGTTCATTTAGATAATAGGCAATCAGGCGGAGCGCGAGGAGCCTTCATGTGGCTCGCTGGGGGCCTAATGACGGCAAACACAGGAAGGGAAGGCCTCTCTGGATGAAATTATGTGGTCCCAGGCCTGCTGGCTGTGATGCTTTCTGTTAACCCGGCTACACGGCACAAATCCAGCCAAGATGAATGTTCTGCACTTATCTCAGCCGCATTTCTGCTGACAGAAGCCAGAGAGCTGGTGTGAAGGCCTCCATGTTGTTTATTTATGACAGAACCTGCACTTTGTTTACGTTACATCTGCAAATCAAACAACTTCACCAGAGAAAACTATTTACACTCTGATGGTCTAAAATATACTCACACAGCTACGTGAAAGTGTCTTTTCCATGTTTATCGTGAAGAATCTGGTTTTATTTGTCGTGTCGGCACAGAAAAAGTCATTTGAATTAATTATTATTTTGACTTTGAGTTATATTAGAACAGAGTTTAATTTATGTTTTACCCCATATCTGCTTTCATTTGCAAACATTTTATTTAATGTTCTGCTCACCTCCAGAGGAACCTGGAAGATCTGAAACGTTGCTGATTGATGGGATTTTATTTGCTTTGTTTAATGTTTTTATTGTGATTTACTTGCAGCACTTTGAGATTGTCCCACAATGAAAAGTGCTCTATAAAGAAATAAAATGCTTTCATTTTTAAAACCAAACTTTGCTTTCCTCCCAGAAATGACAGCTCTGTGAAACAGTCTGACCTTGTAACGTCACATGACACATTTTTATTTCATCCTGGGTAATAAAGATTGTTTATTTTCTCTGGAAAAGGATCCAAACAGGAAAACTTTCTGCAGAAAGATGCAGCTTGGCTGCATGTGTGAGCCGCTGCTGCTCGCTCATCGGGAAACGCTGCAGTGTTTGCTGCTTTTCACACACCCACAGTCACTTTTTCAGCTCTTTGTGCTTCAGTTTTCCTCGTGCAGGAGAAGCAGAGACCAGTGGAGGAAACATGAGAAGAAGCTTCACTCTTCTGTCAGAAGCTCTGCAGGAGAATTTATGCAGTTTTATCTGTGCAAGAATCTGTTTATCTGTACTGACGTAAAACCTGTAAATTCCTTTTTCTTTATTTATTTATTTCCTTTATTTAACCAGGAAAGTCCCGTTGAGAATAAAAACCTCCTTTTCAAGCCAAGAGGCAGCAAAAAGCCTCAGTTACAGCAAAGTTACAGTTACTTAGAGATAAAGAGAAGCAGCTACAGGTTAGGGAGGATGTCTCAGATGTTCTCAGTCTGGATTTAAAGTCATGCAATAAAATAAGTTCTGATCGTTTCCAATCCTTTAGCATCCCGTTCCAGTTTTCCCAGTTTAACTTGTAAAACATGAGACTGAATCAGCTTGTGAGATTAAAATGATCAGAATAAACATGGAGGGAATTTTCCTGAGTTTATTTACAATTATACAAAAACAAAAGTTAATAAAAAGTTGCATCTCTGTAACCGCTTTGCCCAGAAATACAATACTATAACTTTATAATACATACATAAATACATAATACATAAATAATACATAATACATAAATTTAAATACATACTATAACTTTAAAAAATATTACAATTAAATAACAAATAACACAAATGAGTTATATGAAAATAAATACAAAAGTAAATTAATAAAAAGAAAAATAAACATAGGATGAAGATTTATTCTCTTTTGCATATATAACATTTTTATTGGGTAGAATTTATTTAATTTTTTACATCATTTTTCTATTCTTCTGAACATCTGATTTGTGATTGAGATTAATGTTTGTTTTATTTAGTTTTTATTCTTTTCGTGTCTTATGAAATTACAAAGAATAAAAACATGAAGTATAAAGTCTTATGAACTTAACCCTTAACGTTCACACACAGAAAAATGCTTCTCTGCATTTTCTGTTTGTTTTGGACACAAATAATCAGAATAAATGTTTGTTTTAGCAGATTTAATTTAATAAGCACACACCAGTGAAATGGTGAAATTTGAAACAGCAGCATTATGACAAACATTTTGGATTTTACATACAAAACTAACTGTTAAAGATGCTCATGCAGGTTTATTTCTACATTTTTAAAAAATCATCAATGGCACATTTATCTCTTGGTAGACCAGGACCTTAAAGGGTTAAAATAACTAAATTCACCACAAATAAAACCATAAAGTTTCGTCTTTTCTTTTCTACCTTGTCCTGTCCAGCATCACAGCAGCAGACTGAATTTACTCTGATTAAAATCTACAGAACTGGACGGCGTTTCACTAAATTAGTCTTGAATGTTTTACTGAGTCTGTAAAATGTTTGGAAATGACTCTAGTTGTGCAGAAAACAAACTGAATTTAATAAATTACTGAAATATTTTGTTTGTATTTATGTTGTGCATCTTTTGGTTATTAAACATGTTCATTCTGTAGCAACTTTAACACTACAAACCATCCTGTCAGGACAAAAAAAAATTCCCAAAACTGCTATTAAAACAGGCAAATATGTAATAAATATGTATGTTAAAATCAAATGTAACTGATTTTAACTTCTTAAATGTTGGTTTAATTTATTGATAAAAAACAAAACTGATTCATAACAGGCTTTGTAATTCATTATTCTGATAAATTACATTTTTATTGCATAACAAAATGTGCTCATTTTTCCAATTTAAATGAAATTCTGTTGATAATAATATTGTAAACTGAAGCTAGAAAAATGCATTTAATGTTAAAACAGTGTGAAAAGGAAAATACATAAGATCCCTGAACAGAACTAAAAGTTTTACTTTAACTTTAACTAACAGATCCAGATGTTCTCTGGTGAAACGTCGGTGTGAACTTCAGCCAGGTTCTGCAGCAGAGGTGACCTCCTGCTCTGCCTGCAGCATGAAGCTGCATGGAGCGACCAGGCCTCATGTGTGTTCTTCTGGATGAGGGCGGAGCAACATCTGCAGCAACATCTGCTGCTAAAAGAGAGAAAATATTCTTTCACGTTTCTCACCAAAGTCTCCAATATCACCAAAGAAGTCGCAAGACTTGTTGAACATCACTTTTCTCTTTAAATAGACTGAAGGGCCTGAAAATGAGCTAAATATGGCGCCACAGTTGCACCGTAAGTACCAGACGTTGACCGCGTGCATCAGTTGGTGTCGCAGAAAAGTATGCACCGACAAGTGTTCCATAAATAAATATATGTTCATTACGGCGTTAATTTTCCTTTAATTAATCAATCGTAACATGTTAAAGTCCACCCGAATTTAATTATATGATGTAAAAAAAAAACCAAAAAAAAACTTTTTTCTTGATAATGTTGAAGAGCTGTGTTTTCTTTTTCGTTGTTGTTTCATTTCCTTCATTTCTTTGTTAAAAACACATTTTTTTAAGTGTTAAAAAAATTCAATTTGATGCACTTTTGTTGTTTTATTTTATTCAAATTTAAATTTAATTCCATTTTATGTCCTTAGAGGAAAAAAAAGGGCTTTTACAAAAGACATACACTACCAGTCAAAAGTTTGGACACAGTTTACCATCAACTCTAATGTGAAAATGTGTCCAAACTTTTGACAGGTTGTGCACATAAAACATCAAAGATTCCATAATATTTTTTAATTCATGCATATTAACAATATATTACGATAAAGTCCGGCTTAACATAGTTGCCTTTTACTTTTTTATTGTAACAACATGTGACAATCATATAAATACAATAATGACTGCAGAAAAGTAATAAAAATAAGGAGGGAAAGGTTGTATTTAGAATTACAAAATGCGTTAATGTTTGGGTCGGGTTGCTAGTTACACATAAACGGTCGGGACCAGATTTCAATGGGAGATATTGACGTGTGGGGTTTGGTCATTTGGGTGGTTAAAACTGGATTCTGGTTTTGGGGTTTCTATTTTATTCCAAAACATACATTTTCTCAACACATGCGGTTTAGTTTGTCCTTCTACCTAAACAATATTGTGCATCACCCCTTCTTCTTCTCTTTGATGCTTTGCGGTTGGCAGACGTCACATTGTTGGGTTGCTGGATTGTCCGTTTGACAGCAAACTGAGACACCTGGCTCTCAAGCAGACCAGAGTTTTCTCTTTTGGTTTGCTTCAGAGTGGAGTCGGTGTTCATACTGTGCCAAATGACTCGTTTTATCCCTGGAAGCAGACCACGGTCTCTTTAAACCGGACCAAACACCAGTAGTGTGAACATGCCTTAAATACAACATGGTTTACCCACATTAGATTAGCATGAAGTTAGCATGAAGCTACATAGCACTGCTACGTAGCTTCATGCTAACGTCGCATTGACAGTGTTTCCATCAGAGTAAATCATGGAGCTGCATCAGATTTGGGTTTTCAGATTTCTATCAGAACTTTTACAGAGATCTGCCACACCTGACTATTCTATTCTATTCTATTCGACTTCCACGTGAGAGTATGAATAATGCAAGCAGGAAATCAAACAGCAGAGGACATGATAGATAAGTGCCTGTCGGACTGCTGTGAGTCCAGTTCGACGCAGGTGTTGCCATGTCCTGCGGTAAGCAGTGCAATTATTTTCGTTTCCTTCCCTCCCTGCAATAGTCCCTTTGTTAAAATATGAGAAACGATTTATCCCACAATATCGTCTTGGCTATTTAGACTATTTAGTGCTGAATTGTCACAAAGAGCTGGACAACTCAGTCTGATGAGTAGAATAATTAAACTAGAGCTGCGTCTTTAGCTTGCTTTTAAAAGTAGACAAGGACTCTGCAGAGTCTGGCAGGTTGTTCCACCATCATGGAACAACAAAGGAAAAGAGTCTGGCTAGTGATTTAGTCCCATGTAGTGGTGGTAACATGTGGTGGTAACAGTGGCATTTTTCCCTGGTAGTGGGTAATTGTTGAGAAGGAGTGTAGATCTGGATCAATGAGTCAAAGTAGACACGAGGCATTTGAGTTTTTGTTTAGTAAGCCAGAAGTAAAGCTTTAAATTTGATGTTCTGCAACTGGAAACCAGTGATTCGCAGCAGAGTGACATGAGCCTGTTTGGGCTGGTTGAAGGCCAGACGCGCTGTGGCGTTCTGGATCATCTGCAGACGTTCAACAGAGCATGCAGGCAGACCTGCCAGTAAATGCCGTAAGCGATGTGTGAAATGACCAGAACCAAAAGCTGAGTCGTGTGTTCTGTCTGGTACCACTGATTCTCTTGATGTTGTAGAGAACAAATTGGCAACCGAGGCAACATGGACCTTGAAGGTGAACTGGTTATCCACCATGACACCCAGATTCCAGGCAGCAGACGAAGGCTCAAGTGTGACAGAGTCAAGTTTTACAGTTTTACAGAGGTAAGAAAGGATTGGGTGGGCAGACAATGAGTTCTGTCTTGGACAGATTGAGCTGAAGGTGGCGAGCCTTCATCAGAAGTTTTAGCTGCACAACAGATATCAGCAAGACAAGCTGATATTCTCATCGAGACGTTGTGTTGTCTGGTGGGAAGGAGAGGAAAAGCTGAGTGTCATCAGCGTAATAGTGGCAGGAGAAGCCGTGAGAGCTTATGACTGCACCAACTGAGGAGGTGTATAGTGAGAAGAGAAGAGAAGAGAAGAGAAGAGAAGAGAAGAGAAGAGAAGAGAAGAGAAGAGAAGAGAAGAGAAGAGAAGAGAAGAGAAGAGAAGAGAAGAGAAGAGAAGAGAAGAGGTCTGAGCACTGACCCTTGAGGCTCCCTGTTTTCAACTCATGTGATCTGGACACTTCTCGCCAGGATACTCTGGAGAATCTTCCTTTGAGGTAGAATGTGTAGTGATCACACCAAGAGAAGTCCAACACCTAGGAAGCATCACATGCAACCCCAAGGAATAAATAAAAACAAATACAATGTCAAAACATTTAAAGACAAAAATAAATACAGTTGTAAAAATGGGAAAACAGCACAAACAACCTAAACTGTCCTAACTTAAATGCCAGGCTCTGGAAGGCTAAGGCCGCTAGGAGCCTAGGTCCTCAAGTGACCCACCAGTGGGACACAGCCTCCCGATAAGTCAGCTGCATGGCAACAGTGGGTAGTGATGCATCATATCCAATATGAGATCTTTGCAGCCTTTCAGTAAAAATTAAAACACAGTGCTGCAACAGGTGAGGGTGAAGCAGCGAGGGTTCCAGCTCGATGGAGCAGGTAGTGTACGTGTAAAGCAACAATTAACATAAAGCGAACCAATCCCTAAAATCAAGCAAAGCAAAGATTTTTGCCATTTTGAAGGAACTGTGTGGCTGTTCAAGGTCATATGTCACTCTGCAGCAGTGTTTTATTGACAACAATAATGTCAAGGCTATTGGAGCTCTCCCTGTCTTTCCTGGCCCTGATGGAGCAGGTCAAGCTGTGTGACCCTAGTGGCTCTCTTCATGCTTCAGGACCAGTTTGTCTAACACGTGTTGGACAACGGCCTCTGTTGGTAGTTGAAGCAGTATATACGTGGTCATCCCACTGCTACATTGCTGGAGGAACGAAAAAAAGCAGACTCGGTCAGCCTACAAACGCAGGTTAAACATTGCCATGTTTAACTTGCAGGTGGAGGAAACAGAGTTTTCTTCTTCACGCCGGTCTTGTCCTCTTTTGCTAAATACCAGTGCAGCGCCACCTCTTGACCAAAGTGCAGCGTGAACACGATCTCGGTCTGCATGGATACACCCCCCTACAGCTGAGCCAAGTCCCCAACCGGACCGAGTCTAGCGGACTGTCCTGATGGGAATGCACTCTAAGGGTCCACTGCTTGAAACGGACTGAGACAAGTGTTTCTAGGTGTGCCAGTCTGCTTCTTAGATCTGAATCAGAAATTCATTTACATTATCACAACACCCTAAACGAAGGCCCCTCCAAGCAAATGTACCTGGATTCCTGGTGTGAATAAATCCTAAAGTTTCCCCTCCGTCCAGGTCTGTGAAGATCCATTTATTGAATGACTGAGCAGCACTTAGCAGACTGAGCAACCTGCTGATTGGACGTCCCCCTGCCAAGCTCCGCCCCGATCACGAACGTACTTAAACCGATGACATGACCAGTGAGCGGCCACCAAAGTTACCTGTGAAGAGAAGCTCTCTTTATGACTGCTTCATGCCTGGAATCAGACTGACGGAAAGAGCCGTAAACTTCCTGGTTTCCCGGTGGGATGGTGGTCTTTGTTGCTGCGTTTCAGAGAAAGAAGTGAGACCAACACGTTGGTCGGAAACAGATACTGCTGTCAGATGTGTCCATACAGAGCCTGAAGAATGCACATAGTTACAGCCGCATTCCCCTTTGACCTCAGCAAGTAAATAAGCAGCGGCTAATCATCGCAACCATTTCTGTCTAATTGTAGGACATAGATGACACTGACACGGCATGCAGGCAGCCCTCCACTATAAATAGTCTGCAGCAATCACATAAAATAAATGAACTGTCAGATCCCAAGTATTTACAAGCACGACAAAAGTTTAAGTAATGAGAAGTAAATTTGTTGCATTTCTGGGTAAGTGGTAGCAGACAAGCCTCCGACGGGGAGGGCTCCACATCCACGAAGAACACATCTCCGCCTGGAGAAAACTGCTCCACCATGCCAATGTTTTCATCCTGTTCAAACACAGAAACAAGCTTTATAAAATAAACTATGCAGTAAAAAATGGCGACAAAAATAGAACAAAAATAAAAAAGGTTCAGATGAACTAAATAAAACACTTATTCAGCGTGAAAGGAGCAGGAAGGAATAAATACACATTTACTCCTGCTTCTTATGCAGCACATAACTTCTCCTCCTGCAGATTTAAAATATATTAATATAATTTAGATTAGCAAGAAAACAAACAGGTTTATGATAAACCAATAACCATATAAACTTCTACACATACATACTGTGTACCTCTTACTTTTCCATATATTCCTACATACCTGTGTACACATACATGCATTATAAACACATGTACAAACATGTACATGTACCTGTAAAAATAAGAAAATAAAATAATTAATTCAATAATTTTCTTTTCCAAAAGGATCAATAATAAAATAAGATTATCAGTCAATAAAATGTGAAGTAGGGCTGCAGCGGGGGGGTGTGGGGGCAGGAATCGAACCCACCACCTCCACCACCTTAACCACTACCACCCCTGTGAAATAAAAAGTAAATGTAAATCTGAATAATTCTGAGTAAATCATGCAGAAATTTGAGGAAAATCTGACAAAAGAGAATAATTGTGTTTAACTGAGTCATAAATAACTTTACTAAGTTTGTTTTGTGAACAAACATGGCGTAAAGTAGCGGTACTATATGTCTATATGTACTATATGTAGTAACGCAGGTGTGTAAGTAGCGGTCCAGTACGGATCACCGCTGTAAACTGGGAGTACTGGGAAGGGAGCGGGAGAAACAGGAGGCTTTGATGGGGGTAAGTAAAGTCTGACTTCATGTCTCCACTGAGTTTTCAGGAGCTTCCTGCGTGTCCTGAGGAGCTGCAGCGTGGACGTGATGAAGGACGGGTCGACGGCTGTTTCAAGCGCATTGGAGCAGGATGACTATCACATATCAATGTCTTTGCTGAGAAGAGACGCCTGCAGGACATGTTGGTGTTGCAGAAGCTTTGCTGCCCTCCTTCTTGACTGTAAGGAGAAGAGCAGCCTTTGTGCTGCACCCCAGCTGCCTACAGGCCTGCAATGTGTGTGTGTGTGTGACAGTGTGTCTGGACACATCAAAGTTTTTCTATTTTTTTCTACTGTGTTTTGTTTATCTCAGGATGCAATCTGCTGTTTGTCTGAATAAGTGGCGACCGTTTCTTTTCTGTTAATTTAAGAAAGAAACTTCAGTTACTGACCTTCATGTTTGTTTTCTTTATTTTATTACATTTTGGAATTTTTTTTCACTAAAACTTGTCCTATGTTGACCACACTACACAGTCTTTACATTACACAGTCCATGTTTTTCCACCTACATATATAAACCTGTGTGGTATTTATCTTTATATAAACAGAAACTTAATCACCCCATCAGCTTTGTGAAAGCAGTACAGAACATTTTATTCCTTCTAGTGACAGTGACACACACACACACACACACACACACACACACACACACACACACGCACACACTCTATATATAACTGCGTGTTTACATTTGTTCTATTTCTTCAAACTTTAAGTTTATTCCATCATTTTAAACTGTAAAAAAACAGAAGATTTTCTTCTTCCTCCTTCAGGATGAAATAAAACACCCTTTCTGTATGTTCAGGTAGTAAATGTGCTTGTGTTGCTCTCACTCTCACATGTACGTCGCTTTGGATTAAAGTGTCTGCTGAATGACTGTAGAACAGAACAGAATGGAATAAATAATTTCTTGCTTCATCGATCAGTATTTCTGTTTTTAACTAAAGCAAATGATGAATTTTAATGATTTAACTTCCAAAAGCAAAACAGCTTCCTTTGTTTTGTGTTGGAGGAATTCTGGGTGCAGACAAGTCCTGGAATTCTTTCCCCAAACAATCGTCACAAGAAAACGAAACTGAAAGGAGACGTTAACATTCTCCAAACACTGAAACGTCTCCAGCCACATTTTGTGTAAATTTTATATCCAACTTCCAGCTGATTTCATGATCTATAATCACACAAGATACAAGTTAATTATCTCTCACCCTGCAGGGAAGTGGAGATATCAGCAGGTCTGAATAACATGCAGCATTTCAGCGACATTTACATATTTGTGAGCCATGACTTCATTTCCAGACAGCTGGGATGGCCTTGTTCCTCAGGAGGATTTACAGAGCTGGACTCTGATTACAGAGCGAAGCAGTGCAGCTAAAACAAAGCGCTGTCGTCGGCCTGACAGGGAGGAACTCTTTATAATCAGGAACTATTTTTAGCTATTTTAAATCTTTCATTTAGAATAACTGTGGTGTTCTTTCAACATCTGTCTTGGTTAAAAATCTTAAAACAAAGCAGATAAAAGAGCAGAGTAGGAGGGTGGATGCGAGAGCAAAGGTGGGACTTTCCATGTGGTAGCAAACCGCCCCGTTCCCAGACACCACCCCCACACAGACCCTTACTCAGTGGGACAATAAGCCAATGACAGATAAGGAATGATTTGCTAAAAGCAAAACCTGGAAAATAAACAAGCCATTAGGCTGCAGTGGGAGAGCTGGTTAGTGCTTCTAATTCAGCTGAATTACAGACAAATTTCCTCCGGCTGGCACACTTACAGCTGTAAAAACACAGACCGGCCTGCACAGCGTCCACTCGCAGCAACACCTCCCGGCCCGGACAGGAAGCCATGCTCACACACGTTCACACACACGTTTCAGAGCATCTCCACGTGTAACAGCTGGACACACACCTCAGCTTCACGGAGTCCGGGATGATGCAGATTTTTCCTGAAAGGTTTTTATGCTGCAGACGATTCATTTCATGGCATCACTGCTGGACCTCAGTGGCAGCAACTCATCCATCTACGTCAGTAAACACAGGAAGGAATGCCCCTCATGATGATAAAAACAGAGAAACCAAGTGGGTTTAGATGATGATAATGAAAGTCACACACATCCTTCACCTCTGCATGTTCATTTCTGTATTTTTCTGCCTAATTTATGCTCAAAAAGTCAACAAACTTTTTTTTCAGGAGACAAACATGTAAGCATGAAAGTATAATATATATTTTATATCATTATATGATAATAACAATATATAATTATTTATTCATTATCCTAACCATTTAATGCGATGAAGGGTTGCGGGGAAGCTGGAGCCTATCCCGGCAGTCTTTGGGCAAAAGGCAGGGTACACCCTGGACAGCTCGCCAGTCCATCGCAGGGCCTAATGTATAATTAATAATATATAAATGTGTTTGTTTGTGTTTGTAGAAATGTTTATATTTTTTATGGCTATGATATTTATAGTATTTACTAAGTGTAGTTAAAGGCTTGCGCCTTACTCACCTGTTGCAATGACAACAAAACGAGTCTCAATCAGTTTTAGTGCAAAGTTTTAATAAAAACAACAAAGAAGAAGCAAAAGAAGAAGAAGAAAAAGGAAAAGAATAAAAAGACGTAAAAGAAGAAAAAGACAATTTTGTGCAGCAGCTAAAGGGCATGGTTTCTTTTTAAGCAGAAATGTTTCTCCATCCCAACCTACGGACAAACCCGGAGACAAAGTGGCTTCGGGTTTCTGGGGACTCAAGATGAAACTCTATTCAAAGAATCAGAAACACAGGACACGTTCACATCCGCCTTTTTGATCCGAATCCGAGTTCGTTTGGTCGGAAAGTTGCTTCGTTTGGGGAAACGTGAACGCGCCAAATAAATTCTGACTTGGACCAAAGAAGCGGACTCGGTCCGCCTACAAACGCAGGTCTCGGTCCGTTTCAAGCGGACCAAATACAGGAAACAAACTACAAAAAAAGTCCCTTCCTGCATGTGGCGTAGCATTGCATTGTGGGTAAATCCATAGCGATGGCGTTAAGGCTCCTCTGGTGTTCATACTGCGTCCATTGTTGCAGTGGATTTCTGCAGGATACTTGCATAAGACACAATAAAAACCCAAAACAGCCATAGTTTGGTCTCCATGTTTAACTGGCAGGTGGAGGAAACAGAGTTTTCTTCTTCACGCCGGTCTGGTCCTCTCTTCTGCTAAATACTAGTGCAGCGCCACCTCTGGTGGGAATGGGGAGATATTATTCTAATGGTTTGGCTGGTTTCACCAAAGTGCAGCGTGAACAACTGAGCCGAGTCCCCAATAGGACCGAGTCTAGCAGACTCTCCGTATGTGAAAGCAGCCATAGACGGCAGATGGAGGTGGTCCAAAGAAAGGTCCTCCTGAGGGTGGAGGCTGTGATGAACCAGAGAAATTATCTCCCAGAAGGTGATGGGAGACCTGAAAGCACGGACAATGTCTCATACACAATCCTGATACACTCTCTGTTCTCTGTTTTGTTTAGCAGGTTAAAGGTAAAGGTGAAGTTAGAGGTGGAGAAGATAAAGAGAAGGATGGTAAACTGATGTGAAACTTTCCACACAGTCCCGTAGAAACTGGGAAGACGGAGAAACAATGCCAGCCATTCCTTCCTGCCTCTGCCAGTGTGATCAGCGTAATCGGCACCTACTATGTTGTAGTGGACAAGACACATCATTATCAGCCATCGATGAGCTCCTTAATGCACATTTGACTTTCAGTGTAAGCTTTGGCAGTGCTGAGCAACACCTGTGCATTTCCTCAGGCAACAGGTTAAAGCAAGGCCTGCTTTCGGGGTTCTGATATGTCAGCAACGTATGTTATCTTAAAGCTTTGGCTCATTCACCTTGCTCATAGCACGTCTGCTAAAAATCTGCTGAGTCTCTAGAAATGTTTAACATCATGAAGCTGTGCAAATGGATCCCTGTATGTTTCATTGGTTCTCTGCTGGCAAAGGATTTGCTGTTTGTGTAACATGGCCTCAGACAGTCACGTCGATGTGAAACCAAAACATACATGTGGTACAGATGTGGATTACCTTCCACTTCTGTGTCAAATGATCTGGTAAAATATACAGTTGTGCTCATATGTTTTCATCCCCTTTCATTAAAGAAAAGGCTGAATTTACAACAGTCACTCAAATAACTGGAGACTTAAAAAAGGAACAATAACTAAAAATATTTTTTAAAATATAATTTAGTAATATAAGACACTGTTTTTTCATTTAATTGAGTTGAAGAAAGAAAAAAAAATCAAACAAACAAATGTGTCCTGGACAAATTAGAGCACTTTTCTGTTGAGCAGTGGGACAAAATACCTGTCAACAGGTGCAGAAGTCTGACTGAGAGGAACAGAAAACACCTGACTGGAGCAGAAACATTAAAGGATTCTTCAACTAAATATTACTTTATGAGTGATGTACTATGTAATAAATTATCTTATTTGTTTGCTTTTCATAAAATGTTTATTTATTATTACTTTTGTCAATTTTAGCTTATTTTACAGGCAGCTGTTTTTTTTCCTTCTTTAATGAAAAGGTATGAATAAATATGAGCACAACTGTATTTGTGCTATAAAATCCCAAGGTGTTGGTGCTGCAGGTAGCATTGTAGAAAGAATGACCAAAAGCTCAATCTAGTCTTAAAGAACCAGTACAGAATGCAGTACCAGCTGATAATCCCAGAAGGTCAGCGGAAGATCTTTATCAATTCATTTAATCTGTAAAGTGAGTTCAGCACAAACACTAAGTATGTTAGTAAATAAAACGAGGTGTTGTTGAACCAACTGAGATTAACTAATGAGGCTGATATGAGTAACTACTACATTAATTTATATGCTACCACATAAATAAACATTATGCTCTGAGTTTATTCATCTATTACATTCTAAATCAAAATGTTGCAGATCCAAGTATGTTATGATGGTTTTGAAACATCAAACCATCTTGCAGCCAAATGAGGCATCCACAAAGTGGGGTGGGTACATTTCTTTTATTTTATACTCATTCATTTCTAAACTAGGAGTATAAAAGTTCATGTATCTACATTCAGATTTGTTGGTATGAAATGTTTATTATGGAATGGAGGCATTCATACCTGGAATAGTAGCTGCCTTGCTCACACTTCCACAGTTAAGAGCCTGGCCTCTGGCCTGCGGATGTTATGGCTAGCCGATGTAATGGCAAGTGGACGTTATGGTCGTAGGATGTAATGATGAGCAGACATTATGGCAAGTGGATGTTAGGATTAGGGGATGACATGCTAGCACACGTATACAGGCGGCTGAAATGGGTTTCCTCCGCAGGGTGGCCGGGCTCTCCCTTAGAGATAGGGTGAGGAGCTCGGTCATCCGGGAGGAGATCAGAGTAGAGCCGCTGCTCCTCCGCATGGAGAGGAACCAGTTGAGATGGCTCGGGCATCTGGTCAGGATGCCTCCTGGACCTCCCTGGTGAGGTGTTCCAGGCACGTCCCTCTGGGAGGAGACCCCGGGGAAGACCCAGGACACGCTGGAGGGATTATATCTCTCGGCTGGCCTGGGAACGCCTCGGAATCCCCACGCAGAGTTGGCAAATGTGGCTGGGGAGAGGGATGTCTGGGCTTCCCTGCTTAGGCTGCTGCCCCCGCGACCCGACCCCGGATAAGCGGCTGAAGATGAAGATGAAGATGAAGATGCTAGCACACATTATGGCTAACAGATCCCACAGTGGATGTTAAGTGTACGTTATGAATAGTGGACATTTTGGCTAGTAGATGTTATGGCTAGTGGACATTATGGAATAGCAGATGTCATGGCTAGCAAACGTTGGAGCTAGTGGACATTATGGCTAGCGAATATTATGGTGAGTGGACATTATGGCTAGTGGATGACATGCAAGCAGACATTATGGCTAACAGACGTAATGACCAATGGATGTTATGGCAAGTGTACGTTATGACTACTGAACATTTTGGCTAGCGGACGTTATGGCCAGTGGACATTAAAGCTAGTATACATTATGGCTAGCAGATAACATGGCAAGCGGATGTCATGGCTAGTGGACACTATGGCAAGCATATGTTATGGCTACTGGACTTTATAGCTAGTGGATGTTAAACATATATTACTTAATCTTTTACAGCTAAGATGCAATTTAAAGTTGACTGTGAGCTGCGGATTAAATTAATATTTGTACAAGTCTGAATGAATTATTTTCATTTTTCTCTAGATACACTGGTTGGTGGCCGGTTACAAGAGACTGACCCAAACGTAGGACTCACGTGTAACAGATTTATTCTTTTGTATCCTTTAGAAAAAGAAATAACCAAAGGTTGTGGCAGAAGGCTGCAGAAAACCGTTCGGTCGACGATAATAAAAACAAAAAACCCACCTCGGAGGACCTGCAGCTGCAGGAAGAGTCCAGAGCTGAGTGGTGTGAGTAGAAGCTGAAGCGCTTGCACCAGCAGAGAGCAGGTAGCGGGTGGTAAATGAGGAAATAGGCTGCAGGTGAGGATAATGTCACAGGTGATAATCAGCTCTGGAGTCAGCCAGCGGCTGACGAGGAGTCCGCAGCCAGAAAGAAACAAAATCAAACACAGAACACTGGTAAAAAAATAATAACACACACTTTCCCCGTATGATATGTGTGTGCAAATATTACACATTAATATAGTGGAGACATATCGCTTTTAATGATATATTTTGATTTATTTATTTTATAATGATAATAGTTCATGTTATTATTAAAGAATTTACTTTAAGCTCCTGTTTTAAGTCTCATCTCAAGACTCACGCTTAATCTCTGGCTTTTAACACCGCATGAGTTGTGTGGCCCTCTGTGTCTTTTTATTTTATTTTATTTCATTTTATTAAATAATTTATTGTTTTTTTTTTTTATTACCTATTTATTGTGATTGATTTTAAGAATATTACTATGCATTCATTGCTATTTTAGTGTAGTCCATATTTTAGTTTTCTTTTTCACTGTTTTATTTGTGCAGCACTTTGGAAACTGTTTATGCTTAAAAAATGTGCTGTAGAAATAAACAACATTGGACTGGATTGAACAAAAGTTGAGCAGTCTAATGTTTTGCATTTGTTCCTTGACTGTATTGAAAAAGAACCGAATTGTGATTTTAGTGTATTGTTACACCAAATATATAGAGCATATATGTCATTGCTAGTTTGTATTTCACCAAATCACTGAGAGAAAAAATGAAATAAAAATGAATACTTTTTGCAAAATCAAACCCAAATCTTGTAGTTTATGATGACATGGTGGTATGTTGAGTTTCTCTTTGAATTAAAAGTGATATTTGTTGTTTATCTGCAGGCTGTTTTCTCATCAGTAAACTGTTTATTTCAGATAAAGCAGCTTCTTTACAAGCTAATTTGATCTGATAAGCATTAAAAACATGTATTTATGTACGCTTTCTGTCCTGCGTGGGTGTAAGTGGTGTATAATTGAGGTGGGGGAGGTGGAGAGTGGGACAATCCCAGACAGAAAGACACAGCGAGGTAAATTTGTCCGTGTTTTCTTTGCCATGTTTATTTTCTGTTTCTTTGGTTTCAAAGCTCGGGCAGCAAACTGCAGGCGAAACAGGAATGATTAGAATGAAAGTGCTTTGATTGAACGCTGTTTTTCCAGCCTGTGGCATAAACATTTGCAGTTTTGTCCTTTTCTCGGGATTTTAACGACCTGTTGGGAACGCTTGGCCCTAAATGATGTGTTACAGGAAATAAACTTCAGGGAGATACGCCCACCGTTGCCCTGCGTTGGATTGTGTAAAGCAGATTTAATGGGTTTGATGTTTACAGCAGCAGCATTTGAAGCTTTGAACGGCGTGCGGAGCGGCGCTCAGATGTCATCATGCTGGATGTGAACTAAATGCAAAGTGGGAGTTCTGCAAAGCAGCCAAAAAGCATCAGGAGCAGAGTCAGGTCATTTTCTCTCCTCGTCAGCGAGGCCACACAGATGTTTTCACCGGGTCGAGAGGGAAGTTTCGCTCGACTCCAAACCGCTGTGTGTGTGTGTGCAAGAGGCAGAGCAATGACACGGTCCTGAGCGCCTGATTGCAGGCATCTTGAAAAGATCTGCTGGCTCGGCTCGCCACAGGTCTCCTTTCAGTGTGCTGTCATTACCGCTGAGGTGAGCACACATACGCTGGCAGGTCGGCGGGATGAATGGGCGCTCTCAGGCCTGGGCCTGATCCCGCCAGCAGTCGCTGTAAGGAAATCCTCTGCTGGGACTATCAGAGCACATTAGGCTGGCCCGGGACACACAGCTGCAGGGAGAACACACTTTAGTTTTCCTCAGCAGCCGCTTTAATCCCAACACAAATATGTTAGCCAAATGGGAAAAGAGGCCTCATTTACCTGGAGCACAAATATTCTGTGTAAGGAGGATGAATTACTCATCAAACAGCGATGTGAGGCCGGGTAAATACGCAGCCGCTTGCAGAGGGGATAAAGCAGCTTTCATATGGAGATTCTCTTTTCCAGGGAGCTTCTTTTGTTTATCCCAGGTATTTTCTTGCCAGCTTGTGAAACTGCTGTTGGAGCAGTTGGACAGGTGTGCTGCTTCGATACAACACATCATACATGCAGTCTCCTCTCTGTAAAACACCCTGACATTTGTTCAGGGAGGTCAAACTGCAGCAGAAGAAGAACTCATTTCGCTGGCAGGGTTGAGTGACTGCTGGAGAGGTGGTGGGTGAGGATGGGCATGGGGTCTGCTGTCTTTGGGCTTGCCTTCCCGCCCTGCGTTCTCTCTGAAAGGCCGTTAGCCAGGGAAGCTAGCATTAGCTGGAGAAGCTTGTAAACGGGTTGGCCCCCCTTCAGAGTAATTTTGCTTCACTGGAGCATGCACAGCTACATATTACTTTGGAAAACTGGTTTCATTATTAGAATTTTTTTTTTGCTGTTTGCACAACAAACGTGGCTAATGGCCATGTTTTTGTTGCGTGTGGAGAGGACAAGGGTCTTGCTGTCAAGTATGATGTATGTGCTGAAGCTCACACCAGCCACCCTGCAGACTGAAGCCTTTTGTGCGTTGCTTCTGAGGAGACCTGTGCAGTTGTCCTCTGCTGGCATAGTTTGATCAGGAAGGTGTGTTTATGTGTTAGCAGACACGAGCTGGCCAGGCGCAGAGTTTCATGTCAAACCGGAGCTGCTGACAACGACGCTTTATGAGGACATTTCCTCATTTGCCTTGACATGTGCTGTCAGCTCGGCGTGGTAGACACTTCCATCCGCCGTTAACATGTATGTTTGCTTTACTATCTACACACACGTTTCCACAGTGTTCACGAGAACACCCACTATCAGATATCCCCAACACACACCTCGGTTGTTTGACATGAAATGTTCAGGATGAACCGGATTAGTAATGTTTTAGCTGCTGAAAGGTTTTCACAACCTTCCTCTGAAGTCTGCGACATTTTTCATCATATATCATGTTTAAGTGGTAAAGGTGTGTTTTCTTTGCTGCCATGCACCCTTCATTAGGTTTTTACTGAGTTTGGACCAGTTTAAACAAGGAAGTATCCTGACATGTCTCAGAGTTTTTTTTATTTTTTTTTTATAAATAATTGTTTTCATCCTGAAAAGAAAGTCAGGACTCAACTTTTGTTTACAGGCTGTTTAAAAATTAAATGCTTAAAGATTGTTTCAAAACTAATGAATGAAAAATTATATTTAAACTTATAACTTACTAATGTAAAATTTAGCAGCTCGCATGAAAAATGACTGCCAGCAAATTAAAAAAAAAAAAAAAAAAAAGGTTTCACATGAATTGACAACTTTCATAATTTTTCCGTATTTTTTAAAAAACATCCCAATAAAATATTGTGGAGACGCTATTAACAAGAATGCAGATGACATATTATAAATAAGGATTTTTTAAATTATAAGTCAGGAAAAACTAAAAGAATCTGTAAAACATTTTTGGAACTAAGCATTTAAGCTAATATGCCAAAGTTCTTATTGCTAGGTTTTAGCATCTAGCTAGCATGCCAAAGTTAAGCATCTTATCTAAAATCAGAGCTTGAATTCCAGTCATTTAACATAAACAGTAAAAATAAAAATGCTTCGAGACTAATTTAAACTAATATTCGAAAAACGTGTATTTAAAGTAAGAACTAGTAAATTTAGTAGTTAGCATGGAAATTGAGCAGCAAGCGTTAATCTACTGAAAAACAATCATCCAACAACCGTCATTAATTGTCTCATGTATTTTATAAATAGTTCTGTGTTTGCTTTTTCTGCTTCAGGAGAAAAAAAAAATGCTGTTTTTCAGAAATACAATTTGCTGATGAAAATCACTCAGTTTGTCAGTTTCAAGCTAAAGAAGGTAGTTAGCTAATGTGCTAAAGTTAGCATATTTATCTTACATATAACACACACACATATATACACATGTGTATCTCTCTCTCTCTCTCTCTCTCTCTCTCTCTCTATATATATATATATATATATATATATACATATATATATATATATATATATATATATATAATGTCTATATACAATCTATATACAGGAGCTTTTACTTAATTCTGGTTTTAATTATTTAATATAATTCATGATTACATTATGATTTTGTTATTTGTATTTTCTTTTATGCTTTTTTCTGTAATGCTTTTAATGTTTCATGTAAAGCACTTGGGATTGTCTTGTACATGAAAAGTGCTAATAAACTTGCCTTGCCATGCCTTGCCTATATATATATATATATATATATATATATATATATATATATATATATATATATATATATATATATATATATATATATATACATACAGTATATGAAGAAGAGGAAAATGTGCATATGGATGCATATAAAAATATTTCTTCTTATGATGACTAAAGAGTCCAAAAACAATCTTTGTGTGATGTTGTTTATTTATTGCATACACTAACAAGAGCAATCGCACATTGCAGGATGTAACATAAAGCTGTCAAGCTGCTTTTCTGTCAGTATCAGTTAAACTTTATGCATATTTGTTGTTGTCATGTTGCTTCATGCAGAAGGACAAAACCAAACAGAGTGGCGGTAATCTACACGTAAAGCTTGAACAGCTGATGGATAAATTCTGTTTGGGAAAACTGTGGGATGGAGCAGGAAGAGGGGCCTCCTCCAGGGAGCGGCAGTTTGCTGGCCGTGATGAATTGGCTGCATGCTTGAACCCAAAGGTTGGCAAATTAACAGTTAATTAGCAGTTGATAAATGACAGATCGACACAAGCCCTCCGCGGCCGCAGCCCTCCACGGCTATCCGACCGAGGCAAGTGTTTATGTGCTGGTAACAAGTGTCGGAGCAGACTGTTATGTCTGCGCTTCGTCATACGCTGCGATTGCTCTCAGATGTGCCCAGCCCCCTCCCCATCATGCCCCACCAGCCCACCCCAACCAGCTACTATTTACCTCCCGTCCACCCCCAACGGCCACGCATATCCATTCCCCAACACACCTTCTCACGTGTTCGACATCCAGTAAACAACGTAGAAAGTCAAAAACTCCTGTCAGCAACGTACAGGGAGACGTTTTCTCTCCATTAGGAATCAGTCCCAGCCAGATAATTGCATTTTCCTTGCTGGATCGTGTTCCTGCCCCGACTCAAGGAAGCATTAATTTTCAGGGCTAATGATGTGAATTGAAGGCAGGTCCCATGTGCTTGACATGTATGTAATGAGTGCTGAGGAAGAAATATTTAACCTAAAGAAAAAATGCCTGTCGCTGGCAATGGGCTGGAAATGGCTTTTTATTTAGACGAGTCATGGCAGAAATGAGTAAGCAGAGAATCCCATTAATGGCCTGCTCTGTGTTTAAACTTAAACACTCACATGAACAAAATTTATATATAAACTATTATTGGATGGATGTTATGTTGGGTAAAATCTGTTTCTTCCTGCGGCTTCTCCATAAAGAAGGCAGCGAAGGGAAGTTATGAGTAGAAGTGTGTGAACCTGTGCTGCCAGTCCCTTTTCATGTTGCTAAGCTAAAGGACATGTGAGATGATGTGTTTCAGCTCAGGGTGCGACAGCCAGAACAAACTCTGACATCCCGAGCTGCACCGTCGCCGTTCACCAGCAGGATCATGTGAGAAAATATTCACTGGGTCCCAGCTCATCTGTGGAACGGAGTAAAACTCTGTCTTCTTCCAGTCGGTTTGTCCTCCACTGTCCGATGAAAACAGATCAGAGACGCGGCCTTCGTCATGGCGGAATTAGCGGGAAAATGAAGCGACCTGATCGTTATTTCCAACAGGGGAATAACGATAATAAGAGTGTCAAGCATGTGTGGGAGATCATTTCTGATTATATAAACATTGGTTAGATTGTGATGGGAAATTAATACACACACACAAACACACACACACACACACACGCCTCTGGTCATCCCACAGCTCAATAGTATAACCAGTGAAAGTAACAGAACTTTCTTCCTCCATCTGATGGGAAACCAGCTGAATGTAGTGGAATCCAGTCAGGGGCAGAATGGGACAACTTTTCAGCCTCAACTTTTACATAAATGTTTTTTTTACAGTATGGAAAATAATCTTAAATGACAAATAAATAATTATAATAAAAATATTGGGGTTAAACAAAAATATTTCACAGTAAGATTATGTAAACAAAAAAGCAAAGGCTGATTGAACTATTTCTAAACTAATTCCAGGACACAAACAACATCTTTAGGTTAATTTATTCAACACAATGAACTTTAAGCAGTCCTAAAAAACAACTTTTGTTCAAACCTTGTCACTTACCACTCCATTCAGCTGTGCCTGTCCCCTCCCTAAGTTTCATCAATATTGTCTGCCTGGCTTTGCTCCCCAGATGCTACAAAAAGCGTGCAATAAAGGGATTCTTTTACAGCACACTTATTATACTTGAAATTATTTAGATTATACTTTTAAAATATTTATTCAAAACATTTATTTCAATAGCCATTGCCTATGTATACAATGTGTAAATATTTATCTTTTAAATGCTCTAGTTTAGTTTGGTTACATATTGTGGTAACATAGCACAGCGTTCAAAGTGACAAGGTCTTAAGTTAAATGGTCAATTAGGCTTAACGTTATATCCCCCTTACCATTTGCCTCTTCTGTCTGTCTTTTTGAAAATATGTCTGTGATCTTTGCACATTTGGCAGCATCCTCAATTAGCGCCTTTCCCTTCTTTAACCTGGCTTTTTCAGCCCCACCTGGTCTTTTCCTATCCATTTTCCTCACTAACCAGCGGCTGGCCCGCTTCACCTCAACTTTTTGGTTGAGACCCATTATTGTGGACTCAACCAATTGCGAGCTATGCGTTTGTGTCACATGGTAGCTCCCAAACTGCCGGTGCCGTTTCCTAAAGGACAGGTCTGTTCAAAGCGAGCAGCACTGCAAAGATTCATTCATATTCTACCCAGTATTTTGCCTTGACGCCGACCGACCGGCCCATGAAGGAAGCGGCCCACCGGGAATTCTCCCGACTTTCCCGTTTACCCACTCCTCCCTTGAATCCAGTAAAAATGTCAAATATCAACTTTTCTGCCAAATGAAATGCTGACGTTACAGAATGAATTGTTTTAAACTGGAATGATGGTGAGAGAGAAACATGTAGCTTTAATGGAAGTCAATGGGACCATTTTGGCTATGAAGGTTTTTGGAGGGAAAACGGTACAAAAGATGTGAGACAAAGAAAGAAGAGTTGGATGCAACACAACCAAATTAATCATCAGAACGGAAAACTACCCACAGAGGTCTGAAAAAGAAATAAAGGAGACAAGCCTGAAAAAAAGTGCACTGATCGGATCAGGTGGTGGTTTTATGTTGCTGGACTGAAATTATCCACTTACCAGAATGATTGACAGGTATCCATCATTCCCATTAGTGGGAAAATGGGTGGAAACCAGCGTCATGGCACCGGGAGAAGATTTGTTTGTCCTGCGTGGTCGCACAGCGAGCCTCAGGTAAATGCAACACACCTGGTCTACTTTCATAAACAAGCTTTAGTGTTTGATTTGTGAAAATGGGTTCAAATGAAATAAACTTTTTACTTAAGAATCCAAGAGACAAAAAAAGAAAGAAAAATACATTTAGTTGCAGTTACACACAATAAATAAGCTCATGACATTTTAAGATCCGGTTGTATCCGGTTCCATGCTGGATCTTATCTTAGCATTACTGATACGTAGAAATGTCTCTTTATAATTTACCAAATCGATTAAAAAGCAAATGAATTGTCTCCCTTGATGAACCTCCACATCTGTCTTCCTCTGAGGTCCTTGCTCGTCCACTCCTCTCTTCATCCATCTCACATCTCCATGAATTCCTTCTGCTGTGCACAAACGGAGGGAAATGATGGTGAACGTCATCCATAATTATTCCTGCAGTTTTGTTGACCATGTGGATCAAGTTTTGTTTCAGCAAACCACGACACACGTTGAGCATTTTGTTGAGGAGCAGCTGCTTTTTATGGTTTTATTAAACAGAAGCTCTTTCTTTAACAAGGTGCCTGAAATGCACCAACGAAATGTTATTTAACACTTTGATGACAACTGCGCACATGGAGGAAATATGATTAATATATGTCATCACTTTTCTTTGTAACACTTTTATTAAATACTAAATAATTTTATTAAATACTTTTATTAAATTGGTACTTTATTAACATCCTCTAAACACACACGGAGAACTGGCAGAGCCTGTTGGCCCGCTCGCGGCTCCCTGGGGCCCAATGTGAACACAAAGCCTGACATTAACTCACCGAGAGGAGGGCAGTCGCTGCCAGGCTGTCCAAGCCAAGCATCTGAAACGGAAACCATTTAGTTTACAGTCCAGCTCCGCTCCAGAAAGCTTCACTGTGTTGTGATCTGGACGCCATTTTGCTCGCCGAGTGCTGGGAGGCGTTATGAGTCACATGTCAGGGACATTACGCTCATTACTTCATGTTTGGTTTGACACACAGTTAATATTCAGACGGCAGGAGTTGAAACGAGTGGGCCAAATAATCCGAGGTGAAAATATGCGAGTGGGAGGTCTGGTGGTGGTGAATGTGTGGTTGTCAGAGAGGGAGGGGCATGTGGAGTCCAAACAGTTCCTGACAGAACAGAGCCTCTCTTGGCCTCAAACAGCAATCAGGCCGAATCAAAGCAGCTGTTCGCCTCCTCAAAACTTCAATTGCTCTAATCAACTCCGTTTAGCGGTTCCTCGGCTGGCGGGGGGTTCAGCCACCACCAGTTTGGTGCTCTGGCCTCAGGCCACCATTTGAACGTCCAGTCAGAAATCATAACACTTATTTTATTAGACCTGCTGGACCGGCGCCATGTTGGAGCAAACGCAGGCGTGGAAATGATGGTTAGATTCATACAAATCATCCGCTCTCTTCCAAGTGGAGCAAAAGGCAAAAATGCAGCAGGGAGGGAGATTATTCTCCTGGATCTGTTACTCTGCAGCAGCTGTTGTGTCTATTGTATATGACAATTCCAGTCTAAACAACATGGCACTAATCCGCCCGTTTCCATTCACTCGGATGACAACAACCCAGGTTAATCTGGGATGTTGAAAGCTGCGCAGCAGAGATCCAAACATGTGTCTGGAGCAGAACCCACTATCCCGGAGGATCCCATTCACACGACAGGACAAAAACAGTGCTAATTGTTCTGACTTGCCTTCTGATTCCAGCTCCGAAAATTCATTTTCTGGCTTGGCCTGTCTTCTCCCGCTTGCTGTGATCTCGCTTACATAAATCCTAACATTTAATAACACAAAGCGGAGGAAGTACGAGCTCACAAAGTGTTTCAATGTGGTCTGGCAGCCTTGGCCCTGAAAGAGACTTCCTCTGCGAAGTATTTAATGTTGGAAGTTTTCTCTCTCCAAACACGGAGCACCTGGGACAACAGCGGCCATTCCAGAGCTGGTGTTAATCAGCAGCAGACTGGCAATCAGCAGTACCCACAAGAATACAATTAATATGCTATTCTGGCTCTCGCTACGCTCAGGCTGCCTCACTTAAGAAAACAGAAAATTATGGCGTTAAACTGCTCTAAACATTTGGGAGAAGCTGTGTGGGATCCATCCAGAGAAAACGGTCCTGATTGCTAAAAGGATTCCAAAGAGTTTTCATGGAAACTGGATGAAAGAGGAAAAACCATCCGAGCAGCTTTAAAAGCATTCTTTACTGTACTGCAGGCAATTATTTTCCTGTTTCTTTCGACTAAACGGGTCCTGGTTTGGTGGCTCTCTACACTGCCTGTGAATTAAAAAACATTTTGTTTGCAGCTGCTCTGGAACACAATAAAGACATAAAGAATTCATCTTCTTATTCATGATTAAATTATGTTTAATTTTTCCTAATTTCAGTCATAACAGCACATAACAGAGTGTGCACAGAGTGGACATGTTGCTACAGTTTGACTATTTAGACCAGATTCATGTCCTACAACCAAACTAAAAGGCTGGGCACGAGCAGACCGACAGAGGTGGCCAGAAGCATCAGAGAGGACGTAAAAATGGAGAAATATCAAAAGATTCAGGAGTTTTTAATTCAGACTACAACAGATTAATCAGTTTTAGCATCTACTTTCATAACAGCAGATCAGTAAGAAACCCTGCTTTAAGTTTGAGGTCATTTTATATTATTACATTTTTACTTACTTTACGTTATAATTTAGTCATTAGTTAACCAAATTACTGAATGAAAAATATTTTAGTCAACTAAAACTAAACTAGATCAAAATGATTTAAAAAAAAAAAACCAAAAAAAAAACTTTAATAGAACAGAGAAGTTACGATGAATTTCTAAAGTGTAAGAATGATGCGTGTGTGACTTTCTAAAGGAAACTGATGATGTAACATTAGCTTTAGCATATTTAGCTCTGCATGTATTTCTGAAAAAAAATGACAATATAATCTTAGCTTTAGCATATTTAGCTCTGTATGTATTTCTGAAAAAAAAAAAAAGACAATATAATCTTAGCTTTAGCATATTTAGCTCTGCATGTATTTCTGAAGGAAAGTGATGGTGTAATGTTAGCTTTAGCATAATTAGCTTTGCGTGTATTTCTGAAGACAAGTGACAATGTAATGTTAGCTTTAGCATATTTAGCTCTGCTTGTATTTCTGTTGTTTCTGATTCATCATGTTTTCAACCAGGACAGGAGTTCCACTCTTGTTGCAAGATGTGTCATGTTGCCTTTCATTAGATGTAAAAGGTTTACTCCGTCTGCTCCGGGATTTACTTCCAATCACATTACAGCTACAATAATAAAGTAAGTTTCTTCCTGATCAATCAGATGTTTAAATGAAAAAACAGTCAGGATACAGTTTAAACTTGCCTCATTTTTACAGTTTTAAACATATGAATGATAAATTAAAGTTTTAATCTGCAAACCAAGTTATTTTACATTAAATTGTTCAGCAGAGCTGAGGGGGAAAAGACCTTGTTCACATTACATTCAGAGCTTCAGGGTATTGTTCATTTATTGTCATGAAGTCATAACATTTCTGTCTATTATAAATTAAATCAGGGTTTAGGCAACTATTTAAGATGAGCTGAGACGAACCTCACACTCCATAAACAATTTGGTATTTTATCTGATTTTAAATAAGAAACTTGGAAGTGTCATTTAGTTTTTAGTAGTGATGCAGCTGGGGGTGAGTGGGGCAGTTCCCATCACTATCGCCTCCATAAAAGCCTGTCACGGTGTTCCCACTGTTTGCATAAACATTATTACAGTTTGAAACCAGTTTAATTGAGCATTACATTATGAAGAGAAATGAAGTGTAACGTGACCTCCTAACCAGCCGAACTGAAAGCTGCATCATCCAGAGAGAACTTCTCAACACTGTAATGTCCAGAAAGCGGCAGACTAATGATCCAGCTTAGAAAAGAAAAGGAAAGGGCACGCTGGCAACATTTAAGACTGGCTAGTCTTGTCATTGACTTAATGCTCTTCCAAGGTTTGGTCTAAACACAGAGCCTTTTATGGAATTATCCTAATTAGTGAGACCATTAGCCTTAATGGGGAGTAATGGGCAGTTAGATGTTATTTGGTAAAACAACATGCCAGAGGCTGAAGGTGTTTTATTACAGCTCTATATTAAGCTCATTTCTGGAAGGTAAAGAATGTTTCCAGATCACAGACAAAATTGTCCGGGTGCTAATTCAGTTTCCACATCCAGCAGAGCGAGACCACCCAGCAGGAAAATAACATGCAGTGAGATGCTGACTGTAAGCTAATGGCAGGTCTATAGACCATAGACCGTAAATGGAAGATGGATGGAGCGGTTAAAAATGAAGCCTATGCGGAAGTGCATAAAACTGCAGTTCCACCTCCATCCACTAGGGGCTGCAAAACGGAAAGATATCCCCATAGACTCCCATGTTAAAAAGACCAACTTCACAGCAGAAATAAACATGTTTACAGCAGAAATAAACATTTTTACAAAATCCATTTTAGGTTTAATAGATCAGGTTTACCTTCATGACAACTGTGGGGGGAGTTCTTTTTTTTCTAACTCGCCCGTTTAAAAGTAATTTAATCTCAAAATTCGGCATATTTAGGGACGTGTCCTTTTGATTGACAGGTACCAATGTCCCGCTTCAACTAAGAAGAACGTAGAACAACTGCGGTTTTTAGCCAGTTAACAATGTGACTTAGCTTTAGCCCGCTTACTTCCATTAGCTGGTTAGCTCTTGTTATCTCCGGGTTAACTCGGTTAGCTCTTAGCTACAGAAAGCTCGGAGTTTGCTCGATATCAATCATCCACCATGACACTCACAGCCGCCTCTCAGCTCCACCTCTTTCCCCATTTATGTATTTCTGGGTGAGACGACACACATGAAAGATGGAGATGGTAGGAACTGCCCACTGATCTTTACTTCAGCTTTTCATAAACATATGGGTGACGTCATGGATAACAGGAGCTAACCAGCTAATGGAAGTAAGCAGGCTAAAGCTAAGTCACGTTGTTAACCGGCTTAAAACCGCGGTTGTTCTATGTTCTTTTGACTCGAAGCGGGAGATCGGGTACCTGTCAATCAAAATGACACGCCCCTAAATATGCCGAATTTCAAGACTAAATGACTTTTAAACGGGGGAGTTAGAAAAAAAATTCACTCCTCCCACAGTTGTCATGAAGGTAAACCTGACCTATTAAACGTAAAATGGATTTTTGAACCAGGCTGTAAACATGTTTATTTCTGCTGTAAACATGTTTATTCCTGCTGTAAATATATTTATTTCTGCTGTGAAGTTGGTCTTTTTAACATGGGAGTCTATGGGGATTCACTCTGCACTTCCGCATAGGCTTCACTTTTAACCGCAGAAGCTAATGGCACTTCTGTAAATGCAGCAAGAAGCTAGCTTTGAGCTAAAAGTTGGTCCGCAGATGCAGTGAGATGTTTATTGTAAGCTAACGGCGGGTCTGTAGATGTAGCGAGAAGTTCAATGTAACATAACGGAGGGTCTGCAGACACAGCAAGAAGCTAGCTTTAAGCTAAAAGGGGTTTTGCAGAAGCAGTGAGATGTTCACTGCAAGCTAACTGTGGGTCTGTAAACTCAGATAGATCTGTGATGGGATCATCAGATGTTTACAGAAGCCTGTTTGTAGTTTTATAACCAGGTTTCTTGGAGGGGAGTATGTGGAGACACGACAGAGAAACATTAGAAAACGGAAAAATAAGAGTTGGTTTTTTTTCTTCATTTTAAATGTGATTGTAGTTCAACAGCGGTTTGTATAATTCAGCCTGGGAACTGCATAACCTCTGCACTCTCACATGGTGGCTGCTGCAGCCTGGCTTCACAGGCTTTTTTACTGTAATGTTGATTTTCTCAAACAGTTGTAATTGCTTTGTTTGTACTGCTCTCCCCGCGGGACGCTGTTCGCGGTCTGAAGCCATGAATGAAACGTTATCTGCAGAGCTGCTAAAATCACAAATAGGCCAAAAAATAAGTCACATGATCAGACAAGTTTAACCCCCCTGGATGAAATGATTTCCAGAGCATGTCCAGGGAAATTCCTCCACCTCTGAAAACAGCTCCAGTAACGGGTTAATTGCTTAACAGGGTGAATGAAAACCAGCTATTCAGTGTTGGTAAACTTGTAAGTGTGAAATGTGGATCTAGCGTCACCGCAGTGGCTGTCTGAGATTTATGACACTTTACAAATGAGCTTAATTCCAGCATCTGTGTTTAAACTCAGCTATGGGCCATTTGCTCCACACAAGCACCATCATTCCTCAGCTGACTGCGTATTATCTGTCTTTATAAATCATGTCTGGTGAATTCTGAAATTCCTTGTCAGAAGACGTATCCTTCCCTTAGATAAACCTGTCACCTCAGTGATGAATGAGGACATAAGTACAAATTAATCTGTTGATTCTTTAATATGATTTTCTCTGTGTGTAAAATGTTCACCTGATGTTTGACTTAATTTAATAATGTAAAACAGCATTAATTTCACATATTCATGTAGCCTTTGCATTTTCTGGTAAATTGAACAAAATCCTTAGTGACTCACATTAAAAATAACAATGGTAAATGTTTTTTTTTTTTAATCCTAAAGAAACCCATTCCTTATGAAGCTAAAGACAATAAATGTCGTGTAAAGATTCAAATTTTGACATCTATAAGCTAGTTGTCTGATTTTACTCTCAACTTGTTTCAGTCAGGATGTAAAAACTTGACTTTGCTTCAGCTGAAAAAAGTCTTCAGGGAAGACGAAAACAACCCATCTTTCGTCTTTGAAAAATTAGTTCATTTGGAAACACATTTTCTGTCATTTACATGCTAGTTTGTACTGTTACTACGAACACATCGCTGTTTTCATGTTTACATTATCACATAAACACACCGTGAAAACACATACTGAGGTTTTAACTTAAAATAGGGGTAATTTAAATATGCTAAATTTATATAATTAAATTGAGTAGATTATTTTATGCAGAAAAAAAAGAGGCAGAACAAAGTTTCCAAATATAAGAATTTTAAATTTGAAATGTGTTTGACTTCATCTGTCTTCTGTCATGCCAGTCATGATGAAGATGACCTGCTGAAGTTCAAAATCAGCAGCAGAATGAGGAAGAAAGGAGATGCAGTGACTTAGAAATTCAACTCAACTCAAGTCCATACCATATAATATTTTTTATAAATCACTTTAAAAACAACATACAGCTGACCAAAGTGCTGTACAGAAGCAGCAAGAGAACAAAAACAGCTGAAAAAAATAGAATAACAATAAAATGGTAAAGTAAGAGATACATGAAAAAGAACAGTTAAAAATAAAATGCAAGGACACAGATAACAACTCAGTCTTGCTAAAATGCCAAAGAATACGGATGTGTTTTTAAACAGCTTTTAAGTCAACTTTATTTATAAAGCCCTTTAAAACAACCAGAGTCTAAACAAAGTGCTGTACACAATCGGCCAAAATAAAAACAAAACAAAACAGTTCAAATGCAAATATTTTTCACACAATAAAACAACAGGTCATTCAATGAATATGGAATTAAAACAAAACAAACTGAATATACAGTAAGTACTACCAATAACCAAGCTGTTTTACGTTGGGTTAAAGGCCAAGGAATAAAAATGGGTTTTAAGATGCGTTTTTAAAAATGGTATGGTATGGTATTTAAAAATGGAGTATTTACTGGTATTTTTACAAGTAAGTATCTATGGTACTATCTATGAGCTCTTTTCTATAACTAAAACCATAACTAAAACCACCTTGTTCTCAAAGGTGCCACGTCAAGCTGAGACTGGACAGGATTTGGTCCAAACCGGAGATGCCATTGGCAGGTTCTGTTTGTTGGAAAGAAGTATACTTAAAGTTTATTTTATTATGTATGCTTGAATATAAATTTAAGTATAGCAAGTATACTACACATCATAAACTTGTGGTGTACTAATTCAGCTACGTCTGTGTAAATACGAGTTGCAAACGACGCAAGCATGCTGCAGCCAAAACGTTTTAACACTGCAGGTCACTGCTAGAGGTGATGTACACAGCATAGAACGCTGAACTAAAAGCTCAATCCGCCAGGATTTCCATGGCCTTTCCGTAAACCACAATGTACCAGTCTGTTGTTAACTGTCAGGCACAAGTGGAGAAACAAATATAAAAATGCCGATAGTTGCAAACAAGGTCCAAGAGGTGCTTTTTAAAACTATCTCCTACTGTCTTTACCTCAGATCTCATGTTCATGCTTTTGTTCGCATGAGCACCTAGCGTTCCAGTTAATATTGCACCTCGCGAAACATGACATATTACCTCACATCAACCCTCACAGCCTACGAGCATAACGCATGCTGAGAACGCATGGGCGCCACCATACATATGCGGATGTGTTGCCAGCAGCAGGAATGTCCCAGGCCTTAGTCTCACGTACGGTGTTACCACGGTAACTAACCCAAAGTTCATCTTAATTCACACTCTGAAGCTGAAAACTCAGTTTCCTTGAACTTCGCTTAAAATGACTCTTAGTTTTGATTAAACCACTTTCTGTTGTGATGAAGAAACTGCCCAGATGGCACACCCACTTACATGCAAAACGAGGAATTAATAAGGCAAGGCCAGTGCTTTGGTCAGGAGCTGTTAATCAGCGCCAAATAAAAGCTAAACATAATCATTTTACGCTTTATGTCCTGTAAGTAGATATGCAAGATTTTAACATTTTCAAATGATTTATTTTCATTATTTTTAAGTCCTTTTCGTGCAAAATGCAACAGGATTGCAAATTTTTTACTGAAAGGCATTTGAACATCAATTTGTGCCACAACTGACCTTTAACTGATGTTCCTGTGGTTGTATTTCTATTTGGGTTTTACTCATTCTTTGTAAGACCATTTTAAGTTTACAAAACAACACTTTCAAATACACAACAAAGTATACCACAAGTACACTCTTCTTTGTACTAGTTATATACCTCTACTCCACATTCTAGTGTAAGTAAAGTAGTTATACTCAAAGTATACTTTTTATGAACTTGAAAATGTTCCAGTTAAGTCGAAAGAAGTTTTAAGTTACTATAGTTTTTAGTACACTACAAGTACATGGCCCACAGTGTACTTACTATACTGAAACTTATTTTCAAACATACTAACTAAACTACATTTCAACTTTCAAGTTTTTACTAACTTCTGTGTGCCACAAAGTACCAGTACTTTGTGGCACACAGAAGTAAAAAGTATTCTAAAGTACAAGTTTAAACTTTAGTATTAAATACTAAATGTAAGCTGAAGTATTCATGCACTTAGTCTTTTCATACTTTTCAGTCTAAGCCAATTATACTTCACTGTACTGTCTTCTTAAGTGTAAGAAATGTAATATATAAAAAGTAAACTTCAATTATATATATACTGCCTCAATTTTATATTAAGTATACTTGTAGTACATGTGAATAATCTACTTTTTGCTTTGTATTACATAGCCGTGTATACTAGAATATGTTCTGTTGCCTCCAAAGCCTTTTTTACATGCAAGTGCTGTTAGTACCAGGGCTAGTTTGGCTAAAGGCTACCGTCTGTCCTATTTGAGCTAAATGTGATCTTTTGGCTGCATCTGCTACCATTTATCATAAAACCAAGGAGAGTACTCTGTATTCTGAAGACAAGCAGTAATAATAGCAGTGAACAGTGAGACTTAACAAGCCAAACGAACAAACAAAAAACTCTCTTATTTGTTTGCCTGTTTTTGAAAATCGTCTCTGTGGAAATCGTTTTTCAAAACAGTCAGCTTCAGTGCCCTGAAACATACGTGTGTGGGTGTGATGGACATGAACATATTGAAAAAGAAAAAGTCTAAAGATCAATCTGTGAGGGAACATTTGCCAAGGCTAAATAAAACCCAACTCAGGAAGGTTGTGTACCCTTTTCATGGTGATTCTTTACAGTGAGCCACAAGTCCAGAAAGAAAAACAAATTCATCAGAAGAACATTTATTATTTATCATGTATATCATGAGGCTCTGTTCTGTGTTGAATTCTGCTTTTTTATGGATAAATGACTTCACAGTCAGATCTGCAGTTTAAGTTGACATTACAACTAAAGTTGGGTTAACAGAACCAATTTTTAGAAACTGGGAAATAAACAACATCAACAGAATGTATGATATCACTTTGAAGCAATGTTGAATAATAATGTCTCATTAGCCCTTGGCTCAGACTACACCAAGGATCATACAACAACAACAGTTACTGGTTTCATTTCAGACAAGCTGCTGCTCATCTGACATGTGCTGGCTTATCAATATCAATCTTTGTGCCAGAATCTTAACTGAGGAATCACTGTGGATGTTCAGTCAGACGTGAGGCGATTTGACTGTCAGGCTGCTTAATGTAGCGTGACTGGACGTTCTGTAGTGTTTGTTCTCCACACTGATCCACAGTTTAAAGCCTTTAGAGAATCTTTGACTTGTACCTGTTGGAAAAACTTCATCATCATACATGAATACTGTTTTTAACTGTGACACAGAAACAAGATCAACACTTACATCATCATACATAGCAGCATTAATGACCATATCAGCAGGTAACAACTTGTTAGATTACATGATGGGCCCTTCAGTTACAGATCATCTAGTTTATTTTTGCAGCTTTAAAAAAGTTTTTCTGCATCAGAGAAATTCTTAGATGGCAATCTTTCTTATTCTGTCAGTTTCTGCTATCAGACCTTAAACATTAAATCAGGAGGGCACTGAATGGAATGGACATTTTTCCTACAATCATTTTAAGATCAGACACAGCAAATGTTAAGGCTGGTTTTCTTAATAAAAACATCAATAATGGTTAAATTATCTTTTTACAAAACTGCTGAAAAAAAGGTCCTTTGCTGGTTCACCACAATACAGGAAAAATGTATTTTTAAGAGATGTTCCCCAACTGCAGCAATTACCAATTAAACCAATTAAATAACTCATTCTCAATTCCACTTCTACACTGAAGACCGTGACCAGGTAGTTACACTTCATGTTATAATATCAGCAGATGCAGCGTTGTCACCACCATCACCAGACTAATCACGATTACACATCATTTCTACTGCTTTAGGTACCAAAATAGCTGCAACAATTATCTTTTAATTCCAGTGTTCCCATTAGAGACAGATATCCACCACTCCTTTGGTTTGGTTTGTTTTCCCTGAACTACCAAAGTAAAACCAAACCACCTGGACAACGTCATGCAGTCAGCGGCTAGAAGATCTAACTCAGTTATTGGTTAAGAGTAATAACACATTCCTTGGACCAAAGTTTGCTTGGTTGGCCCGAACCAGATAATCGCAGATAATTTTCAATCGCAGCAGAGTTTTCTTTGTTGGACCGAACCTGGAGACCCTCGGTTTTTCAACTGGACCAGAGGTTACTTCTTTGGTCTTAAGCAAGAGACTCCAGTAGCTGAATTTATACATAGCTCCAGTTTTTTTTTAACCTGTCCTGTCCAGCATCACAGCATATAGTACGACAATCTGTGTGCCATATTTTTGCCAGACACATTTGCTCTGTCAAGAGAGACATGTCATGTATATGGCTGCCCTTGATATTCTGAATATTTTTATTCTTATTTTTATTGAATCATCGGACTTGATATGGCAGCGCTGGACCTGGCAGGGGAAAAGAAAAAAAAAAAAATAATGATGTGCAAAAAAAAAGTAAATGCGCACACACACACACACACACACACACACACACACACACACACACAACCGTTATCGGACATACCTGCAGAGAGACTTAACAGATAAACATCTGCAACATTTAATAAGACAGAAGGTGAGTGATGAACACTTTTGTGGACATGCACATGTGAACGTGCACCCTGTGGTTATGCTAAGGATCAACTGAGTGCTAATAAGGGGCCAAAGAGCCGGGGAGGCTCCATAAGCCCGAGTTTTAACTCAGCTTGGCTGTGGTTCTGGTCTTGTGAGAAACCCTCATATTTCATTTGGCTCAATGACAAAAAAGTTTTCATTTTTGAGGGAAAGTGAAGCAGTGTTTTACATGTGCTGAAACCATCTGAGACAAAACATGCCATGTATTTATGTGGTGTGGAGACTGGAAACCAGTGCATTGATTTTAATAGTGTGTTAACAACAGTTCATCCCAGACGGTACTGAATTATTGGAGAGAATGTGTGCACAGTTTCACTATTTATGTCTTTAACTGAGCACCTGCAGTCAAAGATTAAACATTGAGCTAAAATCTACATTATCAAACATTAAAGCTCTAATATTTACAACACAAACTGTGAATATGCTGGGTTCTGGCTCCGGCTGAGTCGATGCTGGTGCAAATTGCTGTCACTGCTCATTGGTAACTTTTAAGTGTTTTGTGGAATTTTACAGAATTTTATAATATTTTAAGATTATTAGACTGTGTAATTCCCATCCCTGAGCCACCATCTTGTGGTGGTGGAAGGGTTTGTGTGTTCTGAAGATCATAGTAGCAAAGCTGTCAGGGGCTTTATGCCTCTGGTAGAGTCATCCATGCCAAACAGGTGTCTAAGGGAGAGACCAGACTAAGTCCGGCTCAGGGAGACTCATGACAACCATTGGGATAAATATTCTCTTGCCCAGAAGCTGGTCACTGGGGCCCCCCTGTGGAGCCAGGCCTGAGATTCAGGCACGAGGGCGAACTTCTAGTTGCCGGGCCTTTGCCCGTGGGGGCCAATTGAGCTCAGCCCAAAAGAATTACATGGGTCCCACCTTGTGTGGGCTCGCCATCTGTGGGAGGAGCCGTAGGGGTTGGGTACAATGTGAGCTAGTCGCAAAGGGTGAGAACCCTGGCGGCCTGATCTTCGGCAGCAGAAACTGACTCTAGGGACATGGAACGTCACTTCTCTGGCAGAGAAGGAGCCTGAGCTTGTGCGCAAGGTTGAGCGGTTCGGGCTAGATATAGTTGGACTCACCTCAACACATGGCTTGGGCTCTGGAACTGGTACAACTGAGAAGGAATGGACCTTCTTCTTCTCTGGCGTTGCTTCCGGTGAGAGGAGACAAGTGGGTGTGGGCATTGTCTTTGCCCACCGGCTTGGGGCCTGTAACGCCGGGGTTTACCCCAGTGGACCAAAGGGTAACTTACCTCTGCCTTCAAGTGGGGGGATGGTTCCTAACTGTTGTTTGTGTTTGTGCAACGAACAGCTGTCCAGAATACCCTCCCTTTCTGGAATCCTTGGAGGGAGTGCTTGAGGGGGATACCTCTGGGGACATCCTTGTTATGCTGGGGGACTTCAATGCTCACATGGGCAATGACAGTGAGACCTGGAGGGGAGTGATTTGTTAGTGTACACCTGCAGTGAAGGATGCTGTCAAGCTGAGAAAGGAGTCGTATTGGGCATTTTTGGCCTGTGATACTCTGGAGGCAGCTGATAGGTATCGTCAGGCCAAGTGGGATGTGGCTTCAGCTGTTGCCAAGGCAAAAGCTTGGGCATCTGAGACGTTTAGTGAGGCCATGGAGAACAACTTCCAGATGGCTTCAAGGTGATTCTGGTCCAATATCCAGTGATAAAGCAGGGGGAAGCGGTTCTCCATCAACACTGTGTACAGTGAAGATGGGGAGCTGCTGACCTCAACTCGGGATGTAGTGGGTGGGTGGAAGGAATACTTTGAAGACCTCTTCAATCCTACTAACACGTCCTCTGTTGAGGAAGCAGAGCTGGGGGACTCAGGGGTGGACTTTCCTATCTCTGGGGGTGAGGTCACTGAGGTGGTTAAAAAGCTCCTTGGTGGCAAGGCCCCAGGGGTGGATGAGATCGACCCTTAGTTTCTTAAGACTCTGGATGGTGTGAGGCTGTTATGGCTGACGTGTCTCTGCAGCATCATGAGGACATCAGTGACAGTGCCTTTGGACTGGCAGATTGGGGTGATGGTCCCCCGTTTCAAGAAGGGGGACCACCACAGGATTGGGAGACCCAACCTCAGGATTGGGTCTGCTTTTTGCAGTCATGTCTGTCTCTAGGCAACCATGACTGTCCAACAGGTGCAGAGGGGAGGAGGCTGGACCTGTGCAGATTCTGCATGAAAAGAACATTTTTGCTGACTGCTGTGTTTTCTGTTTTTTATTCAGTTAAATATTTTTAGATTGAGTGTTGATGTGTGTGACTGACATGTGTAGGCTGAAAATATGGAACAAAGTGCGTCCCATATTGGTTCAATCCGGGACACAACATTTGTCTGTCAATTAAAGGACGATTCTGTATTTCATGGGACGGGTGGCAACCCTAGTCCTCAGTGTAGAGCGTAAACGGGTCTTTAGCCTTCAGCAGTATTCCAACCAACAGGTTGAACAGTGTTTGTTTACTCTGCAGGTTTTTCTCTTTTTCTTGTGAGCAGCTGAGGTAATGCTTGACGACCACGTGCCACAATCATCCCATATGGGTTTGGTCAGAGTCTTCCCAGTTCCCCCGAAAACTTTCTGATCTTCCCTGATTACATGTGGCAGCCTCTGACCTGCACTGAAGACCCTCCTGACATGGAAGATTGATGATTATCGATGCAGAAACTTTGCTTAATTTGCCGTACGAGGTTGCGCGCTCTCTGCAGCTGGGTCACCACTTTAACCTCGAGCTGATCACCACAAGTTTATTTTGGGATACAAATAGAGAAGCATAGTTTGCTCGTACCCTTCCGATGTAGCCTGTAATATCAGTTTTAGCTGAAGATCTATGGAAACCAGAGCCTCCTCTGATTGAGTGAATAACCTGCTTAGAAAACTATCAACAGTGTGCAGGAATTTACATTAGGCACCCAGTGGAAAACTGTGATGATGACTTTGTTTAAAGCAACAAGTAATAAAATCTTGATTGTATACGAGGCATATTTCATCAAGGTCTCTGCACTTCTTCATGCAAACTCTTAAAAGGCCATTTCATCCATCTTCAGCAGGAGCGGAGTGTGATGATGGCAGAACCATAAGGGCGATGCACTTTTGCACTTTTATGCTTCACTTTTTTTAAGTGAAAATAGCTGGGATCAAAATTAATTTTCTTTGTAATGGAAAGCTATCACGCTGAGCAGGAAATTACACAGACAAAATTAAAAGTCTTCCACTAGACAAGATTCAGGTCTAAACTGAAATAAGATCAGGCGGCAAGGAGAAGGGATCATTTCTTGTTCTGTGCTCCTCCAAGTCTGATCAGTATAACTCCTCAGCTCTCCATTTCAACAATATAAATCACAAGTTCAAAAATATACTCTACTTCTTGTTGCACCAATAATACGGGGGCCATTTCTTACTTCTTACCATGTGTAGGAGCCCGAGGGGCCTTACCCTCTTTCCACTGTGTCTCAGCTCAGTTTACAAGGGGGAATTCCTCCAAGTTTACTTTGCTGATTGACTTAGCCAAAATCAACGCTGGGAGCAGATGGAGAAATGTGTTGCAAGAGCCACAAGATCACTGAGTCCTTCATTTGCATGTAATTACTATTAGCATGAAACTGGCTAGCCTGCAGCTAGTGGACAGGATACAAGCCAGCACTTCTGCTAGCAGAGTGTGATAGCTAACTAGCTAGCTAAAGCTACGGCTAAAAATACAGCATTAGACTGATATTAAACTTGGGATTCACAATTCAGTCTAGTTTTATTTATACAGACCCAATTTACAAAATAAATCAGTGTGAGCACTAAAGGGGGACTCAGGGCACGAAAAACCCGTTTTTCAAACTGGTTGTTGTGGATCCTCAACAGGCTGTTTGAGTTCCTGGGTAAATCTAAGCCGCTGATGCTGAACATATATTTAAATGCTGGATAAATGTTTTAAATGCTTTAAATAAAAGTCTGTTTTTTATTGGCCCTGATAGTTTTAGGTGATTTAGCACTGCAGGTAAGACAGGAAGCCTCCCCACCCCAAAAAAGTATTTTTTTAAGTTTCCAGTTATTTGAGTGACTGTTGTAAATTCAGCCTTTTATTTAATGAAAGGGGATGAATACATATGAGCACAACTGTATGTTTTTTTATAATGATCATAATGGATAGACTATTTAATTAATGATTTGGAATGTTTTCTGCAGTAGAGAATGTTCACGTTGTCGTCTCTGCTAAATCGGACATGTTGGGGAAACCCAGCGACTGTTTCCATCTTCCAGGTTTCTTTCCAGAAAACTGTTAAAAAACACGTCTAAAACTCACTGAAACACGTCCTCACCACGATCAGATGACAGGAAGTGAGTCCTCATTATGATGCAGAAACACTGATTGATAACTTCAGTGGTTACAGTCTGCTGATGAATGAATGAAATTCAGCTTAAGATGCTTCCAGATGTTTCGGTCTCAGATGAGGATGCTTACCTGGTGTTTGCTGGAAGTTCCTACACCTGTCATGAATTTAGCAATGACTGATCATTACATTTTCATGCATTTTACAAACCTCAGAGTCTGAAGCTACAACATTGTACTCATTATTTATATCTTCTTTATTGATCTGAAATCATATCTATTATCTGTCAGTCTGTGTGGATTCATATATGATCAATTTATATATTCTGGGATTTATTAACGATAAAGATTTAAATATACAGGAGTCATTCATTTAATACATCAGGTTTTAACAACAAAAGTAAAAATATGTGGAAGTATTTCTCATAATTAGAACAATAAAATATACAACAACCTGAATCTAATGTCAGATCTACTGTGAAACCAGAAAGTAAGAGGCCTGACAAACCACCAGGGGCCCCACAAGGGTAATACAAACTACCAGGGGCCCCACAAGGGTAATACAAACTACCAGGGGCCGGACAAACCGCCAGGGAACTGACAAAATACCAGAGGCTTTACAAATCACCAGGGGCCCTACAAGGCACCAGGGGCTCAACAAGGCACCAGGGGCTCAACAAGGCACCAGGGGCCCTACAAGCCACCAGGGGCTCAACAAGGCACCAGGGGCTCAACAAGGCACCAGGGGCCCGACAAACCACCAGGGGCTCAACAAGGCACCAGGGGCTTGACAAGGCACCAGGGGCCCTACAAGCCACCAGGGGCTCAACAAGGCACCAGGGGCTCAACAAGGCACCAGGGGCCCGACAAACCACCAGGGGCTCAACAAGGCACCAGGGGCTCAACAAGCCACCAGGGGCTCAACAAGGCACCAGGGGCTCAACAAGGCACCAGGGGCCCTACAAGCCACCAGGGGCCCTACAAGCCACCAGGGGCTCAACAAATCACCAGGGGCCCTACAAGGCACCAGGGGCTCAACAAGCCACCAGGGGCTCAACAAGGCACCAGGGGCTCAACAAGGCACCAGGGGCCCTACAAGCCACCAGGGGCTCAACAAGGCACCAGGGGCCCTACAAGCCACCAGGGGCCCTACAAGCCACCAGGGGCTCAACAAGGCACCAGGGGCCCTACAAGCCACCAGGGGCTCAACAAGGCACCAGGGGCCCTACAAGCCACCAGGGGCCCTACAAGCCACCAGGGGCTCAACAAGGCACCAGGGGCCTTACAAGCCACCAGGGGCTCAACAAGGCACCAGGGGCCCTACAAGCCACCAGGGGCCCTACAGGCCACCAGGGGCTCAACAAGGCACCAGGGGCTCAACAAGCCACCAGGGGCCCTACAAGCCATCAGGGGCCCCACAAGGGTAATACAAACTACCAGGGGCCGGACAAACCGCCAGGGAACTGACAAAATACCAGAGGCTTTACAAATCACCAGGGGCCCTACAAGCCACCAGGGGCTCAACAAGGCACCAGGGGCCCTACAAGCCACCAGGGGCTCAACAAGGCACCAGGGGCCCTACAAGCCACCAGGGGCCCTACAAGCCACCAGGGGCTCAACAAGGCACCAGGGGCTCAACAAGCCACCAGGGGCTCAACAAGGCACCAGGGGCCCTACAAGCCACCAGGGGCCCTACAGGCCACCAGGGGCTCAACAAGGCACCAGGGGCTCAACAAGCCACCAGGGGCCCTACAAGCCATCAGGGGCCCCACAAGGGTAATACAAACTACCAGGGGCCGGACAAACCGCCAGGGAACTGACAAAATACCAGAGGCTTTACAAATCACCAGGGGCCCTACAAGCCACCAGGGGCTCAACAAGGCACCAGGGGCCCTACAAGCCACCAGGGGCTCAACAAGGCACCAGGGGCCTTACAAGCCACCAGGGGCTCAACAAGGCACCAGGGGCCCTACAAGCCACCAGGGGCTCAACAAGGCACCAGGGGCCTTACAAGCCACCAGGGGCTCAACAAGGCACCAGGGGCTCAACAAGCCATCAGGGAACCGACAAACTACCAGGAGCCCTACAAGCCACCAAGATGCCCCAAAGCTTAATATTCAGCCTCATCTGAGAATAATTAAAGTGACTCGACTTTATTCCCAATGAAGTAAAAATTCATTAGATTTGTGGGATAATCAGTGAAAATCTCCACACAGTAAAATCTGTTGACTTGAATGATAGACAGGAATCAATCCTGTTCGCGACTATGTGGATAGAAATGAAATCTTAGCTTTCTTAGTGGATAGCTTCTTAGAGGTAAAATACAGTCAAATGAAGAATTTAATGCAATTGTATATGAGGTGGGTGTGTAACACTGCTAGATGGTTTGCTAGCGAGGTCAGCTAGCTTTAGATTAATGCTGGTTAGCTAGTTACCTCAGGTAGAATCAAATAAATGCTGTTCAGCTTGCTGGAATGTGTTTGTTTCATACAAAGTTACTCATAAAATTAACTTGTCACTTTTTTTATGGACTGTCTTTAGGAAGCCTCTAATAACTGTTAGTTCACTAGCTAGCTAGTTCAGCCAGTGTCAGGTGAATGATGGTTAGCTAGCTCGCTCAGTAAGTCTCAGATAAATGCTGGTTAGCTTGCTAGGATGTATTTGTTTAATACAAAGTGACTCATAAAATTAACTTTTCACTTTTTCATAGACTGACTGTCTTTATCATAATTTATTATCTATTTTTTTAAGTCTAGTATATTTTATAGGACTCTAATGAGAAGTGTCCTGCCAATTTGTGAGAAAACACTTGTGATTTTTTGAGTGACTAAATATTTGACTAATGTTAACTATTTTGGCCTGTTATGGAGGTGCATTGTGGTTCTACGTAAAGCCACTTTAGCTGTGTTTTATTGATGGATAATGACGTATCTACTGTTAAAGGTGGGTTGAGCAAAATGGCTCCGCATTTGATAACATTTATAAACATATTTATTATATATTCATTCATTTTCTGACCCGCTTAATCCAATTCAGGGTCGCGGGGAAGCTGGAGCCTATCCCAGCTGGCTTTGGGCGACAGGCAGGGTACACCCTGGACAGCTCGCCAGTCCATCGCAGGGCCACACAGAGACAAACAACCACTCACACTCATTCCTAGGGGCAATTTAGAGTAACCAATTAACCTAACATGCATGTCTTTGGACGGTGGGAGGAAGCCAGAGTACCAGGAGAGAACCCACACATACACGGGGAGAACATGCAAACTCCACACAGAAAGGCCACTGACCAAACCCCTCCCCAGCCAAGGATTGAACCAGTGACCTGCTTGCTGTGAGGCCACAGTGCTAACCACTGTTCCACCGTGCAATAAATATGGTATATTTATTATATATCTGAAAGATAAATAAATCAATAGAGTACACACAGTGTTTAATAGCAGAAATAAAATAAAGATGTTGCTGGCCATATTATAAGAGAATGCTCCCAACTTATTGTTGGGAGGACTTTTAATTAAAACTTTTTATCTCTCTGCCCTGTGTGCTTCCCATTTTTCTGATTGAGGTGAGAATTTGGGCTGAAACCTAAAAAAGGATTAATTTGGCTTTTTTTCTTTTTAGAAAAATTCTAAACAAAATTTTATTTTAATCTTAATCTTAAAAGGAAACACTAAAAAAAAAAAAAGAAGATCTTTGAGGAATTTTTCTGACACCTTGTTGAATTCATGCCACAAGAATTAAAGCAGTTTGGAGGGACATGCTGTGCGTTTACATGGGAGTTTTATTTCCTGTTTAATTCAGAATAAAAGTTAATTCCGCTTTAAACTGGTGAAAACAACCATATAAACACTTAATTCTTAATGCTAATTTCTATTCGGAATTAAACTTAATTGCAATGTAAGTGGCTGGTTTATTCGCATTTTTGTAAACCTTCATTCCGCTCTAAGTTAATTCCGGTCGTTCTGAGCATGCTCGTTACCTTGTCCTGTCCCGATGACGTGCGTTGTTTTGCCTCCCGTGTTCGGTGGTCTATCTTTCTTCTCCTTCTCAGTTGCTGCAAAAAGTGAAGTAGTATGCTTGTGTTGAGTTGCTACTTCACATTTATAATAAAAATTGCTGTGAAACTGGTACATATTATGTAGTTTTTACAAGTTACGACTGAAAAGATGAGAAGCAGGGAGCCAACTTTGTTTATTTCTGGTGTACGTCATACACCCTCTGTGCACCCTCTGTCCAACCCTTCCCAACCCGCCGCTCTAAAGAGGAATTAAGTGAGGACGTGTTTCATGTAAAGTTCATTTGGAATTATTATTTTCATGTAAACTCGTAGGAGAATACGTTAATTCTGAATTATTTAATTCTGAAGGATCAATTCCGAATTGAAAAAACATCATGTAACTGCAGCTATGGTCCCAGTAAAGTGGCTGACAAGTGTACAGGCATTGCTGTATTTAGAACCAAAACATTGATAGAAAAAACAAGAACAAAAACAATCCAGGTCGTCCAGATTTTTATGTGTTCTGGTTTAAACTCAGTAAACAGTTGGAGTCGTCTTTGGGATTAATGCATTACTGCATGATGCAGTTAGTTTCACTAAGAATGGAGAAGTCAGGCTCTTGGGGACCAGCTGGATTGAGCTGCAGACTCATTGTTTACGTGAACAAACTGAAACCTGTCAGATAAGCAAGACTAAAACCAGCTGCATGTGGCAGCCTTTAATCCCAACCAAGCCCCTCTTCCCTGAGACGAAATGCTGGGACCTAACAGAGTACCTGCAGACCAGAAATCCACCATCATCAGCTGATTTTTATGCATTTCACTGCATGTTTTTAACAGAAATCCTGAACGGTTCACACACATCTGTGCAGATATTCAGGAGGCGATTTGAATGTTCAGAAATTCAGAGCAGGTCGGATATAAATCTGTTTTATCTGTAATGACCCTGGAATATGGAGAACTGGTGTCACCTGTCCTCCCTAACTGCATGTCAACTTCATTTGCTCCTCTTCGTAGCCATGTTTTAATTAAAGATCAGTGTAGGACACTGGGCTGTTGATTGTGGTCCACGTCATGGATTTATACTCCTGTAATTACTCTGCAACTACTCTCTGCTCGAGTGGCAAAAATCCACACTTTAAGGGCACTTTAAGCCTCATTTATTATCACCACATGTAAGATTTCCCATTTCAAGAGGGAACCGTCCATGTGTTGGGGATGCAAAGCTTAGTTTTCCATTTATCAAGGGTTGGTGCGCTGCCAGGCAGATGTGTGCAGGAGTGAGACATGCCAGAGCAGATTTACCCCAAAACATTGGTGTGTCACTGTAGTTTCACCCTGAAAGAGTTCAGTTGTGTGATTAACTGCTAATCTACTCCATTTTTTCTGTGGGATGGTCTCCTGTTTGGTTTCCATGGCAACGGAAATAATTGGTTTTAGAGAGTTTTTTCGACTTAAAAATTTTAGTGATGTCCCGGGAGAGACTCAGTGATTGGTCATCTTCTCTAGATCGTGCACGTTCAAGAGAAGAAAGCCACGCCTACTTTCACTGCTCAGTATAACGACTCCTGGCAGTTGACCAATCAGACGCAGCCTGCAGGACAGAGGGTGGAGCTTTCTCTGTTCGCTTGTTTCTGGCAGAGGCTGATCTCGGAGGATTAATACAAAATGAATGAAGGGGTTTGTGAAAAATGCTTGATTATTTCTTGCTCTTCTGGTCTTACATATTACAATAAATTAGACTGAAATGTGCAGAATGAAACACTTTAACTTCTACAAACTCTCATCGTGGTCGTGAAACTCAGTCACTTGTTGAAAACAGCTTCTGGTTATATTTACAGCGTTGGTCGGTGGAAACTCATGCCCAGAAATTCGGATTGGATGATGGATTCTAACACTTTCACAGTTTGAATGAAACTTTTTTGTCTTCATGTCTGTGAAGAAGGAAACTTGCCTGTTCAGGTACGGCAGAAGCTTTTCCCATCTCTGGAAATCAGTGCTTGTACCGGACGGTTACAGGTCGTTTACCTGCAATTAGCTGCTATAAGTTGCAGAAAGGTGAGATGGACACAGCAAAGTGAGGGAAGCGTGTAGTCCCTCCTTTCTGTGAGCTAACACATGGATCTGGGTCTGTTAAATGTCAACATGAGTAAGTCATGTATCACTTTGTTTCCATGATTTCTGCACTATTAAATCATTAAGTGTCATTAAGGGACCTGTGTAATAGCCCCGGTGGTGCAGGCAGAGGCTGCAAGCTGCACTGCAAACACTAAACTTTAATCTGCAGCTTATTACATGATATCTCTTCACGCCGCCACATTTAGGCAGCTGTGTTTGAGAGAAAGCCTGACCTCGGGAAGTTTTCCTGAAAATGTTGTGATGGCAGAGCAAGAGAAAAAAGGAGTTTAATGTTCTGCATCCACTTTGGCAAAGAGCTGAGCGCCGGCGAGCCAGGTCAACCTTCTGGAAAATGAAAGCGTCATCGTGAGTGGAAACACTTGTAGTTAGATCATTACTTCACACAGTAATTATGACATCCAGAGCGTGCAGAGTCACTGCAGCGAGATTAGCTTGTTAATCTGCAGGATGAACGGACCTGATGAACAAAAGCATCCAGAATAAGTCATAATTACAATTTACTAAACATATCAAAATGAAACAATTTCCACCTAAATCACATGTTTTAGTTTAGAGACAGTTTCTTTCTCTGATTAGTTCATTTACTAGACCTGTCAAGATATTAACTGACTGGAGTTCCTTCCTTTAAGGAGGAAGAGCTAGCGGTGGATGGATCAATCCAAATATCCATAATATTAATATGAACATTGCTATTAATGGATTCCAGTGTAATATAATCAATACTTAAGGTTTACTTCCATTCCTGTTCGTTCCGACAGACATGGATGTAGAATGTAGAGGTCTGTCATCTTGACTTTTACTCAGTTTGGTTTTATTTTATTTTTTCGTTTCTAATGTCCGGCCAGTCATTTGACGTCAGCCAACTCAACTACTGTTTTATTTATTCTTGCGTGTTTAACTAAAAGCCATGTTAAAGGTCACGCTTCTCATGCACGGATGTGAAGTTCAGTCCCAACATGTTCCCGATCAGTGCCGCTGACGTGCACGCCATGTCCGATGAGCATGCTGGGTCTGCACCGGCGTTGCAGTGGAGCGTTGCTGGTTTGCTATGCTAGCATGTGCAGTGCATGGTGGGTTACGTAGTGCGACTCGGTGCAGCGCTGGGCAATCGTAGACAGACTGCCGCAGGATGTCAATAATCTGAACGAGTTCAGGTTCAACCTCTGCAAACACGTCTGGTTCCATTCAACGGTCACAGAACAAACCAGTTTAACAAACACGCTTGTTGTTCCTGCACATCTGTGTCTGAACAATCACCGTTTAGATCAGGCGTACCATAAAACACGATTTTATCTATCAGACAACGTAACAACAACCCAGTTTTATTTATTTTATTATTTGGCAGGGACAATACAAGAATACATTGCCACCTAGTTGGCACCAACATAAGGCTTATAGCTGCAAGCTAATTTACGGCCCCCGTCCCTGGTTAGGCTTTTCAAGGTGTTAGTGCAGTAAAAAACACAAAGTTAATGAAAAAAATACATAACAAAATGGTATACATATAAGAAGAAAAAAATAAAAAGACAACATGACATATCTGACCATTTCACATCCCGAGTCCGTACAAAGTTCAGTTGGCTTTTTCTGTTCAACAACACCTGTTTACTGGGCAGGAAACTCAGCGGTGGGAGTGAAGGCCGTCGCTCTCAGTGCAGGAGAAGCTAAGCTTGTTTTGACATGAAAGGGAACCATTACAAGCTGAGCAACACACCAGCGTGTTATGCCTCATGCTTCTCTAATGACAAGATGTAGAATAACTCCAACAGGCACTTCTCAGTTACATCCGACTGGAAACAAATGGCTTTTATTCCCTGGAATACCAACACAGCGCCATGCGTGTCCATGCAAATACCTTGTGTACCGACTTCTTGGGTAACAAATTGCCATATCATGTGTTACAATTACCTCCTCACTTTGGCCAGCCAATACATCTTCCCAATGAACTGGGTTGAAAGCTATGAATTATGGCCATATTTCAGTCTAAAAGAAACAAACCACTAATTGCAACGTGGCCTCAGAGAGGCTGTCCAGCAGTGGGGAAATCATTTACTGCTGCTTCTGCTTTAGTTTGGTTTCAAATAACAGACACTTCTAATTTGGTTTGGGCCTGACCCCCTGCCTCCTCCCTCCACCCCCCCCCCCCCCCCCCCCCCCCCCTCGTCTGCCCCATTGGGAAAACTCCAATCAGGACTTTTTTTCCCGACTTGTTCCTTCTTTTGCAGCCCTCCCCGCCACCAGAAAGGCTGCCTTTCTGAAACGTTCCTGCTAATTCCCATTTCCTTTATAATCACAAAGCTTGGTGTGAGTGGCCGTCTGAGGCCGGCTGGGGAGCAGGATGGTAATTACTCCGAGGTCCCAGGCATTAACCCGACCAGGTGTCACTGGATGGCCTGTTTACCTCAGTGATTAATGAATGGAGCAGTGGTCTCTGGGCGCCCCCCCACCAACCGCCGGCCTTATTCAGCGTGGAGCGTGCCGCTGAATCAATTTGCCGAGGAGTGACAGGTCTGAGCCATGTCAGCCGGGCCGCCCTGGGCTTTCTCCTCTTACCAAGCTGGCTCATCTGTTAGCTGCATTGTGCTAATTAGCTTTCATGAAGGACAACACATGAGCCCTGACATAACATTTACATACAGAACCTACTGAGATCAGTGATGAATAACTGCCGAGATCCTCATGATAAATGCTTTGGTAAAAGAATAATAAAACACAAAAACATTCTTTATAATCCCCCAGTTTGAGTAGTAATAAGCCCCAACCTGGTTGCATTAAAAGATTAACTTTTCATCGTTTCCTTTCTTCCCTGCTTGGACGACGGAGCTCACCTGGTGACTGTTCAAACAGTAAATATGTTTTATCCTCTCCGGCTGCAGCAGAGCTGTTATCCACGCTGCCACGAAAAGGGGTGTGAACGCAGAACCGAGTCTTCCCCTCATGTCTGTCAGAGAGGATATGGAGGTAGAGGAGCTCATAGGCTTTGTGTACACAGGTGATTACCTAATCAGCATGTCCTGTCTGAGAGAGGCCAGCGAAGGTTCATGTCACTCAGCCGCCCCATCGGAACCTCCCAAAGTCAAATACGGCCCTGGTGAGATGATGCTGACACAATAACATGTGGATGGAGGAGGGACGCAAAGTCACTGCTTCTCTGCAAATGGATCCATTTTCTGAAGCTCCAATCAGGGCTTTATAGAGGTGATGTTGGTGTTGTTGGAGTGTTGGTTTATATGAGTCTGCTGGTATTCTCATGCTTTTATTCATTAACCCCTAAAATCTCCATCAGATGTCCCTGAAGTTTGTCTCTTCTGTCATCATCGGTGTCTCAGGAACAGCAGTGTGTAAATCTGTGGGGTAAAATGTGATGGATGTGTGACCCTTCAGCTGGTCTACAGAGGTTTTCCAGCATTTCTATCCGTCCAGGAGGTTTACAATCCAGACACAACATGTAGTGTTTATTCAGAGACTTTAGATGGTAAATCCACCATTAATATATATATACCATATGTTATAGTCTGTAGTATATATATACATATATAAATATATATAAAATATAGTTGTAGATTATAATGCATACATCTATATAATGTATGTATCTATAGTCTATAATGTCTCATTGTGGCCAAACTGCACAACTTGTATTTTGTCTGTACCAAACAACACCTGACTAAATGTGCCGTCATTCACTTTTAAATTTAAGCAAAGCAAATCACATCGCGAACGAAGGTATTTTTCAAGTAGATTTAATTAATTTTTATTTATTGGGTGTACATTTATTGAAGAATTTAGTTGATGTAACTTCATTGTTTTATTAAGATGTGCAGTTGGGTCTTACAGTGTGACATTCAGATGACAGCTTGTTGACGGAGGATGTTTTCAGGTATATTTATTGTTTCTCTTGTTAATGAAACCAAATCCATCACATAAAAGTAAAGTTTTTAAAAGTTTTATTTTTTTAAATGTCTTTTAAACTTTTTTAAAATAATTTCCATTGTGTTGTAATAAAGATCAGTTTTCTGAGAGGAGTGTGGTGATTCCTGTTCCCTGGTGGGCGCGGTCAGCTGGGAACTGGAGGCACAGCTGATCCACATTTCAGCAATCAACGCACCACCTATTTAAGACCAGCTCTGCCTGCTATCCAGCGCCAGATTGTTGATTGCCCTGCGGTAAACCAGCTCTCGGCCTCAGCTTACGTTGCTTGTGCTTGACCTTGATTTGTAACCTGTCCTGTCTTCCTCCTGCCAGAGAAAGCCTGCCTGCCTGCTCGTTCGCTTGCTCCCCTGCCTGCCTGCCTCCTGATGCTCGCCGGTCTGCCAGTCTCTGAAAGTTCCGCTGGAAGAATTCACAGGAATCTGTGGGAAATCAATAAACCTCTCTCTGTACTCAGAAAGTGTCCGCTCTTTGGATCCTACTAGCCCCTCACCCACAGCAGGACAATCTGGCCACTGAATGGATCCGACGGACGCGAACCCGGAAGCCACCGCTGACAGCCTTCAGCACACCATTTCAGGTCAGAATGCACGTCTCGCTCGACATGAGCAAATAATGCTAACTCTGGATCAGAACTATCATGCAATCCTCTCTCAGCTAACCCAGCTTACAACACACGTCGCCGGCTTGGGCCGTCCTGCACCGACTCAGCTGCCTGCTCCCGATCCGCCCGCTCACCAACCTGACTCAGCACACCCCGTAAGAGACGCATATTCCAGATCCCAAGCCGTATACTGGCGATTTAGGCAAATGTAGAGGATTCTTGCTTCAATGTTCACTGGTATTTGATCAGAAACCATTCACCTACGCCACGGATCGATCTAAGATTTCTTTTGTGATCGGACTCCTTGAAGGGAGAGCTCTGGATTGGGCTGAAGCAGCCTACGAACAACAGGGTTTCAGACAGCAGTCATTTTCATCTTTTGTCCAAGAGATGAAAAAGGTTTTTGACCATCCTGTAAGAGGCAGAGAGTCTGCTACACGTCTCCTCAGCCTCCGTCAAGGAAGTATGAGTGTGGCTAACTTTGCTGTTGATTTCAGGACAGCCGCCGCAGATTCTGGGTGGAATGATGATGCTCTCCGTGACGTTTTTGCTAACGGTCTGAGCAGCCGGTTGAAGGATGAACTAGCAACCCGTGACACGCCTGAGTCCCTGGAGGGACTAATTTCCCTTGCCATCCGGGTGGACAACCGACTGCGGGAGAGGGACCGGGAACGGAGATCCCAATCTAGTGACAAGCAGGAGTATTTCTCTGGAGCAATACCATCTTTCCCTCACACAGCCACTCCCACAGAGGAGCATATGCAGCTGGGAAGAGCGCACGTTTCCCCGGAGGAGCGGCCGAGAAGGATCTCGGGTGACTGTTACTACTGTGGACTACCTGGACATCGTGTTTCTTTCTGTCCCAACCGATCAAAAGACCAGGGTCGTCAGCAGCAGTGGGGGTACTGACGACCACATCCTCTGAGGTACTTCCCCACACTAAAACTCTCATCCTAGCAGTCCTGTTCAGCGATAATGTCCCCCATTCTGTTGATGCCTTGGTTGACTCTGGTGCAGAGGCCAATTTTTTTGGATAGATCCTTAGCTAGCTCGCTACATATTGGCTTGAAGACCCTCTCATCCCCCATATCTGCGCAGGCCCTGGATGGCAGTCTTTACACCATCACACTGTATTCCCTTCCTATAAAGATGATTGTTTCGGGTAATCATCAAGAACTTATCTCTTTTTACATTGTTGACTCACCTAAATCCCCTCTGGTTTTAGGCCACCCTTGGCTGGCTCAGCACAACCCCCACCTGGACTGGCAGAGTGGGAGGATTATTAACTGGAGTTCCTTCTGTCATGCCACCTGCCTTCTTTCAGCTGTTCCTGCTACCCTTGTTTCCAGCCGCCAACCTGTTCCCCTTGACCTGTCCACCGTTCCCCCAGTCTATCATGACTTAAGGGAGGTCTTTAGCAAGGACAACGCCTCAGCTCTTCCCCCACATAGACCTTATGACTGTTCCATTGATCTGCTCCCGGGGGCGCCATTACCCACCAGCCGTCTATATAACATCTCCCGACCAGAGACTGAGGCTATGGAGACATATATCTCAGATTCTCTCGCGGCAGGACTAATCAGGCCCTCTTCGTCACCCGTAGGGGCTGGATTTTTCTTCGTGAAGAAGGATGGTTCACTCAGGCCTTGTATAGATTATCGTGGCTTAAACGCTATCACTGTGAAGAATAAGTACCCTTTACCTCTGCTTGACTCTGTATTCAACTCCCTTCATGGCGCCACAATCTTCACTAAATTGGACCTCCAACGCATATCATTTGGTGAGAATAAAGGAAGGTGATGAATGGAAGACTGCTTTCAGAACCCCTCTCGGCCACTTTGAATATCTGGTCATGCCTTTTGGGTTGTGTAACGCTCCTGCAGTATTTCAGACCATGGTTAACGACGTGCTGAGACCTTATTAACCATTTTGTGTTTTATTTGGATGACATCCTCATTTTCTCCTGGACTCACTCGGAACATGAGCAACATGTCAAACAGGTACTTCAGAGACTGTTGGAAAACCGCTTATTTGTAAAGGCAGAAAAGTGTGACTTTCATAGAGATACCATCTCATTTCTGGGCTATATCTTTGAGCGTGGACAGGTCAGAGCTGACCCTGATAAGATCAAGGCTGTTGTGGAGTGGCCGACTCCTACCTCTGTAAAACAACTGCAGCGCTTTCTGGGTTTTGCAAACTTTTATCGACGCTTTATCTGCAACTTCAGCCGTACAGCTCTCCCCCTAACACGTCTCACTTCCCCATCAGTTCCCTTTTTCTGGTCAGACGCAGCAGCCCAAGCTTTCAACAAGCTTAAGGAACTGTTCACCTCAGCTCCAGTTCTTCTCCATCCGGACCTGAACCGCCAATTTGTAGTGGAGGTGGATGCCTCGGACACCGGGGTGGGAGCCGTGTTGTCCCAGAGATCTCCTGAGACCCAGAAATTACACCCCTGTGCCTACTTTTCCCGACGTCTTACCCCTGCGGAACGCAATTATCATGTTGGGGACCGAGAACTCCTTGCCATCAAGCTGGCTCTAGAGCACTGGCGGCACTGGCTGGAAGGATCCAGAGTTCCATTCCTCATTTGGACAGATCACAGAAACCTGGAGTATTTGCAGTCGGCTAAACAATTGAATCCCCGCCAAGCCCGTTGGTCTCTATTTTTCAACCGGTTCCATTTCACACTGTCGTACAGACCAGGCTCCAAGAACCAGAAACCCGACTCACTGTCCCGTCAGTTTGCCCCTGAAGCCACCACCTCCGTGGTGGAAACCATCCTGCCAGCCTCCTGCATCGTGGCTGGTCTCATGGGAGGTCGAAAACCAAGTCATAGCAGATCAGCAACATCAGCCTGACCCGGGTACTGGTCCCCCGGATCGACTGTTTGTCCCCGACACCGCCCGATCCCTGGTCCTCCAGTGGGGTCATTCCTCCCGTTTGGCTCGTCATCCTGGTTCCTCACGCACTCTCTCCCTTATCAGACGCAGGTTTTGGTGGCCTACCATGGAGAGGGATGCGCAACAGTTCGTGGCTGCCTGCACCACTTGTGCTAGGAGTAAGGCATTGCATCGACCCCCGGCTGGACTTCTACGTCCTCTGCCTGTCCCTAGCAGACCCTGGTCGCACATTGCAGTGGATTTTGTTACCGGCCTACCTGTTTCCAAAGGTAAAGACACCATCCTGACTATTGTGGACCGTTTTTCCAAGGCTGTGCATTTCGTCGCTCTCCCCAAACTTCCCTCGGCCAAGGAGACTGCCGACCTGTTGGTGCACCATGTCTTCCGACTCCATGGATTGCCCACTGACATAGTATCTGACCGAGGACCCCAGTTCACTTCACAGGTGTGGAAAGCCTTTTGTCTATCCACTGGTGCCACGGTCAGTTTGTCCTCCGGTTTCCACCCCCAGACTAACGGTCAAGCCGAGAGAGCAAACCAGGACCTGGAGACCGTCCTTTGTGTGGCTGAATCCAACCCGTCATCATGGAGCGACCATCTGGACTGGGTTGAGTACTCGCACAACTCCCTCACATCCTCAGCTTCTGGTTTATCTCCTTTTGAATGCTCTCTTGGGTATCAGCCGCCCCTGTTCCCTGTCCAAGAGGTTGAAGTAGCTGTTCCATCGGTTCAGCACCACATCCGCCGTTGTCGTTGGGCCTGGAGGACGGCTCGGACTGCTCTGCTTCGGGCTGGGGAACGGAGTCGACGCCAGGCCGATCGCCATCGCACAACTGGGCCCAGATACGCTCCTGGTCAGAAGGTCTGGTTATCTTCGAAGAACATTCCCTTACGAACTGACGCCAAGAAGTTGGCTCCCCGCTACCTGGGACCTTTTGAAGTCCAGCGGGTCATCAATCCCACAGTGGTTCGCCTGCAGCTCCCCCGATCTATGCAGATTCATCCCTCCCATGTCTCCCAGTTGAAGCCTGTCTTCCAGTCCTCTGGTCCCTCCTCCCGCCCGGCTTGTGGCTGGTCGCCCGGCGTACACCGTCCGACGTCTTCTGGATGTGCGCCGTCGCGGCCGGGGCTTCCAGTTTCTGGTTGACTGGGAGGGTTATGGCCCTGAGGAGCGGGCCTGGGTTCCCCGCTCTTTCATCCTTGATTCTTCCCTGGTCAGGGATTTCCGTCGGGCCCATCCCGAGAAGTTCCGGTCGCCGGGTGGCTCCCGTTGGGGGGGGGGGGGGGGGGGGGGTACTGTGGTGATTCCTGTTCCCTGGTGGGCGCGGTCAGCTGGGAACTGGAGGCACAGCTGATCCACATTTCAGCAATCAACGCACCACCTATTTAAGACCAGCTCTGCCTGCTATCCAGCGCCAGATTGTTGATTGCCCTGCGGTAAACCAGCTCTCGGCCTCAGCTTACGTTGCTTGTGCTTGACCTTGATTTGTAACCTGTCCTGTCTTCCTCCTGCCAGAGAAAGCCTGCCTGCCTGCTCGTTCGCTTGCTCCCCTGCCTGCCTCCTGATGCTCGCCAGTCTGCCAGTCTCTGAAAGTTCCGCTGGAAGAATTCACAGGAATCTGTGGGAAATCAATAAACCTCTCTCTGTACTCAGAAAGTGTCCGCTCTTTGGATCCTACTAGCCCCTCACCCACAACGAGACAGTAAACATAAGCTGTGTTTTTCACACATTGATCCAATAAAAGCTGAAGAATTAGCGTTTTGTTGGAAACTAACGTCTGGTATCATGACTGCAGTTGTTCGTTAAACTAGCTAATGATCACATCCCAAGTGTACGGTGTATTAATGTGAAAGTTGTAGACTGACAGGTGAGTGGTGACAGCAGGTAAATAAAACTTTTTTTAACATGTGCAGGAGTGTACCGCTGTAAAGCTAAAAGTTTTGATAAACTCATTCCACAGCTAACGGGTACTTCAGGTCTCACTAGACGGTGGGAAGTTTCAGCTTTGACGGCTGCATTCTTACTGATAGTAAAAGTGCTGAAATCTGAATCTTTTATCCATTTGTGACCCATAACTGTTTGTCTGACACAGTCCGACCCAGTTCATTTTCTATGTATAGCTAAATCTAGGATTTGGACTGCAGAAGTACAAAGCTAAGGTGAGTTTACCTGAGACACTGCAGGGGACCACCTACACTTCCTGGTAATATTTACTTTCACCATGGAGATTTTTGCCTGAACTTATGGGTCGGTTCGCAACTTTCCCTAAAAACTGCTGGGTAGATTAATGTGATGTTTTCTAGGTCTAACTTTGACACATTTTGGGAAGATCTGGAAGTAATTGTGGAATATATGTGGAAATGAGCTGCTTGCTGGAGATATCAGTATGCCAAACTGATATCGACCCGATACCAAGCAAATAAACAGGCAGCCAATGAAGAGAGGCTAAAACTGGAGAAATATCTCTCCTGCTGGTTCTGGTCAGGACTCTGGCTGCAGAATTCTGGATCAGCTGAAGGGTTTTCAGGGCATATTTAGGACAGCCCAGTAATAGAGTTACAGTAATCTAGTCTCAAAGTAACAAAAGCGTGAACCAGTTTTTCTGCATCACTCTGAGACAGAATGTCCCTAATTTTGGCTATATTATGTAAATGAAAGAAGGCTGTTTTAGTAACCTGCTTAATATGTGGGCCAAAGGACAGGTCCGAGTCAAATATTACTCAAAGGTTTCTCATGTCAGTGTGAAAAGCTGATTTCAGGCCTGTAGGTGTTATACTGGGAAACAAGACGATCAGGAAACATTAACCACATTTACACCCTGATGGATCCTGTCATGGATGTTGTTTCTAAGCATGTTTAAACTAAACGGGGTTTCCGGTAAGATGTCATGTTTTTGTTGCACAGGATTATTATTGATCATCCTGGTGATGAAAGAATTAAAGCCTCTGAAACAGTTTGCATTGCTCACACAGTTGTACTAAATCTTTATATCATGTAAACACACCAGATCGGATCATTTGATCCAGCATGACTTAAACATGTCCGTTGGAATCTGATCGGACTGATTTGGGATCTTCTGAGTGTTTTTCCGCGTTAACCAAGCAGCAACCTCCGGCGGATAAAAGTAAAGCCTATGCCAGAGGTGTCCAGCTCCGGTCCTCGAGGGCCAGAATCCTGCAGGTTTTCTATGCATCCCTGCTCAGACACACCTGATTCAAATTAATTAGTAGTAGAGCTTAATCAGTTGTGCACGTCATTGGCTGTTTGATCCATTTAGTGGAAGCTAGATGTGTTGGAACAGGAATACATGGGAAACCTGCAGGACAGCGGCCCTCGAGGACCGACTTTGGACACCCCTGGCCTATGCGGAAGAGCATAAAACTGCAGTTCCCCCTTCATCCACTAGGGGCTCCAAAACAGTGTGAATCCCCATAGACTCCCATGTTAAAAAGACCAACTTCACAGCAGAAATAAACATGTTTACAGCAGAAATAAACATGTTTACAGCCTGATACAAAAATCCATTTTAGGTTTAATAGGTCAGGTGTACCTTCATGACAACTGTGGGGGGAGTGAATTTTTTTTCTAACTCGTTCAAATGGTGGCCTTTCTGTGTGGCATTTGCATGTTCTCTCTGTGTATGTGTGGGCATCCTCTCAAGAGAGAGCATGTGCATGTTTTAGGTATGGCACGCTTTGGATAAAAGCATCTGCCAAATGACTGTAGACACTGAAATAGTTCAAATTTAATATTTTTCTTTATGGACAACATGAACCGCGTGTCCTGCAGACTAAAGAGGAGAGGGAGCATCCAGCTTGTTATCAGCCTGCATCTCTCATGGGATGGGGTTGCATTAGTACCGATGGCGTGGGCAGCTTCCACATCTGGGAAGCTCCATCAATGCTGAAACATCTGCTCCCATCCAGACAACGTCTCTTTCAGGGAAGACCTCGAAGATTTCACCATGCTGGACCACATCCTGATGGTGGAACAGGAGAACTGGTCTGCTGCAGTCCACACCTTTCACCAGCACAAAACATCTGGAGCATCACAGAAGCAGAAGTCCACCAACCAAGATCCAGGACTGTTGTGATGTGTCATGCATGAATGAGCCGAATCTAAAAGGTGATTCCTTAAAGTGAACAAGAAGAACTGTTTTTTATTTTTAAAAGCTGAATCTTGAAAAGGGGCAGGACTTTATTCTGATGAGCACATCATACTGTCAGTTATCCATACGAGGAAAGACGAGGTTCATACTGCTATGTAGAGAAGGAAACAAAGGAGAAATGGACTGTGTATAAAACATTCATAGTTGCTCAATTAGACTGAAATTTAAAATCTGAGTGAAACTAAATAAAGAGTTATTTGGGAACCGGAAGAGCTGATTTTTTTAAGAGAACTGAGTCAAAAGAGCCGGATCTTTGAAAAGAGCTGATGTTCCCATCACCACAGGCCTGTAGAGCAGCTTGAATCCTGCATCAGACCAGAACGAGACAACATTCCTCTCATAAAACTCCAGCAGCTGCTCTCCTCACTTCCCAGATGTTTACAGACAGATGTTAGAAGAGGAGATGCTACGACATCATCCTGGAACTACTTTTTACAGATGTGTTGCTCAGATTCATAATCAGCTCAGATTATCCACTTTAATCCTCTGATATGTTGTTTACCTTATGCTGGGAATAAAACATGTGTTGATGGAGTAAACTGGATTTGTATCAGCAGTTTTATCCACTGCTCCAGGTCGCCACAGTTTGAGGAAACACAGAGAATAATCAGATTGCTCAGGTGCAGCTTGCTAGCTGCTGTGTGCCGCTAACAATGATGACATGGAAACATTGTGAGAATTTTCCCTTTTGTTACATCAACGAATGAATTATGAGATCTATATAAGAACAATATTTAATGAAACTTGGTCTGATCCAATCTCGTGCTGTTTTATATTCCTACTCCCCAGCCTCATGGCCCGGCCATCCATTAACTCTCTGTTTTTCTGTTCCCTCTTTTTCTCCATGTTTTGCTGAAGTAAATTAAGTTTCCCAGTAAGAATCTTAGCTGTAGTTATCCCATCTAAGATACTTCTATTCATCCACGCTGTCACTTCTCACTTCAAACCCTGTAATGCACGTTGAAGTGAGTCATTGAGATGTGATTATAGCATGATCCCGTTTTCCGTAATCGCTGCATGTCACGGCACAGGACACATTCCTACTCGTATTCAGGCTCAACCGGCGTGCCATGACATCAGCTAACAGCGAGCATTAAGATGGGCCATTAACAGAGCTGATGAGTTACAAACTGCTGCTGCTATCATCTCCAAGCTCTTAATGGATTGCATTTTGATTGTGTCAGCCAACACCTCAGCAACCTTTTACATGAAGCTTTGTCGTACACTTCCAGCAGCTGTTTTTTCTTCTCTCTGTCAAAACAGAGCGTTAGGACGGAAAGGTGGAGGGGGGTTGGTTGTTGTGACTACCACAGGTGGGTACAAGGAGAAAGAGAGGCCAGACAAGCCGAGCTGTCACTGAAAAATGCTGAAGCATTGAGAGAAGTGCTGCACTGACGGCGCAGGTGTACACGACGCTCCAGTGGATTAATGCAGTGTTAATGAAAGAAAAACATGTCAGAATTATCCAGAGCTCACTGGAGTGTTGTAACACCTGCACTTCTGCGGTTTGAAGTTGGATGCCACTTTGGGCCACGTTTCACATGCCAGGGGTCAACTGGGGGAATTAGGCCATAACAACATGGTAGTGAAATATTACTTTTTGTTACTGATAACTGCATCAGAATCATGTGTAATCTGTAGCTTGATGTTAATTTAAATAACAAAGTGAAATTCTGCAGAAAATAATCTGAAATGAGCAGCGCCCTGGTTGACTCAACTAAATTGAACAATCTATTTATCTTTCACACTGTTCACTTTGCAGTTCAGCTTCTTCTTGACTTGACACACTTATCTAATCATTTCTCCACACAAACATATGAAAGCAGAGACTCTGCTGGATACAAAGACGTCTGTCTCGTCCCTGTGGGACAGAAACTCTTGTGATGTGAGCTGGGTCACAGCTGAAGGAGGGTACCCTGGCAGTTCGATCCTCAGCTGCAGAAAGTAGCCTGAGGGATGTGGAATGCAACTTCTTGATGGGGAAGGAGCCTGAACTGGTGCATGAGGTGGAGCAGTTCCAGCTAGATATAGTTGGACTCAACTCAACCTTTGGCTCTGACATCACTGTCCTTGAAAAGAGCTTGACTCTCCTCTACTCTGGAGTTGCTCCTGGTGAGATACACCAAGCAGGTGTGGACATACATATTGCCCCCCTATTTGGTGCCTGTATTTTGGGGTTATCTATGGTGGTCGATTGGGTTGCCTCCCTCTGCCCTTGGGTTTGGGGACAGATCCTGAATGTTCTTTGTGCTTAAGGACCGAGCTTATTTTGCTGAGGGGCTTCAATGATTGCATGGGCAAAGACAGTGAGACCTGTAAGGGCATGATTGGAAGAACTGTCCCCTATCTGAACCTCAGAGATGTTTCATTTCTGGACTTCTGCACTTGTCATGAATTGTCCATAATGAGCACCATGTTCAGTCATTAGAGTGTCCACAGGTGCACTCGGCACCTAAACAATCTAGGCTGCAGTTTGATGATTGACTTTGTAGTGGTATCACAAATGGCTGTTTGTCTTGGACACTGTTAGCTGATGACCATCTAGTGGTGAGTTGACTCAGATGGTAGGGAAGGATTCTGGTCAGGCCTGGCAGGCCCAAGTTGGACTGTAAAAGTCTCCTGGGAACGTCTGGCAGAGTTCCCTGTCAGAAGGAGCTTCAGTTTCCACCTCTAGCAGAGGTTTAACCATGCCCCGAGTGAGGTAGGAGATATTGAGTCCAAGTGGGCTATGTTCCATGCTTACATTGCTAAGGCAGCCAGCCGGACCTCTAATCAGTCTTCTGTGCTTGTCATTTTGGTAATCCTTGAACTTGTTGGTGGACACCAGCAGTAAGACTCCTGAGCCTCCTTAGTAAGGTCTAGTCAGTGGTCCTGGAAAGGAGGGTCCATTGGATAGTCAAACCTCAGAATCAGGAGCAGATCCCTGAGAAGACCCAGGACTCACCAGAGGGATTACGTCACTCAGCTGCGCTAAGAATCCCTCGAGATTCCTCATACTTTACTCATTCTGAGGACTACTTTACTCCATGCTAGGATTACTTTACTTATTCCTAGGACCATAGGATTACTTTGCTCAATGTTCGGATTACTTTACTCCTTGCTAGAATTACTTTGCTCAAAGATAAGGTTACTTTACTTATTCCTAAAACTACTTAACTTGATCCTGGGATTACATTACTCAGAGCTAGGAAAACTTTACGTATTCCGAGGATTACTTTATTTATTCCTAGGACTACTTTACTTAAAGCTAGTATTACTTTACTTATTCTTAGGATTGTTTTACTTATTCCTTGGATTCATTTACTTATTTTTAGAATTACTTTATTTATTCATAGGATTACTTTACTTATTCCCATGACTATTTTACTCAAAGCCAGGATTACACAGAACTACTTTCCCAGTACTACTTTACTCAAAGCTAAAATTACTTTACTTTTTCCTTGTACTACTTTACTCAAAGCTAGGATTACTTTACTGATTCTTACGATTATTTTTTACTTATTCCTCGGATTACTTTACTTATTCCTTGGATTACTTTACTTATTTCTAGGATTACTTTACTTTTTCTTAGTATTGCTTTATGTATTCCTATGGTTACTTTACTTATCTCTTGTAAAACTTTACTCAAAGCTAGGATTACTTGTTCTTAGGATTACTTACTTATTCCTAGGATTACTTTACTTATTCCTTGAATAACTTTACTTATTCTTAAGATTACTTTACTTATTCCTAAAATTACTTTACTTATTCCTTGGATTACTTTACGTATTCCTAGGACTACTTTACGTATTCCTATAACTAAAGGATTACTTTCTTCAGTGCTAGGATTACTTTACTTATTCCTAGGATTACTTTACTTAGTCTTAGTATTACTTTATGTATTCCTATGATTACTTATTTCTAGTAATACTTTACTCAAAGCGAAGATTACTTTCCTTGTTCTTAATATTACTTTACTTATTCCAAGGATTACTTTATGTATTCCTAGGACTACTTTACGTAAACCTATAACTAAAGGATTACTTTCTTCAGTGCTAGGATTACTTAATTTGTCTTTAGGATTACTTTACTTATTCCTAAAATTACTTTACTTATTCCTTGGATTACTTTACATAGGACTACTTTACCTATTCCTCAGACTATAGGATTACTTTGTTCAGTGCTAGGATTACTTGGCTTAAAGCTAGGGTTACTTTTCTCATTTCTGGGACAACAGATGGTGAATTTACCCAAACTCCGATTAGATAAATGCTCGTTAAATAGTTAATTCCAGCCTAAAAAGAGGTTCCAGTTCCGGTGTTGTATTGGATTATATTATATTATATTATTATATTTGTATGAGTAGCCTGCTTTTGTTGAGCTGTGATGGAAATCTATGTGGTGCGCAGGCTGAACACTTGGAAAATGTCTCAGCATGACTTTGACAGATGGTGACAGATGTTTTATTGAAAGGTAAGAATTTATGATGGATGACGCTATGATCCACTGAGTGAAACCCGATGACGCAGGGCCAAACCTGACTGGATTCAGTCATTGTAAGGAAACGGTTCGGCATCTTGAATCAACATTAACAAGTTTAAACAATGTAAAACCTGTGACCTTGTCTCTGTGGTGGAAACATTAGAAAGATAATAAAAAGGTTTTCATCAAAAGAACATGTCGTTTTCTCACTAATGTCTCTAACTTTTCCAAAAAGCCTTTTGGTGATTTTCCTGAATTAGATACAATCAGTCAAATTTGCAGCACATAAAAGTGAAGTTCTGGTAGACGAGGAGGTCGTTACTCATCATCCCAAGCAGAACTGCTCCGTCTGCAGAAACTGAGAAGCAGCAGAGCATTAAATTCAAATCAGCAGTCTTTAATTCCAGCACAGGGATGGAGAAAGGAGCAGGACGGGAATGTTTCAGAGCTGTCGGAGCAACAATATTTCAATTTACACCTTTCTCATTCAATTTAAACAAGGGTAAAAATGTAAACACAGGATCAGTTCGGAGTCAGAATTCTGATTCAGTCTGTGTTTGACCCTGATCAGGTGGCCACGACCCCGTAACGCACAATAACCGGCAAACATATTTTATGACAACACGGTTCCCTTCAACAGGTTAATCATTGGTGTTGTATATATCTGGTTGTAGAAAACTAAGCGGTCACTAAATAATGGTACTTAATACAAAGCAGAACAGATTAAAAGATGGTTCTGAAAAACATCATTTCTCATCTCAGACGACAGAAAGAAATGAATATACAGTAAATACTTAAGAATAGAAGAATTATTCCTATTTTCTACATTTTCAGGCTTGTCCAATGGTTGATGGATAAATCCCAACATCCGATTATATGAACTATGGGTCTATAGATATATAGCCACAGAGTTTAATCCTTTAATCTGTAAAGGATTAAAATCTGGCAGTGTGAGGCAACAAGTTTTCCATCTCCATGTCTAAGTGGTTCCTATGATTACTTTACTTATCTCTTGTAAAACTTTACTCAAAGCTAGGATTACTTGTTTTTAGGATTACTAACTTATTCCTAGGATTACTTTACTTATTCCTTGAATAACTTTACTTATTCTTAAGATTACTTTACTTATTCCTAAAATTACTTTACTTATTCCTTTGATTACTTTACGTATTCCTAGGACTACTTTACGTATTCCTATGACTAAAGGATTACTTTCTTCAGTGCTAGGATTACTTTACTTATTCCTAGGATTACTTTACTTATTCTTAGTATTACTTTATGTATTCCTATGATTATTTTACTTATTTCTAGTAATACTTTACTCAAAGCGAAGGAGATATTGAGTCCAAATGGGCTATGTTCCATGCTTACATTGCTAAGGCAGCCAGCCGGACCTCTAATCAGTCTTCTGTGCTTGTCAGTTTGGTAATCCTTGAACTAAAGGATTAAACTCTGTGGCTATATATCTATAGACCCATAGTTCATATAATCGGATGTTGGGATTTATCCATCAACCATTGGACAAGCCTGAAAATGTAGAAAATAGGAATAATTCTTCTATTCTTAAATATTTACTGTATATTCATTTCTTTCTGTCGTCTGAGATGAGAAATTACTCAAAGCTCGGATTACTTGTTCTTAGGATTACTTACTTATTCCTAGGATTACTTTACTTATTCCTTGAATAACTTTACTAAAGTAGTACAAGGAAAAAGTAAAGTAATTTTAGCTTTGAGTAAAGTAGTACTGGGAAAAGTAAAGTAATCCTGGCTTTGAGTAAAATAGTCATGGGAATAAGTAAAGTAATCCTATGAATAAATAAAGTAATTCTAAAAATAAGTAAATGAATCCAAGGAATAAGTAAAACAATCCTAAGAATAAGTAAAGTAATACTAGCTTTGAGTAAAGTAGTCCTAGGAATAAATAAAGTAATCCTCGGAATACGTAAAGTTTTCCTCGCTCTGAGTAATGTAATCCCAGGATCAAGTGGCTGTCCCGGTTGGTGGAGGTGTGGACCGAAATGCAGAGATGGGAACCAAGGATGTAGAATAAAGATGCTTTAAAACTGGAAGACTAAACTAAGGCATGGAGAACGGCAAACATAAGACGCTAACCAGCAACTGGGAACAGAAACCAATAAATACTGGGAAACAGAGCAAGACACATCCAGGTGTACTTATTGAACAGGAAGGCAAAACAGGAAACAAGAGATGAGGGAACTAAAGGAAAACTACAAATAAATAAATCAGGAAACCAAAACCGGGAAAGCACATGAAACATCACATGAGGAGACGGAGAGAACATGTAAACAGGAAGCCCGCTGTTTGATCCTGTGTTTTTTTGTCTTTTCCAGTATCAGCCATTTTCCTTCCAAGGAAGCTGGCTCCCAGCTTCATCCTGTCGACTTGTTAACTCATAATTCCTGAAATTTTCATTTTTCTTTGGCAGATTTGATGACATTCATATTTAGGATCATACTACTGGTTTTACTGATTTCTTTTTGGGTTATTTTTCACTTTTGTTAATTTAGCGGACCTTTTCATGGAAAAGTCATTATCCTAACCACTTTGTCTGATGAAGTGTCGCGGGGACATCAGATCATATTTTTAATGACATATTTGCGTCTTTGCCCACCAAACATTGTGTATTTTTATTGTAAACTTTCCAGATGTTCAAATATTTTTATTACTAATACAGGTTGATACCGTCTGACTTGGTCAGAGTTACACACCTTCTGATTCAAATGATTATTGGATGGATGTTTGACGGATATTTTCCATTTGGATTGATGATGTCGGATCACCAACATGTTGTTTCACCAGGTTATCATTAAAAGTGACTCTGCTACGTTAATACGTGGACATCAGAAAGATAAACTCTGTTGAAAGAGAAAACCATCTTGGAGGTGTTTGGAAGCACCAGATGAACCCCTGAACCTGGATCAGTCTGCTCGAAGGTTTCAGGTGAAAAATGAAGTCTTTAGTCATCTTGCAGGACGTTTCTGTCCACTGAGGAGACGAGAAGTGCTGGGAAGTGACGACTCTTATATACAAACATGGAAGAAGAGCTATCTTCATCCATCAGAGGCTTCCTTTGTAGGCGCAGGTAACCTGACAGGAGGTTCATCGGTCACTGTCTGCTTTCAGCGCTCCCTCATTCAGCTCCAGGCTGGATGGTCCTGACCACTGAAGGGGTCGCAGGACTGATCAGAGCTTTGGATGGGAGCCCTTGACCTGCACCCGAAGCCCTGCTTCCATCTGATGTTTCCCTCTGTGGTGCCAGAAGACACCTGCACCATGTCAGGGTGTTTACAAAGAGATGTGAGGCAGATCCAGCCAGCTGGACTTCTGTTATCACATCCAACTAGGTTTACAATAACACAAACTCATTAGATTTTCACCTTATTTATGTCCCGGCTCTCCGTCAGACGAGGACATTAGCAGCTAAATTGATGTAAAGCACTTCTGGAGCTCATCCAGCTCGACGTGAGTCTAGTGCGAAGACGCTTGTCTGTTGTAAACATCAGCTCTGAGGAACATTTTAGCTTGTCAAAACAAAGCTGTGCGACTGCTTTTAACGTCCGCGATGTGACCAGAGGTTCCCGATGCGCTCATCTGTTAAAGCGTTTACCTGTGACTCACCGTTCCCCTGCTGTAAAATGTGGATCTACTCCGCATGGACACTGGCTGGACGGACTCAACATGGACACTGGCTGGACGGACTCGACATGGACACTGGCTGGACGGACTCGACATGGACACTGGCTGGACGGACTCGACATGGACACTGGCTGGACGGACTCGGCATGGACTCGACATGGACACTGGCTGGACGGACACAACATGGACTCTACCTGGACGGACTCGACATGGACACTGGCTGGACGGACTCGACATGGACACTGGCTGGACGGACTCAACATGGACACTGGCTGGACGGACTCGACATGGACACTGGCTGGACGGACTCGGCATGGACTCGACATGGACACTGGCTGGACGGACACAACATGGACTCTACCTGGACGGACTCGACATGGACACTGGCTGGACGGACTCGACATGGACACTGGCTGGACGGACTCGACATGGACACTGGCTGGACGGACTCGACATGGACACTGGCTGGACGGACTCGGCATGGACTCGACATGGACACTGGCTGGACGGACACAACATGGACTCTACCTGGACGGACTCGACATGGACACTGGCTGGACGGACTCGACATGGACACTGGCTGGACGGACTCGACATGGACTCGACATGGACTCTAGCTGGACGGACTCGACATGGACTCTAGCTGGACGGACTCGGCATGGACACTGGCTGGACGGACTCGACATGGACACTGGCTGGACGGACTCGACATGGACTCAAGCTGGATGGACTTGGCATGGACACTGGCTGGACAGACTCGGTATGGACTCTAGCTGGACAGACTCGGCATGGACACTGGCTGGACGGACTCGACATGGACCCTGGCTGGACGGACTCGGCATGGACACTGGCTGGACGGACTCGGCATGGACTCTGGCTGGACGGACTCGGCATGGACACTGGCTGGACGGACTCAACATGGACTCTACCTGGACGGACTCGACATGGACACTGGCTGGACGGACTCGGCATGGACTCTGGCTGGACGGACTCGACTTGGACACTGGCTGGACGGACTCGGCATGGACACTGGCTGGACGGACTCGGCATGGACTCTAGCTGGACGGACTCGGCATGGACTCGTCATGGACACTGGCTGGACGGACTCGGCATGGACTCGTCATGGACTCTAGCTGGACGGACTCGGCATGTACTCTGGCTGGACGGACTCGGCATGGACACTGGCTGGACGGACTCGGCATGGACACTGGCTGGACGGACTCGGCATGGACACTGGCTGGACGGACTCGGCATGGACTCGTCATGGACACTGGCTGGACGGACTCGGCATGGACTCTGGCTGGACGGACTCGGCATGGACTCTGGCTGGACGGACTCGGCATGGACACTGGCTGGACGGACTCGGCATTGGCTCTGGCTGGACGGACTTGGCATGGACCCTGGCTGGACGGACTCGACATGGACTCGTCATGGACTCTAGCTGGACGGACACTAAGTTGGCCTGGATACAGACTGAACAGACATGGAGCAGAAGGACATGGAGTGGACATACATAGAGTGGAGATACATAGAATGGAGATACATGGAGTGGACATTTACGGACACGGGAGACAAACATGTCATTACTGGAACATGTTCTACATAAATGATTATTATTTACTTTTGTTTGTTTTATTTCAGCTTTATATTTTGTTCTTTTACTTAAAAATCTCCTTGTTGTTGTTTTTTTTAAAATTTAAAGTTGATTAATTGTTACGTTTTCTATGTGACTTCATCTGGAGGAAAACTCGTCTTGTTTGTCCTGAATGTTTCTGCTGCTAAAGTGAAAAGATTTGATCTGTATTTATTAAGAATAATTTTTGTTGATTCGGTTCATTTAAAATGAATCTCAGACTTGTGGGAAATTCATCCTCAGCAGGTATTTAAGCCTTTACATCTTCGTTGTGTTTACATGCAGGTAACATTGTAGGAATTTTCTGTTTTAACATAAAAGTTAGATGAATGTGGAGGAAAGTGGATTCACCACCGTCTGATGATGGATTTATTCCAGCAGAAATAAATCTTTCACACATTATTTTCTTTCACGCTGCATGATGACATAAAGCGTAAAAATCAGGTTATTGTTGAACTTTCTGATTCAGAATTTTAACTTAAATGAAACAAAATAATTTCAGTAAATCTGAGAACTTAAGTTGGATAAAGTGCAGAAAGGATGGAGCCTCCGGAGACGACCAGCATGCCATCATTACCGAGGCCTGTGGTGGTTTCTGCAAACGGCCGCTACATTTTTCCGTCCTCTTGTCGTTAGCATATTTATTTCATGCCGGGACTTCTAACTAGTCTGCTGAGTGATCCTAATGATGCAGCTAATTATAGCGCTGTGTGGAACTATGAAGAAATGAGTGATTTTAAAGGTGAAGCTCGTCTGCGTCTCCGTCCTGCAGGACAGACTCTGTTTGGATTAAAAGTCTCAGAGTTGAAACAACCATGAAGTCTTTAAGGAAACAGGACTTGGATATTTACTTTCCTTTCCTTTAAAATAATTAAATTATCATAAATAAAGTAATTTTTTTATGTGTTCTCATTTCTTTTCAGGGATTTTTAAAATGTCTTTCTATTTAATTTCATCCCAATGCTTCCACTGCTGACCATTTAAACCAGTTTACCGGATAAATAACATTTTCAGAGACCTTCCGTATGGCTTCATATGTAAATAGTTTCTGATTAACTCATTTGAAGACATTTAAACCGTGTTCAGGGCAGATTCTGGCCTGCTAGCCCTGCTAAGCAGCTCCCGCCTGCAGGATGTACAGGATGTGTGTGGTCGGTTCCACTGCAGCGTCGGGTTTCCCCTCACTGCTTCCATGGACATCAGCACTTCCCCAGCTGGGTTTGTAGTGCCCGTTTTTCTGCCGCCTGCAGCGCAGGACGCTCCTGGTGTGGTCTGCTGGAGGAGGGAGGGGAACCTCCACGGCACCCTGCAGAGAATCAGCATGGTGTTCATGCTGGGGCAGAGGGAAGAGCGGGAGATGTGAGGGAAGCAGAAAGACGTCCATGTGGGATCAGAACTGGGACCAGAGATGCAGTAAATGAAGATGTGTCTGAGCTGAGCGTCAGGTAAAAACCACCGCTGCATCTGGGTTAAAGTAAAGGCCTGCCTGGGGTTGGACGTCTGGATGCACGCTGTTACGTCACCCCCACTGTGTCAACATTAATCTTTTGCCAAATTGTAATCATTTATTTATTTTCTTGAAGTTCTTGGGAAGTAAAGTGTTGAATGTTGGAGATTTCTGTCTTTATTGTTGATTTATCTGGAAACTGCAGAGAGACGCTGGAATAAGTCGTGATGGAGCTTAAATCATTCAGCAGAAATATTAACCTGCTTCATGAGTCACTAAGAAGTAATTATCCTTATTACAACCAAAACCGGCACCATTAACGCTTTGCTCGTCTCAGAGCGTTTCTAAAGAGATTTACAGCTCATTTTGTACAGAAACGTAAAATAAAAACATCTATTAGGGTTTCCTATAAGAGGCACTAAACAGCCAAATTCACCTCATCACAACCCCAGTTAAACTTTCCAGACCATGAACTGCATCTGGGGCCTCTGTGGGTTATTAATGAAATATAGGAACTGTGCTTTACTGGATAGAATATTAACACTGAAACACACACACAACACACACTGTTTCCATGTTTCCACACGTCTTCCTGCTACTATCTACCTGCTCTCCTCACTGCAGCACCTCCACCTCAGCTGCATCCCAAACGTCTTCTTGGCTTTATTCCAGCCATAGAGGATCATTATTTTCCTGCTTTTCTTATCACTTGTTGATCTTTGGCTGCTCCTGATTGGACGTTACCGTCAGTTTAAGCTCTCTGATTGGTGGAAAGTCTGACAGGAAGTGTCTTCATCATCATGTCCAGGTGGAAATAGAGGTCTCTTAGCAACATGGTAGTGATGATGATGAAGATGTGATAAATAATGGTGGATTTACCATCTAGAGTCTCTGAATAAACACTACATCTGGATTGTAGACCTCCTGGACAGATAGAAACGCTGGAAAACCTCCGTAGACCAGCTGAAGAGTCACATATCCATCACAGTTAACCCCACAGTGCAGAAGTTGTCAGAGACTGACTTAATTTGAATTAGGCGAGTTGTAGGTGTGTTTCTGAGACACTGATGATTGTGATCAGATCTGCAAGAGTTGTAAGCAGTCAATAGTGATTTAAAAAAAAAAAAACCAACTCTCCATTTTCTGAACCACTAGTCCAGTTCAGGGTTGCAGGAAGCTGGAGTCTATCCCAGCTATCCCAGCAATCACATAGGGTCAAGGGTCACATATACATCACATTTTACCCCACAGAGTTACGCTTTACCATTCCTGAGACATTCTGTGCGTTTTCATGGGAGTTTTAATTTCTGTTTAATCCAGAATAAAAATTAATTCCACTTTGAACTAATGAAAAAACGACCATGTAAACACTTAATTCCTAATACAAATTTCTATTGGGAATTAAACTTAATTCCGATGTAAGTGTCTGGTTTATTCGCATTTTAATTCCGAACTATTTAATTCCTAAACTTGTAGGAGAGTACGTTAATTCCGAATGATTTAATTCTAAATTATTAATTCCGAATTAAAAAACACCATGTAACCGTACCCAGTGATGATGGTAGAAGCGATGGACCTGCTGGAGGTTTAGGGGTTAATGAATAAATGCATGAGAACACCTGCAGACTCACATTAAGCAACACTCCAACAACACCTCAGTCTCCTCTTTGGAGACAGGACCTTTGGACCTTGTTGGACTTACTAAAAAAAACGACAGTTCCGTCCTCATTGCCTTGTTGGGAATCTAGCAGAGTTTTCAGGGTTAAAAGTGCAGTTTCATTAAATAACACGGTCGAGCTTTAATCCAAGAGAGGAGGCTCGCTTCCTGCATTCGGTCCGACTCATGTCCAACATGTTTTCCATACATATCTTTTACATCCATGTCCAGAAATCTCTTCCTCCCATTTGCCACTGGTCATGGCTATACAACAGTGATTATAACTGTCACCTCTTGTTACTGCCTCCTCGGCCATCATGGAATTACGTACTGTTCCTGTGCCAGGACTTTCTGATTGTTTTCACTCACATCCACAAAAGGCTGCGAGGAAACTTCTCCATTGATTCCAGAGCCGTGCCAGGCACATCTGGAAGATTACTATGGTTATGTCTTCCAGGCAACAAGCTCCCAAAGCCCTCTGCTATTTTAATCCATGCTGAATATTCCAACAGTCTGCAATCAAACCTAATGGGAGAGGATTGGACCGACAACACAAGACTTTCAAAGCAAAAACAATTTCCGGATATTAGAATTTGTGATTGTTTTGTGTACCGTTCAGATCATCAATGTATGAAATCATTTAATGTTCAGAAAATAGCTCTTCTGACATGTTAATCCTGCTGCAGTCAGATCTAGGGAGGTGGGGGTCTTGATTGCATGCACACCAGATCGGTTTCTTCCTAATGTTTTGTCTTTCATATTAGTTTAATTGATTGAGAATTGTTTGTAATTTCAATAATATGATCCAGCTGCTGTCAAGCTGTCACAATATTATAAATGGCCAAAACAATTCATGTAGCCTACTTATCTGTAATAGCTGTAAGGGGAATAATTTATCCATTCAGTCACATGACTCAAGCAGTGAATTAGTCATCAGCGTTGTCTTCGGTAAAGGGGAAAAACATGTTCCAGGTTTTCATTGTCCATCCAGTATTCTTGGGCTGGAGTTGTATTATTTATTTTAACAGGAGGTTCCTTTGAGTTCTGGTCTTTTACAAAACAGGAAAGTTGGCATAGCATCTCTGTTAGCTTAGGCATGCTAATAAACAGAGTTACAAAAATGAGTTGGTTGCTCAGTATGATGGCTGCGTTTGCATTAATAGGGTTAGGGTTAGGTTAGGTTAGGTTAGGTTCACATCAGGATAGTCTGCTAGACTTGGTCCGATTGGGGACTCGGCTCAGTTGCAGGGCGGCGTATCCGCCCTGGTTTGGCGTGAACCGAGATCGTGTTCACGCCAAACCTTTACAATAATATATCCCCATTCCCACCAGAGGTGGCACTGCACTAGTACTTAGCAGAAGAGAGGACAAGACCGGCGTGAAGAAGAAAACTCTGTGTCCTCCACCTGCCAGTTAAACTTTGTAGACAAAACTATGGTTGTGTGGGGTTTTTACTGTGTCTTATGCAAGTATACTGCAGAAATACACTGCAACAATGGACGCAGTATGAACATCAGACGAGGCAGAGGGCCCTTAACGCCGTCGATATGGATTTACCCACAGTCCAATGCTACACGTAATGCTTAAGTGACTTTTTTTGTAGTCCACTTCCTGTATTTGATCCCCTTGAAACAGACCAAGACCTGTGTTTGTTGGCGGACAGAGTCGCTTCTTTGGTCAATCAATCAATCAATCAAAACTTTATTGGCAAAGCACTTTCATAAACCACAATGTATCCAAAGTGCTGTACAGGTTAATAAAATAATTCAACATTAAAAGCTTGAATAAAAAACAGTTGAATAGATAAGCTAGCCGTTAGCCGTTAGCCTCTGTGGTACTAACGCCTGCATGTCCATGCTTGCAGACACTACGAGTATCTGGTCTAGTGGGTCAGTAGCAAAGAGATTCTTGTTGTTTACTACAAATTACTGCCCAGGAAGAAAAGGAAGTCAGCTTAACATCTTAAACCTCCATCCATTTTCGACGCAGACTTATGAGTAGCTAGCCAGCTAGCTAAACCTCCTGGAGGTTTAGCTTCAGGCTGCTGCCCAGCTTTTCCAAAGATGAAAGAAGAGAAGTAGCAGCCAAATTAGATGTGTTATGCCCTGTTTTCTCTTTTGTTTTTTCTTGTTTTCCTAGATCTACCTTTTAGAATGTTTTATCACAATAACCCTTAAACTTCCATCAGCTCTCTCAGGTCTATCTCTTCTATCGTCAGTGTAACAGGAGCGGCAGTGTGTCATTCTCGTGATGGATAGCTTACTCTTTACGTGATTAGGGAAGTTTTACAGGCATTTGCTTCCCGTTCAGGAGGTTTACAATCCAGCCACAAAATGTAGTGTTTATTCTGAGACTGTGTGGTAAATCCGCTATGATCCATGATAACACCATTATTTATCACATTTAGAAATAGAGAAGACGTAGAAAATGATCATGTGACCATAGAAAATGATCAGGGCTTAAGTAAACCTGAGTGTGGGTTTACAGACAGCCCCAGAAGCACTATGCATACTGTAAGTCTTGGAGTAGTTTCTAATTTTAAATTGCTACCTTGTCATGTCTTTCTTTTGCAAAGCTCTGGAAAGTGGGACTGACTTCCAAGCTGGATTTTTAAATGGGGTGGGGAGTTTGTATTTCTCCGTAATGAGCGTTTCACTGACTCCTACCACATGTTGGTCGTGTTACTTTATTTACTTGTCAAGCAAAAAAGGCATCGACTCCATTAAACACATGGAGGAAAATGTCTTTCCAGCTCCTGCAGGAATGTGATTTCTCCAAACAGCTGTCTCGCTTTATACAAGTTTAAAGTCAGGAATTGTCTGTCTCAGATCAATCAGGCTGGCGGATGTTTCCTGCAAACGGTGCTTGCAGAGCTGAGCTGAGCGGAGGGAGAGTTGGTGTTCTAAGAGGAGGGCGTCATCATGGAGGAGTTGATGAGCTCTTGTTTATGTCCTCTAAGCCTTCTCCCATTAGTTGCTCTCTGAGTGGCGTGATCTGCCTCACAGGAAACCACCTGCAGGACGAAACTTTACCTTAACGCCACTCCATTAGCGGTGAAGTTTGAAGAGTGGTGGCGTGATGGACCAGTTTTCTAAAATTATAATTCACCTTGTTTCTTATCTTCCAGGCTGAACCATCAGCACCTGTTGGAGCGTAAATATAACACGGTTTAGTGCGGTTCAGGAAAGGTTCACAGGCCGGGTCAAACACTGGCTATCTGTCACCATGGTTACGATACTAAACATTTAGTTGAGGAGCTGTTAGCATAAACAGGGATTACTGTTGTTAGTTAGTTAGTCTCGTGTTTTATGAACCTTTGCCTCCACCCAGCCTCCGCCAGAACATCAGCTTTTCTGTTGCTGCACCGTCACCATGAAAGCCTCCATGACTCATCATTACGTTTGTTCTAGAAGATTCTGCATGTAGGATTTCAGTGATTTTAGCTTTTCGGGTTTACATTTATCCTGTGTCTGTTCATATCGCTGACAACATCTCCATGGTTTAGTTTCCAGGTGGAGGCTCTGCAGGAGGTTGTTCCACTTTTTAACGCTTTCGTACATAGTGACCCTTTCAGTGGGAACCCCACTGGAAAGCTGTTTTCTACCAGCTCATTCAGGTTGTCATCTGACCTCATTCTATGGACACATAATGTCGCTAAACCTGGACCTGGACCTGAACCCAGACCTGATCAAAAGAAGGCCTCTGGCTCCACCACATCCACCTTAAAAGCCACCTGGAGGAGTTGTAGCTCTGAGGAAGAGCCGTCTTACACCAGCCTGAAAGTTGGTGGAGCAGTTCATTTGCCAAAGTATCTTTGGGCAAAACCTTGACTCCCAAGTTTCCTCACGTTGCCTTCTGACATGTCTGTCTGTGTATTAATGTGCGTGTAGTTTAAAAGCACTTTGGTGGTCAACACCTGACAAAAACTGCTACAAATCCATGTGCAGTAGGAAAGTTTATGTTAGCATCTACATTAGCAACTAGCGTAGCAGCACAGCGCTAATAACGTTAGCCTGTTACTACCTTTGTACTAAAATAATATTCCCTCAGTTTGGCTCCGGCTGAAGGAAGGAGACGTTTACTGAACACAGCGAGTTGTTATTATGAGTACTGTTTGAAATACTTATTACACCTTTACGTTTTTAATCTAAATACATAAAAATAATAATATTAATATAAAATATTAGTTTATTATGCTACAATTGCAGTTTCAGGTTATAGGATAAATTCATGTCAGGTTTAATCATTCCAGGTGGATTTAGCTTCACATACCTGAGTCATTTTACACGTCATGAGCATGTTTACTGATCAATCAATCAAATTAAAGATACTTTATTCATCACTGAGGGGAACATCAGATCCGTTCAAGTCCAGGTTTTTGGCCTCCAACTGAACTTTACCACCATAACATAACTTCTCTAACTCATCTGATCTTCTGGGTCTTTGAAGGCCATGAAGTCAGTCTATGCTGAGACTTTTATTCTCCGTCTTCCAGCTGAAAAGTTCAAACTGGATGAGAAAACATGGAGTTTGCAGGTAGAAAATAGCATTTATTTATCCTGCAGTGGTGGGAGGCTGAAACACTGAGGACTTTATTAAATGCTGCTCTGTGGTTTGCGACATGCCGCCTTCGAGTGCTGACAGCTCGACAGGTAATGAATGGGAGCCACACTGAGCAAAGCCCAGCGTCAGTGAACGCACCGTGTGTTCAAGCTGCTGCAGCTGATTGTCAGGATAATTAATTAGAGTGAAACAGGAAATGAATCATGATTTATTTACAGCTCATGCAGTATTTACTGTGTGACTGCTGAATGATGGTAACTCTGTGAATTATGATGAATTTAAATGGTCAGCCTCTAATCCACCATTTCAGAAGCTCTCAGGGTTTTTCTAGGTGTTGGTTTCAGGAGCTTCTGAAGGATTATTCTGTTTCCTCCAGACATGTGGCTTTCGCTTTTATTTGCCCAAAAGATTTTTCATCTAAACGGCTTTTTGTTGAGAGTTAAAGATGCCGACCAGTTAAAGTGTCCCCGGTGAGGATACTGTTTCTCACAGGAAATAATGATGTTTACTTTTATAAAGGAACAGTTTTAAGTTCTCCAGATCATCGAAGCAGCACAGCTGCAACACTTCGTTCTACTTCCCATGACGTTCTGTATTTGCAAACACTTTTTCCACAGCAGAAGCATCACTATGTTTCATTTCACCCTTAAAACTCTGATATTTCTATTTATTTGCTGATTTTGTTTTCTAAACCAGTCTGAGGAAGCTGGATCTTTTTTAATCCCAGTCAGCCTCCAGACATGATGTTTCCATGGAGACGTGATGTTTCCATGGAGACATGATGTTTCCATGGAGACGTGACATTTCCATGGAGACATGATGTTTCCATCCAGACATGATGTTTCCATGGAGACATGATATTTCCATACAGACGTGATGTTTTCATGCAGATATGACGTTTCCATGGAGATGTGATGTTTTCAGCCTTCAGATTCTGAGGCTAAAATGATGTAAAATGAATGTATGAACAGATAAAGCAGCATAAAGAGCAACCAGAAGTTTGTAGAAATAACACACAGATCAGCAGTGACCAAGCCTTTTCTCATCTGCACATCATTCTCTCACGTCTGAAACACACACACAACACACACTGTTTCCATGTTTACACACTTCTTCCTGCTACTATCTACCTGCTATCCTCACTGCAGCACCTCCACCTCAGCTGCATCCCAAACGTCTTCTTGGCTTTATTCCAGCCATAGAGGATCATTATTTTCCTGCTTTTCTCATCACTTGTTGATCTTTGGCTGCTCCTGATTGGACGTTACCGTCAGTTTAAGCTCTCTGATTGGTGGAAAGTCTGACAGGAAGTGTCTTCATCATCATGTCCAGGTGGAAATAGAAGTCTCTTAGCAACATGGTAGTGATGATGATGAAGATGTGATAAATAATGGTGGATTTACCATCTAGAGTCTCTGAATAAACACTACATCTGGATTGTAAACCTCCTGGATGGATAGAAACGCTGGAAAACCTCCGTAGATCAGCTGGAGGGTCACATGACCATCACATTAACCCCACAGTGCAGAAGTTGTCAGAGACTGACTTCATTTTAATCGGGTGAGTTGTAGGTGTGTTTCTCAGAAACTGATGATTGCGCTCAGATCTGCAAGAGTTGTAAGAGGTTAATAGGGATTAAAAAAAAAAAGTCCTCTTCTGAACCACTAGTCCAGTTTGTCGCCGGTCCATCACAGATGATAAAACATAAAATGAGATTAAATAATCAGTAACTCTTGTCATGAATTTGAATATTTCAAAGTTTTCAGCTAAAATCAGTTCAAACCAAAAGATCAGACCTTTGAATATTAGAAAAGTCAGAAGCAGAACACACACACACACATCATCACACACACACACACACATATATATATATATATATATATATATATATATATATATATATATATATATATATATATATATATATATATATATATATATATACCTATATCAATCTATCTATCTAGATAGATAGATATAGATATAGATAGATACGTGTGTATATGTGTGTATATATAGTTTTCTGTCTCTTTTTTGCTGTTTAAAGTTTGAAAAGTTGTAAACCTGAATTAATCAGATTGAAAGAAAATAAACAAGATTAAGTTACATTCCGTTTGCGTGGTCTTAATCCTCCTACTTCTTTTAATAATGAAAAATAACATTTTTATAATGTTCTATTCTAATGTTTGAACATTTTTTTTTTCCATTTTTCTTTCATTATAACAACACACTTATTGTATTGTATGAAAAGCATTTAAGGTTTTCAACACTTAAATCTCGGTTTAAAATAAATTATTTTTTGTTTAACATGAAACTTTATGCTATAATGAGGCTAAAACAGGATAAATCTGCAGACCTTTGTCTGAGTCTGCAGCTGAAAACTAGACTAACATTCGTCCGAAGCATCAAAACTAAATCCAGTTTTCACCATGTTGGGGGATTTCGTCTGAAAGGCCGGATCCGGAGAGTAAGCAGAACCTGGAGACCAAACAGAACAAAAACAATGTTTTCCTCATTAAACTGAAGGAACTGTTGGTTTGTCCAGGATTTAATGTCACAAAAACAAACTGGGGGACTCATACTGGGATCTGTGGGTTTTATCAGCAGAAAAAGCTGAGCATCATCTGCATAGAAATAAACCTGTCTGCTGAGACTCATGTAAACAGAGGACAGAAGGGGATCAAGAACAAAACCCTGTGGGACACCACAGAGCCGAGATGAACCAGGACGTCAAATTATTCAGAGAAATAACCGTGAAAAGTGGAGTGTCGAGTTTTTGATCAGAACAGGACTGAAAACGATGGAGGACGATGTTGTGGTCGACAGAATCTATGGTGGAAGGACAAGAAGGAAAATGGAAGACGGTTGTTCTCTGACTCAGCAGCAATTCGTCGCCGACTGTTTGTGTATCTCTGAGGCCAGATTGGATTCAACAAACTGTTATCATGCAGAAATGTCACCAGCTGTGCAGAGACTTCTTCCAGAACCTTGGTTTAGACTCCTGAAGCTTCATTTTACAGCAGCATTCTGCTTTACTGCAACAAGTCACATGCTAGCAACTGGATATCAACACACTTTGGTCATATACATCATCATGGGGTTCAAAAACCTAAGAAGCAATGATCGGAAGTAAAAAGGGAAAGACAGAGGAAGCAGCCAGGAGAAAAGACATCAGACTTTTCCTGGCTGGAGAGATCTCAGAGAAGAGACGGGACGTAGATTATGTCGGATTGCTTGTCATTAGGCTGCAGCTCACTGCGATGATGTGAGAAAGTTCAGTTGTGGTGGTTTAACGGTTAAAGTTCTGGGTGTTTTTAGTCCAGCCTGAACTGTAACACAGAAACTTTAGATTTCATCATGTTAACGTGAATTTTCCAACTTTTCATTTCTTCTCATTTCCTTTCTGGCTTTCAGACCTTCTGCAAACGTCGTTGACTCTGTTTCTGATTCCTTTGACTGTCGGACTCGTTTCTTAGGAGACAGTCTGAGAAACTGATCCTCCTCCTTGTGTTTCCATCCAGGTTGGACAATAAGAGCAGCGTGACGGAGTTATCTGAAGGTCTGATGTGCAGCAGCTAGCTGAAGAATAACCCCCCCACCCGATCCCTCCCCAGATCCCTGTCTGAGCAACTCTGTCTCTGTCTGAGACGTTCTGCTCTTCCAGCCGCTTGTGACGGAGGCCTGACGGGGGCGTGACCTCCTGCTGAGGACTGACTGGTTGATGACGCGTCTGCAGATGTCCGACTCAGCTGAGGATCTTTAACAGTTTGGTAAAAAGAGAGGAAGAGACGCCTCATGAAAGAGAAAAAACCAGATAAGTACCAGTAAAACCAGTAGGATGAATGAGAGTTTTCTACTGGTTTTCAGCACTTTTCCTTTTTGTTCACTTTTATTTTATCATGTAAAAGTTTAAAATCAGCAGCAATGAATCTGACGTTTTACTGTAAATACTGGAATTATTCCACATTTTTATACGTTTATCTGAAATGTTTTTCATTCTGGAAGTCCGAACTGGGACTGAAGTTTCACATCAGCTTCAGCTGGAATTTCCTGCTTTTCAGCTTCTTCCTTCACATGATTCAAAACAATGTTTATGCATCTGTTGCTTTTTAATAAAAACCCTGGAAATAAATCAAACTGCAGTAAAAGCAGAAGAAAAAACAAACTGATGTGAGTGAAAAATGTTCACAACGTCACCGATTAAAGCATAAAGTCAAGATGGAGAGAATAAAAAATATTAGAAAATAAAATATAATAAAAGCATCTTCTACAGGATTTAATTGTTTCATTATCATCGCATCAAGTTACATGATGGAAATTAAATTCCGAACTGTATCATATTAATATCACACACAGATACATAAATATATGGATGTGTGATATTAATACGATACAGTTTGGAATTAAACAAATTAAATGATTTAAAAAAAAAAGTTTAAGTTAAGATAATAAATAGTTACTGTGCCATAAATAGTTAATGTGGTTAATTTAGAGATTTTCCTGTTTCTATATTATTATTATTATTATTATTATTATTATTATTTAATATATATAATATATAATAATAATAATATTTTATTGTTATTACGTTATTATTATTATTATTATTATTATTATTATTATTATTATTATTATTTAAAAAAAGAAGAAACTGATTAAAGTCTTTTTAAGGAGATTTAAGTCATTTTTTCTCTAAATGAATCATATGAAGCATATTGCTGAGTGTCTTTTTATAAACAGTCTCGGTTCTCTGCTGGTTTTCTGTTTGCAGACGTGGATCCTGCAGAACCGGGTCGGTCCACCAGCCCGTGGCACGAGGAGCTGCGTGGGTCAGGGACGTGAAATCCAGCAGAAAAGACACAAACATGTTATAAATTCAGATTATTTGACTCTTTTTGACTCTCATGAGCCGAAAGTCAAACTTTCTACATGATCCAATGAACTGCTGCTTACTCATAAACACACCATGACGTCGTTTAGAAACGCAAATTCGCATATGTGTGTGTGTGTGTGTGTGTGTGTGTGTGTGTGTGTGTGTGTGTGTGTGTGTGTATGTAACTGCAAGTCTCTTCATTTTGCTTCTGGGTTTATAATAAACTGAGGATAAAACTTTATTTCTGCTTGTTTGCAGTTTTATGTTTAATTTTCTTCTTTGCTGCGTGGATCTAAACAGAACCCTGAAACTGGTCCAGAAAACCCGGTTCTGCCGCAGTCAGCAGAACCAGGTCTTTCTGCGTCCTACAGAAAGATCCGGCGCAGTTTCATTTACAGCTTATTAAGTAGAAACTGCGCAACTTGGGTCAGATGTCCCTTCTGGTTTACAGGACTCTGACTGAAGGACGGGCCTGCAGAGCTGGGTTGGAAAACCTGCGCGTGCTCAACATTTTCACACCTTTCTTCCTGCAGAAACATTCTCCATCATTAGTTTACAGGTTTTTCTGACAGCTGGTTAAAATTTAATTCTTCCAGTTTTACTTTTCACCCTAAATGCCTTTTTTCTCTTTTTATTTCCACCTTTCTTCCAGCCAGGAGGCAACATTGCGGACATTTCAGCCAGACTGCGCCGTTTTGCGCCACAGAGCGGACTTTGGCGCAGACTGAACTGATCCGGATCCAGCGGGAACTTCTGCTTTATGAGAAGGTGTAAAAAGATGCACGTGAACGCGCTGGCTGGTTGTTTACAGAGCGCGTGCTGTGATGCTTTCCTGTTTAAAAAGGCGCAAAACAAACTTTTCTCTTCTCGTTTTCCCTGCATTTTTTTTATATTTGGGGAAAAAAATTAACATTTTGGGTCTAAAACATGAAACAGATTTAACAGTCCAGATTTTCCTGAACGAGGTGAGAGAATTATTTACAGATGATTAGAAATCTGTTTAAAGATTAATATTAATGAATAATTCGTAAAAGAAAAACATTATTATTATTATTATTATTATTATTATTATCATCATAATCATTATCATTATTATTATTATTATTATTATTATTATTATTATTATTATTATATTCTTTTAAAATCCTTATCATTCAGACTCTGTGTCCGTTAAATAAATAAATTTATATCTAAAATATCAGAAGGAGGAAAACATTTATGCTATAAAAATAGTTTTAGTTTCATCAATTTGTTCGTTTTTCCCCAATATTTTAAAAACTAATGTTTTAAATCAAAGTTCATATTGAACAGATTTGATCCACAGCTTCAGATGAAACATAAAAATAACGTGAAACTCTGAAATGAAGGTTTTTAGATGAAATCTGCTGAAACGATGCAGTTAAATCAGATTCAGAGCAGATCTGGGTGTTTCCTGAGCAGAATCAGGTCCCTGAACGCCTCAGTGGAGCGGCGCGTGAACACGCGTGTCTCCGCGTGCGCGTGATAAATGACGAGAAGTAGTGAAAATATATTTAATAATTAAACAAAGTTACAGAAAAGAAAAACCTGCTGCAGAGAGTCCAGGTCCTTCAAGTCCTCCTCGAGTTCATGGATCAGACCCGAAACGGATCCAGCTCGTCCAAAGCTTCTAGTCCCACATCCGAGTCCAAGTCAGTCCGGGTCCAGGTCCGTCTGAATCCAGGCTCTGAGTCCAGGACAGTTTCAATCCGGGCTGAGTCCGGGTCAGTCCTCCTGGGGGGTCTCTGAGTGGGAACCGGATCCTTCGGTCTCCGCGGATCTTTCCTGCTCAGAAAGCTGCTCGCTGCTCGGGATGGAGTTCTTCTTTGGACGGCCTTTGGGCTTCGTGGGAGACTCCAGACCTCCTCCTTGTAAGACCTGCAGAGTCAGTGATGAGATCTGGATCAGAATCCACATTTTCCGACACGATGAAGGTCAAAACGTTTCAACTTTTTTTTTTTTTTTTTTTTTTTTTTTAACTTATTTTAACTAAAAACTTAAAAGAGACACAAAATGTCTGCGAAGCAAAAGAAACTTTATTTTTAACCCCTTTTAACACAAACGACCCACATTTCACGCAGACCTGACGGTCCTAAGTCAGTATTTAGCAGCTGAACATCACGAATCTTTCTGTGTTTTTATTTACTTCCAGGCTTTGCTGGATTTCCTTAAATAAATCCACCCACTGGTGAACATCCCACGCAAACCAAACCCACAAACGAAGGAGAAAAGCGGGAATTCATTCAAGAAAAAAACGAGAAAATATTTACAAATATCAGGAAAAATAACTATTAAACTTACGATTTTCTTCCACTTCATCCTCCTGTTCTGGTACCAAGTCTTCACCTGCAGCTGGCTGAGACCCAGAGACTCCGCCAGGTCGATTCTGGAGGCAGAACAGCTCAATAAAGATCAATAATTCACTTTTTACCAGCAGACTTTTACCAGCAAAACCTGCATTTTAGTCTGAATTTCACGAATTATTTAAAACACTCAGCGACACGTCTTCTTCTTCTTCTACGTCTTCCTCTTTACTTCTTTTTATTATTACAATGAAAATAATTTTTATAATTATTATACTAGTAGTAGTAATAATAGTAGTAGTATACTTATTTAAAATAAAATAAAACTAAGAACGTGTATCGTAGTGAAATGACGACAGTCATGCAGGTGAATCAGGTGAAGGTGTGAGCGTGTGCGCATGTGCGCGTGCTCCGGACGCACCTGTCCGGGGTGGATAGGTACTTCTGCTTCTCGAAGCGCTTCTCCAGACCCATCAGCTGCAGCTCGGTGAACACGGTCCGGCTCCGGCGGCCCTTCTTGGTCTTGCCGCCTCCGTCGGCTCCGTGCTCCATCTTCCCGCGGAGATGCAGGTCCAGCGGCAGGTGGTGGGACCCGGAGCCGACCTGCAGGCCGGGGGCCGCGCTCAGGAGCGGGGGCCCCAGCGAGCAGGACAGGGGCGACATGGGGAACTTCAGCAGGCTGGTCTGGTCGGCTTTCAGCACTGCGGGATGTGGGAGAAACAAGCTGAGGATTATTCACACAACTTCCAGAAAAATCACTGATTTTAGCTGCTGGACTCACTGGACCGGTCTGTGGAGCCAGTTCTGATTTTATCATCATCATCATCATCATCATCATCATCATCATCATCATCATCATTATCATTTTAAATCGCTGTGAAACCATTTGAGTGTTTATTGTAAGAAATAATATCTTACAAAGATATTTTCTCTGATAGAAAATTATTATATTTTCTGCATGAAACAGAAATAAAGTTTTAAAAATGTATTATCTTCAGTCAGAAAATAAATCAGATTAATTAAGTCTGGATGAATCCGATGGTTTCAGAGAAATAAAAGGTTTTCATCAAGCAAAGCAGATCAGTTTAAAAACACAGATACTACTACCACCACGACTACTACTGCTACTGATGATGATAATAATAATAATAATAATAATAATAATAATAATAATAATAATAATAATAATAATAATAATAATCCCTGCGACCCTTCATCGGACTAAGCGGTTAGGATAATGAATGAATAATAATAAGAATAAGAATAAGAATAAGAATAAGAATAAGAATAAGAATAAGAATAAGAATAATAAAGATTATATCGTGTTTGTCGGGAAAATTGTCTTAAATTCTCCTTCTGGATGGTTACATTTTTTTTATATTAAAATTCTTATTTTAAACAGCAAAAATATTGGAATAAAATGTGCTTAATCAGCGTTTCAGGCGCGCGCTTCGTCGGTATTAAATAAGATTTTTATTTTCAGCTTCGCTTTAGCTTTTTGTTGATCTCATCTGGTCCGGTATTTTCTCCTTTTTTAAGTTTATTGCAGATATTGTATGTTTTTATTAACATCCTTATTTCTTTCTTTTTACCCACTTTTACTTTTGAATCCAGAATTTATATTTAATTCTGTTCTGTAACAAAATCTGAAATGAGATAACTAAAAGGAAGAAGTATTTCTGATGTTTACAGATTAAAATGGGACATTAAGGTGTAAACGGGGAATAAAGTGGATTCTTTCGGACCCCCCCCCCCCCCCCCCCCCCCCATCTCACCCAGCTGGCTGTGGAAGGGCCGGCCGGACAGAAGAGCCTGAACACCGAACTTGAGCAGATCTCCTCCCGGCTTGTGCTCCGGATGGTCCGTAAGGATCTCCTCGATCATGAAGCTCCGGTACCGGTGCGTCCTGTGATCCGGATGGACTTCCGGAGGATAGAAATGCGCTCCCATGTCCAGAGGATGCTGCATGATCTCGGCCCCGCGCGCGCACCGGTTACCAGTTGGCCGAACCAGAACTCATATTCCCACCGCGAGTCCGAAGTCCGGGTCCGGGTTCAGGTTTGGTCCTCTGTCGGTCCTCAGAGGAGATCCCACCACCAGTTGCTCCTGTTGAGGAGAAAAACCTGCGTAGAAACTAAATCCCCCAGAATCCACCCGCGTGCCCAGGGTGGGACTACTTTTCAGTCGCGCGGAGAGTCACCTTGGCAATGAGCTGAAGATGAAGGTTTAGGTTTTAAGAATCTCTTCGTGGCTCCTCCTCCTGTCCCGGTTTGCCTCCTCTCGGACTTTCATGCAAAGCTGGACTTTGTCCTGCAGATTTATGCAAACCGGAAGGAAATAAAGATGCGGGACGAGGAAGGACCGCGCGAGGAACTTTTTATTTCACGCGTTTAATGATGAAGAGAAGCGCGAGACTCCAGACTGACGGATACTTCATACTGAAAAGTCTCGTTTTCAGTCAGATTTTACTTACAGCAAAGTCTTCCGAGGAAAAAGTAAAATAGCAATGAAGTAACACAGCAATGAGTAAATAATACTATGAATGAGTATAGTAATACAGGAATGAGTATGGAAATACTAGGAATAAGTAAAGTAATACAGGAATGAGTATAGAAATACTAGGAATGAATAAAGTAATACTAGGAATGAGTATCGTAATACTAAGAATGAGTAAAGTAAGACAGGAATGAGTACGATATTACTAGGAATGAGTAAAGTAATAAAGGAATGGGTAAAGTAATACAGGAATGAGTATAGTAATACTTGGACTGCATAACGTAATACTAAGAATGAGTATAGTAATACTAGGAATGAGTATAGTAATACTAGGAATGAGTAAAGTAATAAAGGAATGAGTATAGTAATACTAGGAATGAATAAAGTAATACTAGGAATGAGTAAAGTAATACTAGAAACGAGTATAGTAATACTAAGCATGTGTATAGTAATACTAAAAATGAGTAAAGTCATACTAGGAACGAGTAAAGCAATACAGGAATGAGTATAGTAATACTAAGAAAGAGTATAGTAATGCTAGGAATGAGTAAAGTAATGCAGGAATACGCATAGTAATACTAGGAATGAGTATAATAATACTTGGCATGAGTAAAGTAATACTAAGAATGAGTATAGTTACGCAAGGTATGAATAAAGTAATACAAAAATGAGTATAGTAATACTAGGAATGAGTGAAGTAATCCTAAAGTAATCCTCTGAATGAGTAAAGTAATATGTGGTGAGGAATTATTCAACAGTAGAAGGTAAAAGGTGAAACTGAACGGTTCTCCAGGTGTTTAATAGAGATGTTATTAGAGATGTTACCTGCTACCAGGTAATTATCTCAGGAAGCCATCAGCCAATGATGATATATATATATATATATATATATATATATATATATATATATATATATATATATATATATATATATATATATATATATATATATATATATGGGTGTATGTATATATATATATATATATATATATATATATATATATTCATCTCTAATAACATCTCTATTAAACACCTCTATTAAACACCTGGAGAACCGCTCAGTTACCTTCTACTGTTGTCCTCGATGAACAAGATGTGCTTCTTCTTCCAGCTCTGGGTGTGTGCTGACTGAGCCCCACTGCTGGATTTCAGCTCCCTCTAGTGGTCACTTCTGAGACAGCAACCTGTCAGCTGTTTCCTCCCATTAGAGCCGAGCGGTTCTCATTGCAGCATGCGAGGAATACCAGGCGGTATTCTGGGAAAATAAAAAAGGAAGACTGCTGATGATGCTGAGGAGAGAAATGCATCAGAAAACTGTAGAAGCTGGAATCTATCCTCCAACTGGATGTTTAACAGCTGGAACAGCTGGGATCAAGTACTAGAGAACAGAATAAATCTGAGTTTTATCTATCTATCTATCTATCTATCTATCTATCTATCTATCTATCTATCTATCTATCTATCTTTGCAGATGACCTGAAGATATATTTGTTTTTACATGAAGGTTCCGTCTCATTCAGTCCGCCACACCTGGACGACATTAAACTGTGGATGTCTGTGGACATTAACAGTGCTCTGAGCCTTTGTCCTCTAACGCTGACAGTATATATACTGACAGTTATCAAGCTTGTCAAACACACCGTGATGCTTCATCAAGAAGACACGGTGAAGAAGCAGAATAAAAGGCGTAGAGAAGGGAAAAGACACGACGACTGTTTTTTACTGGCTGGAGAGCTCAGAGTGCAGCTGGGAGGAAGTTGTTCTGTTAGCTGTGAAAAGAAGATGCTCATGTTCTGTTTCGTCTTTTACAGGAGAGAGCTGAGCTGATAAACTGGTGACTTTATTTCAGTGAAGCGAGCAGGACGAGGAAATCTGCATCACATCAGTTAAAAAATACAAGTCTTCTTTTTTTAGTTTATTTATTTTATTTTTATTCACTGCAAAACTGCCAGTTAGATTTTTTTTTTTTTTAAAGTCATGAAAAACTTAATATGTCAAGAAATGTACTTCAATAAAAACACAACTACATAAATATTTGTTTTAAATATCATCTGTTTTACTGTAGTTTTATATGAATTCCTCTTTATTTACTTTTCCATTTCAATGTGTAATTATTTTTATTTCTTTTATTTTTCCCACTTTTACAGTTTTTATTTTCCTTTAACATCCATTCTGTGTGTATGTCCCCAACGTAATTTATTTTTGTACCACTTGAGCTGTTTCTGCTGGTAAAACTTCTAAAAATATTCATTAAATATCTGGATTTTGAAAAGTTGGGTAATGTTAAATGTTTATAAAAAAGCTGCTTCGTGTACTTTTAGCTGCAAGTGAAAAATACAATGAAGTGGTTAAATCCACCACCGAATGACCAGGACGGGACAACTCTGGGAATATTCAGTGGAAAAGGGTTTAATTTGACCTGATCTGAGATACATGGATTCAATTTATAATCTCAGTTTAAGCAGACATCAGACAGTAAGATTGGAATTTTATTTTTCCTTTTGCATCCTGAGTTGCTTTTATTGGTTGTATGTGTTTATTCATGAACAGAATATGAAATTGTTGTTGGTCTGAGTTTACACATTGCATAAGTCTTAAACAGAAAGACAGATGAGAGAGAAAACTCCTGAAAGGCGTATTTGGACAAAACTTGGATTAAATATTAGAAATGGAAACTGGAAATGAAAGTAAAAAACCATTACAAAAAGTCCCTTTATTGTTTAATGAATTAATTTTATTTTGATATATTCATGATTTTATGAACGGTAATTTTTCTTTCTTTTTTTCTGCATTTACCTCGAGGTAACAGTGAGGCGGAAAATGTCCATGGAAATGATTAGAAAACTCCTTTTTTCTTTTGAAAAATGACCTTATCTCTAATAAAAAAAAATCTATATGGAAAAATTTAAATGGTTTTAATTTAATTATATATAAACACCTTTCTTTATTTACTTTCCATTTTATTTATTCATCTATATTTTATTTTTCCCTCTTGTATAGTTTTATTGCTGTATTTATGTCTATATTATTTTCCTTTAATATCTTCATTTTCTCTGTTTGTCCCCAAAATTATTTTTCCTCTGCAACTGAGAAATAATCTATGTAGATACTGGATTTTACTCTTGTCTGAATGTTTTGCACTAAATTAACTAGTTACTCATTATATTCTGCCTTGTCCAGAAAAAAGTAAGTCATTGACAATCAGGCTAAAAAACCAAAAACAAAAATAAAGAAAAAATTTGAGACTGGTCAGGTTTTTCAGACACTGTACAGCCAATCATTTGCTGCCATTCAGAGTGCCTGAAATTTTTTATATAACGTCATATATAACATTTTTAAATTTATGGCAACAAAAATAAAACTTTAGCTGTACAATATTTGGCGCCATTTGTTTGATTTATGATCAAACGAATAGCCTTTAATAACCGCTTCAAACTTTTATTAAAATTTTCACAAAGATAAAAAAAAAAAAATTAATATCGTTTTAAAGTCAAACTAAAACATTTTAAAATTAAAAAAGCAAATATCAGTTACAGTTGTGCTCATATTTATTCATACCCTTTCACTAAAGAAGGGAAAAAAACATCTGCCTGTAAAATAAGCTGAAATTGAAAAAAAGTAATAATAACTAAAAAAAATTATTAAAATCATTACATTATTTTATAATTCTGGTTCAATAGAAATATTTTTGAAAGGCAGACAAATAAGATAATTTATTAAATATTACATCACTCATAACCTAATATTTAGTTGAACAATCCTTTAATATTTCCGCTACAGTCAGGTGTTTTCTGTTCCTCTCAGTCAGACTTCTGCACCTGTTGACAGGTATTTTGTCCCACTGTTCAACAGAAAAGGCTCTAATTTGTCCAGGACACATTTGTTTGTTTGTTGTTTTTTTTTCCTTTCTTCAACTCAATTAAAGAAAAAAAAATAGTGTCTTATATTACTAGATTATATTTTCGCAAATTTTTAGTTATTGTTCCTTTTAAGTCTCCAGTTATTTGAGTGACTGTTGTAAATTCAGCCTTTTCTTTAATGAAAGGGGATGAATACATATGAGCACAACTGCATATAACTTTGCTGCACTGTTCGTCACATGAATCGGTTTGTTGAGTCACTAATTTTTCTGTATTTATTGTCTAACTTTGGCAGTTTTTGTCTTCCATACCAGAGTGTTCCTGAGTGGGGAGCGCGGTCACGTGGGGCTGGGAGCGCGGTCACGTGGGACGACAACATGTCAGGCTAAGTCAGCTAGCTGTACCTACTGCCCGGATGATGTGGCTGCAGGTAAACTCCGCTTTGTCACGCGCCGGCGGGAACACCCCTACGACTCTGCAAAGATGACGAGACCATGTCGGACACAGTGAGGACCGCCTCGCGCTCAGACGACAGGAAAAAGGTTAGCAAGGCCTTTCTGTTCAGTTTGCTTTAGATGCACCAGTCCAGCTGCAACCAGTCCTCCCACTGCACCCACTAACGCAGCTAAATACCAGTCCACCCACTAACGCAGCTAAATACCAGTCCTCCCACTAACACAGCTAAATACCAGTCCTCCCATTAACACAGCTAAATACCAGTCCTCCCACTAACACAGCTAAATACCAGTCCTCCCATTAACACAGCTAAATACCAGTCCTCCCATTAACACAGCCACAGGAGCCTCCTGAACTGTTGTTTCACCTGCTGCATCTCAGAAACTCATCACTTTAGTGGCAGCAGCACAGCCAGCAGGTGACATGAACAATGTGTCCTTGACATAAGCTGAAGCACACCATCAGCATGTCTTAATGCATGTAGCGTATCCAAGCTCTACATAGATTTATGCCTCTGATTTAACCCTTAAAGCTCCAAGCTTGTTTTTACTGCCTGTAGTCTGGTTTTTCATCTAATCCAGCCTGCTGTGGAAGCTGAATCCTCCTAATCCCAGTCAGCATGCAGACAGGGTGTGTTCAGGACCGCCTCAATAGATAAAACAGATTTTATTACTAGCAGAATTTTGTAGAAATAACACATAGATCAGCAGTGACCAAGCCTTTTCTCATCTGCACATCATTCTCTCACATCTGAAACACACACACAACATACACTGTTTCCATGTTTCCACACGTCTTCCTGCTACTATCTTACGGAAGCGTAGAGCTGTCATCCTCATAAAAAAAAAAAATTGGGCCTTATTACGTTATAACGTGATATGTTTTATTGTAAAAACGTGAAACATATCACGTTATAACGTGATATGTTTTATTGTAAAAACGTATAACCACTTGGAACGCTGGAGGGATTACATCTCTCAGCTGGCCCGGGAGCGCCTTGGGACCCCCGCAGAGTTGGCGAATGTGGCTGGGGAGGGGGGCTTCCCTGGTTACTGCTGCGATCAGAACCCCGATAAGCGGTAGAAGAGGGATGGATAGATGGCACTTGGATGCACCGATGATGTTTGCATTCATAGCGATTCTCGTGCCGCTCAAGTTTCAATGAGAAATGATGCCACGTCATGGGGATTGGACTCATTTTTCCTTCTGTAGAGACCCATGCCTTTTAAAACTGTCCTTAAACTACGCATATTTATTACAATGGATCGAAAGTGTTCCAAAGCACCATAATTTCACAATGTCTCAACCCAAGTAAGAAGAAAAACTCTATCAAGTCCTGTAAATGAGCCATTTGTAATCTCCTATCCACCCCGCACACAATTTCCTCATCTAAAGTCGAAAATTACCAAGTTCACGTTTTCAGATACATTATGTTTCATGTTTTTACAATAAACTTATCACGTTATAACATAATAAGGCCCAATTTTTTTTTTATGAGGATGACAGCTCTACGCTTCCGTACTATCTACCTGCTCTCCTCACTGCAGCACCTCCACCTCAGCTGCATCCCAAACGTCTTCTTGGCTTTATTCCAGCCATAGAGGATCATTATTTTCCTGCTTTTCTCATCACTTGTTGATCTTTGGCTGCTCCTGATTGGACGTTACCGTCAGTTTAAGCTCTCTGATCGGTGGAAAGTCTGACAGGAAGTGTCTTCATCATCATGTCCAGTTGAAAATAGAGGTCTCTTAGCAACATGGTAGTGATGGTGATGAAGATGAGATAAATAATGGTGGATTTACCACCATCTATTAACCCAAACTTTTGCCTCCAAGGGCCAAACTGAAAATGAACCAGTGAGCCACGGGCCAAACACTGCAGCTTTAAGGATCAAACACAAGTGTAAAAAGTTATTTCAATTAGTGTTAAGTAGCAAATACAGTGTGTTTTTTTCTTTCTGGGTAAATAAAGTGTTACATAAAAAAATCAATATGGCAATAGAACAATACAGCCATAGTTGGAGGGGCAAGAAGCAATAATTACAGCCACTAAACTGCAACAAAGTGCAACATGTCAACATTAGGAAACAGTGCATATTGAACAAGGCAAGTTGCTGATACTTAGTGGGATACATGCAGTTGATCTTTGGACATCACCAGTCTCTCCATGTTGGGTTGCACCTCGGTCACTGACAGGTTGAGGATGTCATTGAGGTGTGAGTCAGTCAGGGTCTCTCTGAGTCTGGTCTTATTGAGGTTCATGACACTGAATGTATTGTCTTTTCATCACGCTCTGTAGGGTATTGACATAAACAACGACTAGCGGGCCAATTTTGGCCCACGGGCCCCACTTTGGGCACCCCTGATCCAGAGTCTCTGAAAAAACACTACATCTGGATTGTAAACCTCCTGGACGGACAAACGCCTGAATAACTTCGATAGATCACCAGTTTATTTCACACCTGGGAAACTGCTGGTGACAGAAGAGAGGTGCTTGTGGACTGTGATGATAGCCGGTTATATATGGGTTTATTTAAGCCAAATGGAGGTGTCGGCTGTCTTCTGCTGCTTGTTGTCTCATCAGGATTCCTCCAGTCACAATGAATTAAACATGGTGTGAGAAACACCATCTCGTCGGCCATATTTCTTGATTAGCACTCAGTGGAAATGACTCTCACATCCCACACTCATTAGCAGCATGAAGAAGGACTCGGCTTTCACAGCGTCTCAGCCATGTCCACACCACACTGCCGTTCCTGCGGACACCAGCTTATAAAGCCACTGCCAACGTGGGAAGCAGCCGCTGGAAGTGGGTCTTAATTAACGGTTGAGAGATTAAACGTGACGCGGCGTTGGCTCTGTTCTGGATATTTAATATCTAGTACACATGAAGCCATGTTTGTCTTAAGTAACAGCGCCTCATTATTCAGCTGCCAGGTGGTGTCGGCCTACCAATGACATCATGGCCTTCTTTCCGACTGTCATGTAGGAAACTGTCCTGTATTTCTCTGAGATGCATCTCAGAAGTCTGAAACCAGATTCTTGGGTGTGATAATTAGATATTAATTTATCCCAGACGTCTTGAATAAACATTGTCTGAAACCGTTACATGAACAGGAAGATGTTTTGGGTGAAGGTGTGGGGTCGATGTTGGGATGGTCATGAGACGGGTCTTTTTAAGCAACTCCTGGAAGATGGCATGGGCTACAGGACTGATCTATACCCGATTGATTGGTACATGATTGGTTAATACTGGTTAGATCTATGCTGGATGGCTTGGTACGGGATGGGTCTATATGAGATGGATCTATACGAGATGGATCTATACGGGATGGTCACTATGGGATGGGTCTATATGGGATGGATCTATATGGGATGGGTCTATACGAGATGGATCTATATGGGATGGGTCTACACGAGATGGATCTATATGAAATGGGTCTATACGAGACAGATCTATATGGGATGGGTCTACACGAGATGGATCTATATGAAATGGGTCTATACGAGACAGATCTATATGGGATGGGTCTACACGAGATGGATCTATATGAAATGGGTCTATACGAGACAGATCTATATGGGATGGGTCTATACGAGACAGATCTATATGGGATGGGTCTACACGAGATGGATCTATATGAAATGGGTCTATACGAGACAGATCTATATGGGATGGGTCTATACGAGATGGATCTATATGGGATGGCCACTATGGGATGGGTCTATACGAGACGGATCTATATGGGATGGGTCTATACGAGACGGATCTATATGGGATGGGTCTATACGAGACGGATCTATTTGGGATGGGTCTATACGAGACGGATCTATATGGGATGGGTCTATACGAGACGGATCTATATGGGATGGGTCTATACGAGACGGATCTATATGGGATGGGTCTATACGAGACGGATCTATATGGGATGGGTCTATACGAGACGGATCTATATGGGATGGGTCTGTACGAGACGGATCTATATGGGATGGGTCTGTACGAGACGGATCTATATGGGATGGGTCTGTACGAGACGGATCTATATGGGATGGGTCTATACGAGACGGATCTATATGGGATGGGTCTATACGAGACGGATCTATATGGGATGGGTCTATACGAGACGGATCTATATGGGATGGGTCTATACGAGACGGATCTATATGGGATGGGTCTATACGAGATGGGTCTATACGGGATGGGTCTATATGAGATGGATCTATATGGGATGGGTCTATACGAGACGGATCTATATGGGATGGGTCTATACGAGACGGATCTATATGGGATGGGTCTATACGAGACGGATCTATATGGGATGGGTCCATACGAGACGGATCTATATGGGATGGGTCTATACGAGATGGATCTATACGGGATGGGTCTATATGAGATGGATCTATATGGGATGGGTCTATACGAGACGGATCTATATGGGATGGGTCTATACGAGACGGATCTATATGGGATGGGTCTATACGAGACGGATCTATATGGGATGGGTCTATACGAGACGGATCTATATGGGATGGGTCTATACGAGATGGGTCTATACGAGATGGATCTATACGGGATGGGTCTATATGAGATGGATCTATATGGGATGGGTCTATACGAGACGGATCTATATGGGATGGGTCTATACGAGACGGATCTATATGGGATGGGTCTATACGAGATGGATCTATATGGGATGGGTCTATACGAGACGGATCTATATGGGATGGGTCTACACGAGATGGATCTATATGGGATGGGTCTATACAAGATGGATCTATATGGGATGGCCACTATGGGATGGGTCTATACGAGATGGATCTATATGGGATGGGTCTATACGAGATGGATCTATATGGGATGGGTCTATACGAGACCGATCTATACGGGATGGGTCTATACGAGACGGATCTATATGGGATGGGTCTATATGAGACGGATCTATATGAGACAGATCTATATTCAGAATACTGATTGTATTTTTTATTTTATTTTATTTTATTTTTTTTACCAATTTGTCATCTCTTCTACAGAAACCAGTCTGACCAGTTTGTAGGGTTATATGCCAGTAAAGATCTGTGATTTAATCTGTTGACTGTATTTCAGTCACATGACTTTACTTTGCCCTGAGGCTTGTTATTCATCTCACTCTGATCAATGATTAGAAGCACATTTCTGATTGGTTAAACACCCCGTGATGAACTCTGTCCTCCTTCGTTCAGGCCTTTGATTGGTCGACTCAGACAGGAAGCTCGTCCGTTCAGGCCTTTGATTGGTCGACTCAGACAGGAAGAAAAGCTGAGGGAATCATTTTCCCATCGAACAGTGAGCTTGTTAAGGTTGGGCATTGTTCATGCAGCGTGGTGAAGCTGAGAGCTGTGAAGGTGCAGAGTTTCACTCCTGCCGCCATGGCTCAGGTGTCACCTGATGGCGGCGGCCCAGCACGTCGCTCAGAGTAATGCGAGAAACGTCTGGCTTGTCCAGGTAAGCCGACGCCGGGGGAGATGTATCACACAGCGGGGTTAGTCATGAAAAACGCACGCCAGGTTCTGCTGATGTCACAGCTACCAGGCCACACCCACCTGCTGGTACAGGTGATGCTGATGTCACAGCTACCAGACCACACCCACCTGCTGGTACTGGTGATGCTGATGTCACAGCTTCCAGACCACACCCACCTGCTGTACAGGTGCTTTGGTTGGACTGACGCCTGAGTGTGGAGGCTGGTTTCTCCGTGTCCCTGGAGTCGTCCTGCCAGGCAACGCTCTTCATGTCTCACCTGTTTGCTGTATCCGTCCTGCCACACCTGGTGACTGTCTTCTTCTTCTTCTCTTCCTACCTGCAGTTTACACAATGTGTGTTCTCACCTGTCAGGTCCTGCCATGGCGGCTGGCGTCAGCATCATGACCGACCTGCCTCACTGCCAGCGAGGAGCGACCAGCACGGAGATGGAGCCAGGTATGGAATCTCTGCTTTTTATTCAGAATTAACTCTGAACATCTCCTCCTTTAACTCCGTTTGAGCTGGTTTTATATTAAATGCTGAAATGGAAATTAATTGTCTTCCAGTTTGACCATTTTACAGCTGATTTCATCCCAACCTGCCGGATCTTTTAGAACAGACAGCTGTAAATTCTGCTTTTAATCCAGGATCTGCCCAACATGGGATGAAATTAAAAAGAAAAGTCGGCTCCTCTGACAGATAAAAATGTGTTTATTAGAGGACAGAAAAGATCTGATTTTCCATCATTCACCTGAATATTTGCGTCCCCTGGTCGTTGTTTTTATCACTCAGATGAGGAAAGTCTGAGTGATCCTTCTGTCTGCATGTTGAGTCGGTTCAGTGAAAACGGAACCGTCTGCAGCAGAGGTGTCGCCGTTACAGCCTCTGCTGCTTCGCTCCTTTCCACATGATCAGGATTTTACCGCCGCGTAACCTTCCTTACAGCTCTGTAAACTCTGTTTCCATCTGTAGATCCCAGCGTGACGGAAAAACAGCAACCAGCGTCGCACACAATCCTAACATTTAATATCAGAGTTGCTTTAGTTGAACCAGACACTCAGTGGAGCACAAAGTGCTTTACAAAATAACAATAACAATAATAAAAATAATAATAATGATAATGATAATCATAATAATGATAAAAAACAACAAATTCCTAAAAGGAATATTATTCTAAATAATAAGAGCAATAATAGAAGTGTGTGAGGAAACACTGGAGGTCAAATAAATTAAAAAAAAAAAAATCATCAATTTATATAAACAATTAGAGGATATTAAATTAGGAAAAAGACTACATTAATGGAATATATTTTACACAAATAAGCCAAAATATTTTTTGATAAAAAATAACAGTGAAAGGTGGCAATAAATATAAAGTTTAAATCAGAATAAATGGCAAATTAATAGAATAACTGTTAAAAAAATAAGATTAAAAATGTAATCCTGTAAAATGTCTGATTTATTTACTGTTTATATAAAAACTAAATACAATGAAAAATAAAATAAGAGAAAAAAAACCCAAAAAGACAAATACTGTAATAACATTAACTAGAGATGAAATATGAAAAGAATTATTAATGAATAAGTAAATGTTGATAAACTTTATTTATTTTGGGTTTGTCTTGTCAGACTGAAGGCAGGAAAAATAGACGCCGTCGAGATGAGATTAAATCTGCATCCCGTCAGGATAGTCTGCTAGACTCCGACTGGGGACTCTGCCCAGAAATAAATACATAAATATTAAATAAATTAAAGTAAATTAAATAAAATCCCAGTGATATGAATTGACTGGAAGCAGTTTATTGTAAAATGTGTGAATGAATGTATAAATATGAAATGTTGTTGTTATTGACGATAAAAGGAAAAAGAAAAGCTTTAAAACTCGGCCGTTTCCAGACGCGCCGGCACTTCTGCAGGTTTGGGGTGAAAGCAGGTGTGATAAATGTGTGTTCGCCGACGATGTTTACGGGCTCAGCCACACGCTGCTGGATCTCCACCAGCTGAATGATTGGTGTGTTCAGGCCCGTTCGGCTCCAGACCTCAGATCTGTTCAAAGCGCCGCTGACGGCTGTCTGAATGGTTGTCATGGTGACACTTCAAACGCTGCTGCGGATCCGATCAGCTGGCTGAAGCCCGTCGTCATGAACCGGCCGATGGAGCACAAGAAATGATCCCCGCTTTACTCGGTGCGGTTTAGATGCAGGGAACGTTTAATAAAGCACGTTTGACTTCATGTTTTATTTCTGTTCTGCAGCAAACGGCGGAGTCCCCACAGCCAAGTACACCAAGATGGGGGAGACTTTGAGGCATGTCATCCCGGGACACATGCAGTGCTCCATGGCGTGTGGAGGCAGAGCCTGTAAATACGAAAACCCGTCCCGCTGGAGTGATGAGGAGCAAGCCATCAAGGGACTCTACTCTTCCTGGTACGTTGGCAAGGCCTGCAGTATCACCCCCCCCCCGTGCAGGACTCACCATGAGACACTACCAGTAGAGTACTCCACACAGTCCCAGGATTACTTTGCCCAGTCCTTTAAAGGAGCGTCTGTCTTCTGGTTTCTGCTGAAAGTAGAGCTTTGTTTGGGATAAAACTGACATTTTGTTCTGCGTTCCAGGTGAATTTTCTCTGACACGTCTGTCGTCATCTCACATGCTTTCTGTAGAAACCAGTGTTCCCAGCTCCTCAGTAAGAAAAGCAGCTGAAAGGCACTAAATAATAGGGGTGGGAAATTCTAATCGAAAAATCAAAAATCTGGATTTTTTTGCTTCACAATTTTAAAATCGATTTTTTTTTTTTTTTTTTTTTTTTTAAATCGATTTTTTTTTTCCAAATAAATGAAAATAATCCATTATAAATTTTTTGTCATTTTTATTGTTTTTGTTTATCTTTTTACATGTCTTCTTGGACGTTACAGCAGCAGAATGAAGGTCTGCCTACTGTGTTTTTTCTTCACTGAAATTAAGAAAAATGACGAGCAAAAAAAAAAGGTTTTATACATTTATTTTGTTTTTAATCTACAAAAATTAGCAATATGAAAAAATTGTGAGAAGTTTGATTTTTAATTAAGAGTCTACAACATGTTACTGTACTTTTGTTTTTCTTCACACTCTTCATCAGGAGACATTAATATCTGACGATAAGCCAGGACGGGATCAGCCAGTTTGCATGTTTCCTTTTCAGTCTGGTGGTGGAGCAGAGGGATCATGTCCTGCTCCGACTGCCGTCCCAGCAGCAGGCGGGACTGCCACTGGACGACCACCGAGCCTCTTCCGAGAGCTTTCGGATGCAGGAAGAGCATCATGCTTATTGAAAATAAATGAAAGATTCTTGCTTTCACATCTGTCTCCAGAAGCCTCCAGTAACAGCAGAAAATGTTGCCAGATTGTTTCGTTGCTTTTTGGAGAAAAAGGAAGTTGCTAGAAGTTTCCGAAAACTCGCTACATATAGCAACAAATTGGCTAAGTTGGCAACACTGGTAGAGACCCAGTTCTTATGTGCAAGATATACTTTATTTATTCTGGGTTTGTCTTTTTAGACTGGAGGCAGGAAAAATAGACCTCGTCAAGATCAGATTAAGGCTACATTCCCATCAGAGCAGTCCGCTAGGATCGAGCCGATTGGAGTCTCGGCTCAGTATAGGGGGGGTGTATCCATGGCAACTGAGATCGTGTTCACGCTGCACTTTGGTCAAACCAGTCAAACCATTAGAATAATATATCACCATTCCCACCAGAGGTGGCGCTGCACTAGTATTTAGCAGAAAAGAGGACAAGACCAGCGTGAAGAAGAAAACTCTGTTTCCTCCACCTGCCAGTTAAACATGGAGACCAAACTATGGCTGTTTTGGGTTTTTATTGTGTCTTATGCAAGTATACTGCAGAAATCCACTGCAACAATGGACGCAGTATGAACACCAGACAAGGCAGAGGACCCTTAACACCATTGCTATGGATTTACCCACAATGCAATGCTATGCCACGTGCAGGAAGGGACCTTCTCCCTGTATTTGGTCCGCTTGAAACGGACCGAGACCTGTGTTTGTAGGCGGGCCGAGTCCACTTCATTGGTCTGAATCAGAATTAGTTTGGAGCGTTCACATTTCCCCAAACGAGCGACTTTCCGACCAAACTGACTTGAATTTGGATCAGAAAGGCGGATGTGAACGTGCCACTGGACCAGTGGTCCAAATACTGCGGTTTACTGCAGTTTTACTTGAATACTGGTATCGGATGTGACGTAGGAGGGTCACATGACCAGTTAACTTCAAGTAAAGATTCATATTCTGATCAGAAATGAAAAGATTTGATTTAAAACTGAAGATAAAAACTTTTTTCTAATTAAATGTGACTGTTTAATTATTTGTCTGACTGCAGGATTACCGACAACTTGCTGGCGATGGCCAGGCCTTCCACTGAAATCATGGAGAAGTACAACATCATTCAGCAGTTCCAGAGGTCGGTTTCATTCTTCAACTGGTTTCATTGTGACTCCCAGTAACACCAATCTGCCATGTGTTGGTGTGATGCTGGTTGTTACTGGCTGTTCCCAGGTGTGTGACTGGTTGTTACTGGCTGTTCCCAGGTGTGTGACTGGTTGTTACTGGCTGTTCCCAGGTGTGTGACTGGTTGTTACTGGCTGTTCCCAGGTGTGTGACTGGTTGTGGTCGGTGTTCCCAGGTGTGTGACTGGTTGTAGTCAATGTTCCCAGGTGTGTGACTGGTTGTGGTCGGTGTTCCCAGGTGTGTGACTGGTTGTGGTCGGTGTTCCCAGGTGTGTGACTGGTTGTGGTCGGTGTTCCCAGGTGTGTGACTGGTTGTGGTCGGTGTTCCCAGGTGTGTGACTGGTTGTGGTCGGTGTTCCCAGGTGTGTGACTGGTTGTGGTCGGTGTTCCCAGGTGTGTGACTGGTTGTGGTCGGTGTTCCCAGGTATGTGACTGGTTGTGGTCGGTGTTTCCAGGTGTGTGACTGGTTGTGGTCGGTGTTCCCAGGTGTGTGACTGGTTGTGGTCGGTGTTCCCAGGTGTGTGACTGGTTGTTACTGGCTGTTCCCAGGTGTGTGACTGGTTGTTACTGGCTGTTCCCAGGTGTGTGACTGCTTGTTACTGGCTGTTCCCAGGTGTGTGACTGGTTGTTACTGGCTGTTCCCAGGTGCGGTCTGAAGACAGTCATCAACCTGCAGCGACCTGGGGAACATGCCAGCTGTGGCAACGCTCTGGAGCAGGAAAGCGGTTTCACGTATCGACCTGAAGCTTTCATGGAAGCTGGAAGTAAGTTTACTTTCCTCTTCTTGGACCAGTTTCCCACTCCTGGACCAGTACAACTGCCCTGCATGTCTTAAGGCCTTTACACAACTATTGTGAGTATATCGTCAGAATAATTCACATGGAAATATTTTTTTATTGGATTGATGTGAACGTTCTCATCGTCGATGAAATTCCGTCCAGTGTTATTTTCAAATTGAGGTTCATTTTTAAAAAAATATTAACATCAGGGATGGGAAATTAAATTCGAAAAAACTGAGCATCGGGATTTTTTGCTTCACATTTTAAAAATAGATTTTTTTCTTTAAAAAAAAAAAAAAGTGTTTTTTCCAAATAAATAAAAAAAATCCATTATAAAATTTTAGTCATTTTTATTGTTTTTATTGATATTTTTACTTGTCTTCTCTGGCATTATAGCAGCAGAATGATGGTCTGGCTACTGGGTTGTTTTTCACTCACTTTTTGTTTTTAGTCCAAATCAAATGCCAAAAAATTGGAATCGTGTTGGGACAAATTCATATCGTCACAGCCCTAATTTGCATATGATTGACCAATCAGAGAAGGCGTGTTGACTGATAGGTTGCAGCTGGGCAGGCGTCACTTTTGCTGCTATTTCAGTCAAACTTTGTATCATTATGACTGACCGTCTTTCTTACTTCTTCTCTGCTTCTTAAAGCAAGCAGCTAACTGCTAAAGCAGGTCCTCCAACTTGTCCCATGTTCGTCCCGAAGTCCGTCCCGAAGCGGTCGTGTTCCAGCTTCAGATCCTGGATTAAACAGTTCTCTTCTCTTTTCTGGATCAGGATGAACCCAGTAAATTTCTTTTCTGTTGTCTTGAATCCACTTTGACCCATTGCGAGTTTCTTTGAGTTTTCATCATTTATTCACAGTTTTCTATCGGACTTGATGTGCTTAGACAGGAATATTGATAATTCACCTCTGAATTATCTTTGTTTCATGTTGTTTACTCGCATCGGTCCCGGTGTGTAAAGGCCTTTAGACGTGTTCCTACATGTTCCTACACACCTGATTCAGGTTAATGAACTTGCTCATTAAGATCTTTTGCCAGTCTGTTAACGAGCCAACTAATTCATTCAGGTGTGTAGGGCAGTGGTACTGTTCAGTCTGCATGTTATTAAACTTCCATGTGATTTATTTTCCTGGAAGCTGCAGCACCTCCTGTAGCTTCCTGAAGAAGCCTCTGTCTGAACACTGTTTTCTTCCTGTGTTCCATTGTTTTGTTTGTTTTTGTAGGGTGATGGGTTTTTATTATTTTTATTGGGAAACCGCATCAGGGGGACATGATGTGACAAGAGTCGACTTATGAGTAAAAATGTCTTTGCTAAAAGCTGCACAGGAACTCATCAAGTGTCTCATTGTTTTAATTCTTGTTTAATTCAGAATAAAAGTTAATTCCACTTTAAACTGATAAAAAAAACGACCATGTAAACACTTAATTCCTAATGCTAATTTCTATTCGGAATTAAACTTAATTCCGATGTAAGTGTCTGGTTTATTCGCATTTTAATCCCCAACTATTTAATTCCTCTGTCATGTAAACCTTCATTCCGCTCTAAGTTAACTCCGGTTGTTCTGAGCATGCTCGTTACCTTGTCCTGTCCCGATGACGTCTGTTGTTTTACCTCCCGTGTTCGGTGGTCTATCTTTCTTCTCCTTCTCAGTTGCTGCAGAAAGTGAAGTAGTATGCTCGTGTTGAGCTGCTACTTCACATTTATAATAAATAGCAGCAACACTGGTACTTTTTATGCAGTTTTTACAAGTTACGACTGAAAAGACGAGAAGCAGGGAGTCAACTAGTTTATTTCCGGTATACGTCATACGTCACGTGCACCCTCTGTCCAATCAGAACCCTTCCCAACCCGCCTCTCTAAAGAGGTATTAAGTGAAGACGTGTTTCATGTAAACCTTCCTTCGAAATTATTATTTTCATTTAAACTCATAGGGGAATACGTTAACTCAGATTATTTAATTCCGAATTTTTAATTTCAAATAAAAAAAAAAAAAGCATAATGTAACCGTACTCAATGTTGGCAAAATAAAGGGAAAGGATTCCTTCAAAGATCCGTAAGCTCTGGTTAGATCTGGAACTTCAAACTTTCCCAGCTGTAGCCGTTTCTGTCCATCGTTTATCGTAAGTTAGTTATGTTAGTTATCGTTACGACGTTACTATGACTAGATATTTGGTCTAAACCCCACATGCACAGTGGTGGTCCGACTTGCAGTGGACAGACCTGAATGATCTGGATCGTTCTAAGGCTCCCAAACCATACTGTCCCGATTGGAAGCACCCAGCAGAAACAGGGCTTTGGATGACGTCGTTTCCACGTCTGTTGGGTTGACCAGCTGCTTAATGGAACAGTCTTGTCTAAGAATACGGAAATATCTTACAGATAACTCAGGAAACTGTTAAATGGACGATTGGAGTGTATAAAATGACAATAATAAAAAAAAATATTTACAAAATACGAACATCAGTAATGAATCGGAAAGAATTTTTTCCCAATGTAACCCCTTTTAAAAAGAAATGAATGGTATAACTGGCGTACAGACGCACAGGAGCCTTATCGCATCAGGCTGGGCGATACGACCAAACTTTCATATCCCGATACAGCTCATTTTATATCCCCATAACGATACACATAACCCACATAATATAAAATTGTTTGTGTAATGTTGTGTCAGTCATCAGTTATGTGTCAGATGTTGCTAGGCAACAGCAGCAGTGATCTCCATCCATCTGGGGGAACTGTGGCCGCATGACGTTCCACAGGTAAATACCTGCTGCAGCGCTGGAGTTTATTATGAGCCTTCGCCTCCACTTGACGCTGCTTTTGCTGGTTGACTCTATTCTTTACTCTGGATTCTTTATCCTGATTCCTGCAGGTGATAAAATGAGTTAGTTGTGTCGGAGTCCGTTGTTGGGACTGTGAGCTGGTCTGTTGTCGGTTCCACGTACGTCTTTTTACATCCAAACCGCATCCAGACAGAAATTTCCCTCTTTTAGGAACAAGCTCATCAGTTTGGGTTGGCTGCTCATCTTTTAGTGAATTATCCTCTGAAACGCGTCTGCTGCCGTCTTCCTCCATGTTTATGTATTGCAGCGTGCCGTAAAGCACATACTGCAGTAAAGCACCTTATCGTGGCGTAAATGATAGAGCCTCATATGAAACTATAGACATTTTATGTTGTCCAGAGGAAATATATCGTCATATCGCCCAGCCCTATTATCACAATTTAATGCTTATTGTATAAACATGAAGCTCGCTGCATTATTAGAAAATCTAAAACGTTTCTAATCTCTGAATGAGGAAACTGTGCCTGCATTAGAGAAATGTGTCCGAACCATTGAGGACACCTCTGTAGGAAACATCTGGGGGAGTAGGACTGGTTCTTAGTCTTAAAGTTGATAAATTGCTTTCATTCTTAAGTTCGGACTAAATTCCACAAATTCACCTCGTTTGGGACTAAAATGTCGCCATAAGGCGATGAAAACGGCGTCTGAGTCAGTGTTCATGGTTGTGGCTCCACTGGAATCAGATTGAGACGCTTGTGTTCACCTGTTGCCACGGTGGTGAAAGTCCTGGTGACGTGCAGAACGCGGATCTCACACTCGAACACGCTGAAGTTCCACACTGCTGATCAGTAATTGTTGGCTGTATTGAACAAACTGTGGGTGATGGAGAAACTTTAAGGTTTCCACCAGTAGCAGCAGTGTTTTGTTCCAATCCATCAGCTGACTGGTCGCTTAGGGACGCCGCATCCCGTCTCTGGGGGGACCGCAGGTTTGATTCCTCTTCCTAACAAGCTCTCCTGAGACGTCAACGGACTCACATTGTCTACGCATCAGCTGAGTTTTGGCCCCTTGAAGCTTCTTTTAATGTTTCATCCAGAGATCTTTAACTGGGATGGAGAGAGTCTCCCACCAGAGATCCGAAAGACGAGGCGTGTGTGCAGGCCTAACGTGCAGAACCATTCGGACTCGTCAGGCCACGGCGGAGAACCAGTTTGTAACCAGTTTGCCGGCTGTCTGGTGTTCTCCTGGGAAGTGGAGATGATGCATGAGTAAACATGAGTCATCATGGTGAGATTTGCAGAGTCAGCAGAACTGTTGAGGAAAAGTTGAGACGTTGTTTATTCATTATTCATCATTAAAACGGTTTCATATTGATATCTAATCAGTTTACCAATATAACTGATGTTTTTATTCTCTCAGAATGAAGCTTTTATATCTACTCACCGAGGCTCCACGGGGCCGTTTTTACTACGGTGGCTCTGAATGGACAAGCTAACGTTCAAACTCCTGTTTTTTCCCCTGAGTTTATTAAAGAAGTATTATTATTGTTATTATTATTAATATTGATATAATGAATATTATTATTTCTTCCTTAGTGTGTATATGAAGGTATATGTGTATGTATAGGTAGGTACTCATATTTTCTTATCTTCTTTCATTCGTTTGAAATAAAATAAACTAAACTTTAAACGTGCAGCAGCGGCTTTGATCTGAGGACCTGACTGAAAGCAGCTTCCTCTTCAGTAAAACCTCTGGAACTTTCTGTACTTTAACTCCATGAACGTTTGAGCAGATAACGTCCACATGTTGCTTCATGCTTTTATGCAGGTTTTTTCTCTCATGCTGCACATTTTCAAGCAGTTATTTACTTTCATATCCAGTAAAATCCTTCATATCTTCCTGAGTTACTGGAACACGGCAGCACCTGTAGCGATGCTTCCACCTCTGATGGAGCTTTATTCTCACACCAACATGGTTTCACACACAGTTTGTTACGGAGAAATAATCTGTTCTCGTTGGGTTTGTTGCTGTGAAGTTGATTCTGATCTGTGTTCCAGTTTATTACTACAACTTTGGGTGGAAGGACTACGGAGTGGCGTCCCTGACTACGATTCTGGATATGGTGAAAGTCATGTCCTTTGCTGTGCAGGAAGGAAAAATGGCCGTCCACTGCCATGCCGGTCTTGGAAGAACAGGTATCTGAACGCCTTTTTTGAATTTCTTCTGTTCTGGTTTTGCTTTTAAAATGTCTGTTTCCTGTTCAGGCGTGTTGTTGGCGTGTTACCTGATCTTTACCACCCGAATGAACGCTGACCAAGCCATCCTGTTTGTCCGAGCCAAGAGACCCAACTCCATCCAGACCCGAGGCCAGCTGCTTTGCGTCCGGGAGTTCGCCCAGTTCCTGGTCCCTCTGCGGACCATTTTCTGGTGCGTCGAACCCAAAGCTAATGCCGTCACCTTGTCCCAGTACCTGACCCGACAGCGCCACCTGCTGCACGGCTACGAAGCTCGGCAGATGAAAAACGTGCCCAAGATCGTCCAGCTGGTGTGCCGTCTTCTGGTCCAAATCACAGCCAACAGGCAAGTAGTGATGGAGGAGGAGTGGCTAGAGATCCCGGACCTCACAGCAGAGGTGGAGAAGACCGTGTCCCAGCAGGCCTTGCAGCAGCTTGGGAAGGAGATGAGAGGAAAAGGGATCCTGATTCTTCCCTCTTCGGTGCCCACTCTAAGCCCCGCAGTACTTCGTCCCAGCGGGGCTTATGATCAGCCTCTCGTCAGCGATAACGAACTGGATCCTCTGTGGAGGCAGCAGAATCCAGAAAGCCCTCTCCGGTCGTCTCTGTCCAACAACAGGAGCCTCAGTGATTCGCTGCTTCACAAAAGCAACGAACCAATCAACCGCCTGATGAAAGCTTCGCTTTCCCACAGCAGCCTTACATCCTGGAGCCGTCCCAGTTCTGTCCTCTCCCTGCAGGATGTCGCGAACAACGTTCAGAAACACCAAGCAGGACCAAACCAACACGCCAGGTTCCCTGTTCTGCATAAACGCCATCAAAGTTTGACTTCAGGTATTTCTGAGTGTGAAAGGAAATCCCTTCGCAATGCTGCGTCACCAACGAGGGAACTGGTTCCCAGTGAGGACAAGATGTCTGTCCCCAACCTTCCTTCCATCACCCTCCAATCTGAGCTCTCTCCAGAGAGCAGACGCCTGCTGGTGGCGCGAGCCCTGGCCTTGGATCTGACGGACACGGAGCTCGACTCCAAGGTCTCGGCTTGGCAGGTACCCCCCAGTAACTCGTCTATAAATATACCGTATTTTCAGGACCATAAGGCGCACTTAAAAGTCTTTTATTTTCTCCACAATAGACAGAGCTCCTTATAATGCAGTGCGCCTTATGTGTGTGCCAAGTTCCAATATCTGTAAATGTTGTGCGACTTTGATGAGCGTTTCGCTTGACTGACTGGGCGTGTTTCCGACATGCTGCTTATATAGATTAAAGGCGGATGTAACAGAGGATGAGAACGTTAAAGGGGGAAGTGTGGGCGTGAAAGAGGACTCTAAAGGCATGTCCTCAGTAGGTATATAGTGCCAGTATGTGCATTATGCAGAACAACATCGGTGTGACTAATGACCATAGACTGTATATAAAAGATGGACGGAGCCTCCATGACATCACCCGTAGGTCTGAAGAGCTGAATTGAAGCTCGGTGGGCGGTTCCTACCATCGCCATCTTGGCAGGGGCATGCGCGTCGTCTTACCTGGAAAATACAAATATTGGCAAAGAGGTGGAGCTGAGAGAGGGGCTGTGAGCGTCATGGTGGATGATTGACATCAAGCGAACTTCAAGTTTTCTGTAGCTTAAAGCTAACCGAGCTAACCCGGAGATAACAGGAGCTAACCAGCTAACAGAGGTAAGTGGGCTAAAGCTAAGTCACGTTGTTAGCCGGCTAAAAACCGCGGTTGTTCTACGTTCTTCTTTGTTGAAGCGGGAGATTGGTACCTGTCAATCAAAAGGACACGCCCCCAAAAATACTGAACTTCGAGATTCCCCCCCCACAGTTGTCATGAAGGTAAACCTGACCTATTAAACCTAAAATGGATTTTTGAACCAGACTGTAAACGTGTTTATTCCTGCTGTAAACATGTTTATTTCTGCTGTAAACATGTTTATTCCTGCTGTGAAGCTGGTCTTTTTAACATGGGAGTCTATGGGGATTCGCTCTGTTTTGCAGCCCCTAGTGGATGAAGGGGGAACTGCAGTTTTATGTACTTCCGCATAGGCTTCACTTTTAACCGCCGGAGGCTCCGTCCATCTTTCATATACGTTCTATGGTAATGACGCCTTATTAAAATTGCACCTGCAAAGTGACATGCTTACGAAGCACAGTTCAAACTGCAACCTATCACCTATGCGGACAAACATGGGAATCGAGCCACCATGACAGAATTCAAGATCAATGAATCAGTGGTTCACAAGTGGAGGAAGTAGGAAAACGAACTTCACCAAGTCAATAACACAAAGCTGAGTTTCCGCGGAAACAAGGCGAGGTGGCCTGAATTGGAAGACCGACTCGTATCTGAGACCGCCTTTAAATCCGGTGCGCCTTGTAATGGTGAAAATACGGTCCCTTATCATCGCCACCAATAACAAACTAATATGCCAGTCGTCTTGGTTTCAGTAAGTTCATCATCAGCCTTGTTGTGATGTGCAGATGGAGCTAAACTCCAGAGAGGGAACGTGGGAGAAGCTGTGCTCCGAGAGGGATCCTCTGGTCCTGTCCAGCCTCATGTGGTCCTGGTTGGAGCAGCTCAAGGATCCGATCCTCAGCAGCCACGACGTAAAGACCCTTTCTGAGAAGAACATCAGCCCACAAAACGCCCTCAACTCTCTGGAAAAGGTACGTTTCCACCTCAGCAACAATTTCCAGTTTGAAGAAGCTGGATGTGACGGTTTTTGTTTGCCAGATTCAGAGGTTTCCAGTTGGACGTCTTCAGATTTATCGATGTTCTGCAGTTATTTTTATCTGGGCTTCACAATATATTTATCTGTTTAATATTTCATCTGTTTACCTGCCTTGTTTAATACTTCTCAACCTCATGTATGAGATTTTATAGTTTTATTGTCATTCTGGCCTCCTGTTTTGAAACACTGGCCCTAAAACCACATAAAAACATCAAATGTGAGCTGGATGATGTGATTCTGTTGGCTTCATGAGGTTCTCTCACTGAACCGATTCGCTGCCATGCGAAGCAGCTGGGATGAAAATCAGCACCTCTGAATCCGAGGCCATACTGGAAAAGTTCCTGTAAGTCTGGGTCTTGTTCAGGAGTCGGGGAAAGACTGAGCATGAGATCTACAGGAGGATGGGTCTAGTGATCTGGACTCTGCATCGGTTTATCCTGCTGAAGAAGATCTGTGTTCCTGCTCTCAGCTAGTTCAGATCCTGGTCCTCAGGGTGTCTAGACTCTCCGTTAGAGATAGAAGCTCCATCATCCAGGAGGAGATCAGAGTAGAGCCGCTGCTCCTCCACATCCAGAGGAGCCAGAGGAGGTGGATCAGACATCTGGACAGGATGCCTCCTGGACATCTCCCTCCTGGAGGAGACCCTGTAGAAGACCAGGACCCTGTGCAGGACCTAGCTGAGCTGGGATCCCATCTGGATAAAGACGATCCACTCTGGAGTACAAAACACAAACCTCCATAAAACAAGTTCTAAAAGTTAGTAAAGAAATGGCTTGAAACGTTTCCAGAAGCAAGTCGTTTTCTGCGCGATCTCTGGTCTTTAGGCTGCAGTTTGGTTTTTCATTGGATTTGTGGTGTTTTGTTGTTAAAATCTGCTTGTGATTGATCTGCTTGTGATTTTTTCTGTCTATTTTGTTTTTTGTGCAACGTGATGATGACGTCGTGCCTCCTCTTCCTCCTTGCGTCAGGGTTCCCGCCTCACTCTGCTGTGCATCCTGAACTGTGCCGCTCATCTCCTGCCACTGCCTGAACAAGTGCTGACAACTTTTCTAAACCAAGCAATCAGAGTTTTTACTAAGGTCAGTGTTTACCGGTGTTTCTCTGTCTCCTGAAAGCGTGGACATTCAGACGTTCTCTCCTCTCTCCAGACTGATCCGGCCTCGGACAAGACCGCCCACATGTACGCCACGCTGAAAGCAATCATCACCCCCGTGCTGTACGAGCTGCACGGCAAAGCAGCGGAGGACAACGGAGACTCCTGATCGGCCTCAGCCAACTGGATCTGGAACATCAGATCTGCTCGTGTCTGCGAACATCCCTTCTGCCAATCTGTTTTTACTCCGACATGTTTGTCACTAAGTCCCGTTCAGTTTTCTGTTTGACACGACGTGCTGCCATTATTGGTTCTAACGTGCCACTTGACTCCGTCTGAACACGTCTGTGACGTGTTTGCCTGTGATGTGTGAGAGATGGACGCTTGTTTTAACTCGTAGCAGAATAAATGAAAGCTTTCATGTCGATTTAATGCTATTTAAATTGGGGGAAGTTATTTAAACCAAAAGATGTTTGTACACTGTACAGATGCTGCTGAGTGTCTTATTTATTCATGTGTTTAAAAGAAACGCAATGACCAGAAATTGTCGCTCTGTTCCTGTAGGGTGTAAATGTTTTTTTATTTTTATTTATATAGATTTTGATATAAAACTGAGGTAAAAACTGGTAACTTTAGCTCTAAGTCTAACTTTATTCCGTTTCTACCACCTGAGATTTCCTCAGAAATCGTGTCAAATGTTTTTGGAGCATGTAAACGTCCAGACTTGTACGATGTCACCAGCTTGTTCGCTGTCGTTGGCTCAAACAGTCTGGATGTATCCACGTCGCCTCGGCCTGCGTCGCCTCAGCCCGCATCGCCTCGGCCTGCGTCGCCTCGGCTCTGTGTGTTATGTATTTTTTTGGGGGGGGTTGGATCATTTGTCCCTCCCTCCGCTGTGCGTCTGGTTTAGATCTAGCTACATGAATGTTGACCTAATATAATGACATGAAGGACACGAGATGCTTCACTGTGGACTATTTTAAACAAACACTAGTGTGTTTTTTATTTTTAAAACTGGTTGCTTGGATTAAACACATCTGACTGCAAACTGCCGATTGAGGGTTTTTTATTCACTTTATCAGCAGTAAAACGTCCAGCAGGAAGTCTCGCTGATTACCAACAAAATGAGACTTCTCCTCCATCACTGTGGTATAACCCTTTCATGCATCGTGGCCATATACTGGACACCTTTTTACGAGCTTTTTTCTTGCATATCCATGAATTAGGATGGTATTTTTGTAAATAAACCACTTGAGTGAATGTTAGTCATCCAGAGGTGGTACTTCCTGGTCCAGAAAGTAAAAGTCCAGTCCGCCAGCTGTTCCGACCAGTCACCAAACAAGCTGAATTTGATGAGCAGAGTTTATTTTCCAGGTAAACCAGCCTGTTAGTGAAAACACCTGTTCTAAATGTACAGGTAGATCCAAAAACACGGCAGGACTTTTACTTTCTGGACCAGGAATTGCCACCTCTGGAGTCCAGTTTCCACTCACTGGAGAATAAATAAATATATGATATAATTGAACATAAAATAGTTATATAAGTTTGCCTTTGTGATGAACAGGAAACAAAATCATACAGCTACATTTTATAGAAGATTTACATAATATGGTTATAATGATATATTTTATAGAATACATTTAAATAAATCATGATAAATTCTAAATATTAATAAAGTATTGCACATGTCTGTGGAGGTAAATACTGTATTTAAAAAAAGGTTGCATTGTTTTTATTAATTCATGCATGAAAGGGTTAAATGACTCCCAGTTGAGTTAGTGCAGTAACTGGTGCTGGAGAACCAGTCTGATCTGGACCAGGATAACCAAGTTACCGTGGTAACAAGTTCAGTTCAGTGGTTTTTGTTGAGCTTCCCTTCATAATGGTGCCATCTCAGGACACTTTACACACACGTCAGTTCAAGCCATAGTCTGGAAGAGTAAAACCAGCAGGTTGCATCGGGTCTTGACCTGGATCCAGTCCCGCTGAGGTGGAGGGAGTTTGTTCCTCCTCAATGTTCTAGGGGGAAAAGGAGACGCTTCTGTCCACTTCAATAATGCAGGTGGTGTCCACAGCCCAGCCAAGGTTCTCTGAGAAAATTCTTCCCCGTTGATGCAGCGTGGTTCTTAACTTCCAGAGGTTTTCATGGTCTTGCGGTTCAGGGTCACTGCACACAGTATCTGGACCTTTCTCTGTTTAGCGGCTCATTGTTGCTGATCTGCCCAACAATGTTGTGTGATTGCATGACACGGCAGCACCAGTGTCCAACTGGACAAGACGTTTGGCTACCACCTCAGATGCCTTGTCCTCTCTGATTTCTTGTGTTCTTCTAGAGAAAAGTGATGTCTGGAAATCTGATGAGTGCGTTTGAGTCATGGGTAGTGATGCAGTCGTGTGTGTCGCATGTACAAGACTGGCCTCAGATCACAGCCCTGAGGAACGCCAGTGTTGAGGATGTGAAGGTGCTCATCCTGTCATGTTGGGGTGTGTAAGGCAGGAAGTCTGCTCCACAGACAGCAGGAGGCTTCAGGCTGCAGTGTCTGCAGTTTGGTGATCAGTCGGCTGGGGTTGATGCAGCTGAACGCAGAGCTGGTGTTTTCTGACTTCCTCATGCATAATTTTGCTTCATCATAGCCAGAGTTTCATGTTCCTCTGGTGTTCTGTCAGATTGGCATGCATTGTCTGAACAGCGTACCGCATTTTCACATGTTTTTGTGTTTATTTAGGATTCTTTGTCCATGACAGCACGCTAATTAAGCCTAACCTAAAAAACACATTAAAAACACATTACTGTAAGTTAAAGTCAGTTTTGCCACATTCCGTAGTACGTATGGGCATCAAGTAAAGGGTATGCTATTCTAAGCAAGCTTATGTTATTCTATGACAACATGGGGTTGAGAGAAGACTCAAGAGGGTCTTGGCTGCAGCCTGGAGAAGGAGGTGGGGTTTTTTGATTGGATTAACCCCAACCCTAACCCTAACCTTAACCCCACGCCCATTGGACGTCCAACCCCGACCAATAATCAGCCCGATTCGCCAGGCTGCAGCTGGGGGTTATTGGAAGTCTGCAGATGCAGTTTTGTATCCATCCAGTAGGTGTCCCTGTTGCAGAGCCATAAAGGACCCAGAACTGCTGGTGTGAAAGTGCGGTCCCTGGGTCTGCAGCCACATACTATTGGCAAGTACTGTTGTGATGGACCCCCTTAAGGGGGATTCTGCTAAGCGCTTTGTTGCTCATTCCTGCATCTCAGAATTTCACTGCGCTCTACACCGTTTGAGGTTCCATTCAACTCATAATAATATTGCGTCTGGGGGCCTTCGACAATTGTGTGGTTTTTGCCGGGCCCAGTAGGCAGGAAGATGTTGTTGAACTGTTTGTTGTTCGTAAAGTTCTGGATGCCTCTGCACATGGAGCGAGTGTTGTTTTCCTTAAAATCGTCCATTTATCTGCTTTCTGTACTTTGTTTGAGCAGATTTGATTCGTCTGCTGAGGTACAATCCAGCCTGCCTCCCCACCTCAGCGCTGAATCCTGAAGTCTGATGTTGTTGTTCAACCAGAGTTTTTAGTTGGGAAATATTTTCACTTTTTTTCTTGCTGTTGTATGCATTCATTAATTTTCCTAACCACTCAATCCGATGAAAGGTCGCGGGAAAGCTGGAGCCTATCCCAGCAGTCTGTGGGTGAAAGGCAGGGTACACCCTGGACAGCTCGCCAGTTCATCGCAGGGCATGTTGTTGCATTGTTCATGCAAAAACTGATGTTTGACAGCACAGAGGATGTGTGGAGCTCAATGTCATGGTCCTCAAAGAACCACCATTTGGTGTCTTCAAAACAGTCCTGCAAGAGTAGTGTGGCCTCCTCAGTCCAGCACTGTGTGGGCTTGTTCTGTTGCTGACACCTGCACATGCGGGGCTTGAAAGCTGGCGTCAGGAATAGAGAAAGGGTGGTCTGAGTGTCTGAGGTGAGGGGAGCGGGCTTTGTAAGGTCCAGGAATGATAGTGTAGAGCAAACCTTATCTAGTTTTCTGTCCTTCCTTGATATAATCTCCTCATTCTCCTCAAGTCTTGAAGTTGGTGTAGACGCCGCACCGATCCGTCTGTCGATCTCATGCTCCATCCTTCCCTCACTTGTGAACAAGACCCCGAGATATTTAAACTCCTCCACTTGAGGCAGGACCTCACTCCCGACCCAGAGAGGGCAATCCACCCTATTCCGGCTGAGGACCATGGTCTCAGATTTGGAGGTGCTGATTCTCATCCCAGCCGCTTCACACTCGGCTGCGAATCGTTCAAGTGAGAGCTGGAGATCACGACCAGATGAAACCAACAGGACCACGTCATCTGCAAAAAGCAGGGACCCAATCCTGAGGCCACCAAGCCGGATCCCCTCAATACCTTGGCTGCACCTAGAAATTCTGTCCATATAAGTTATGAACAGAATCAGCGATAAAGAGCAGCCTTGGCGGAGTCCAACCCTCACTGGAAACAAATCCGACTTACTACCGGCAATGTGGACCAAGCACTGACACCTGTCACACAGGGACCGGACAGCTCGCACAAGGGGGTCCGGTACCCCATACTCCCGGAGTACCCCCCACAGGAGCCCCCGGGGGACACGGTCGAATGCCTTCTGCAGGTCCACAAAGCACATGTAGACTGGTTGGGCAAACTCCCATGCCCCCTCCAGGACCCCAGAGAGGGTATAGAGCTGGTCCACTGTTCCGCGACCAGGACGAAAACCACACTGCTCCTCCTCAATCTGAGATTCAACTATCCGGCGGACCCTCCTCTCCAGGACCCCTGAATAGACCTTACCAGGGAGGCTGAGGAGTGTGATTCCCCAGTAATTGGAACACACCCTCCGGTCCCCCTTCTTAAAAAGGGGGACCACCACCCCAGTCTGCCAATCCAGCGGTACTGCCCCCGATGTCCACGCGATGCTGCAGAGGCGTGTCAGCCAGGACAGCCCCACAGCATCCAGAGCCTTAAGGAACTCCGGGCAGATCTCATCCACCCCCGGGGCCTTGCCACCAAGGAGCTTTTTGACCACTTCAGCAACTTCAGCCCCAGAGATAGGAGAGTCCACCCCTGAGTCCCCCAGCTCTGCTTCCTCATTGGAAGACGCGTTGGTAGGATTGAGGAAGTCTTCGAAGTATTCCTTCCACCGACCCAAAGCGTCCCGAGTTGAGGTCAGCAGCTCCCCACCTCCACTGTACACAGTGTTGACGGAGCACTGCTTCCCCCTCCTGAGCCGCCGGATGGTGGACCAGAATCGCCTCGAAGCCGTCCGGAAGTCTTTCTCCATGGCCTCGCCGAACTCCTCCCACGCCCGAGTTTTTGCCTTGTCTTTGTCAGTTGTTATTGTCTCATAGCTTAAATCTCATCCATCTTGTTAACCAGGTAGCAGACACTGGGAAGAAAAATGCTTGAAACCACAATTACAATTTCAATATTTTATGAAATTATGATTCATAGCTTATAATCTATCAGTGAAAGATTTAAACTTTGATCGCACCAGTTGAGGTGTTGGGAATAATTAGACAATTTATCCTGTTATTATGAAGAAAAAAAAAACAATGTTTAAAAGAAAATATGAGCATGCTGCCAAATGCTTCCATAGCTTTTTTTTTTTCAAGTTTAGCCTCATAATCTGACAGAAAAGGGTGCCCTGAATAATTTCTTGCCATCCACTGATTTTCTAGATGAGAGGAAAAAATAAAGAATAGAAGAAGTAAAAATGGAAACTGGTTTGATGCAACGATATGTCTAACCATTGCTTTACTTTCACTTATGAAAATATATAATTGTTTTATGATCTGTTATTACTGTGCCGTGTGAACAAAGAATCTAATTTAAATACTGATCGTAAAATGGCACTGAAATTAAATATAGCTACAGCCGAGGGTCATTGCTCATTGCTAAGAGAGAATTAGGAAAGCTTCATTAAAGGAGAGAAGCTTTTCTAAATACGCAACTAGAATGAAAACAAACTCAGAATCAGAAATAAAAAATATTTAATAGCAACATTGTTGAAAAACAAACCTAAAGTTTTTTTTTTTTCCCCAGGGGACTTAGGAACAGTTTTTTTTTTTTTTTTTTACCAGCCTTTATTTAACCAAACAAGCACAAACGTTACTCAATCCATTGTCTTACAAGTTGGTGTTTACAAAGTGATCCTGATAGAGGATAGACAAGAATACAAAACTAAATAACACAGATAATGATACAATAATGGGGAAAAAGATAGCTTAAGTGTTCCAAGCAGTTGAAGTTTTAGTAGCTTTTTTGTTCAAAGAATGTTTGATGGACCAAATATATTGACTAAGTTCACATTGGAATAATAAATAAATAAATAAATAAATAATCAAGGGTTTTCAGCCAGCAAATTTACTGTTATGAATATGAAATTTTGCCATAATGAGAATAAGCTTAATAATATACCTTTTAGGATTATTAAACCTTTTGTCAATCTCTCTGAACACAAACAACACATTCCTCCTGTATAATATGAGGTTCGATCAATGTGACAAGAAATAAACATACATTCATCCAAATCTGTGACAGAGGAACAGCGCGACTCCCTCCAGAACAGTGGAGGCACTGCAGCTGCCTTACAGTCCGAAGGAGAAGAAGAAGAAGCAACGATTCCACGAAGAAGAACCCTTGGGAGGGTGGGCTCCAACATGGCAGTCAGGTGAATTCACGGCGTCTTTCCCTTTTTTAACATTTAGATATTTACATTTAAATCAACACACTTCATTTTTATACTTCATTTAACATCGATATCCAATGTGATTTCTGTAGAAGAAGAAAAAGCCACTTTGTTCCGACCTCCGTGCAGCCTCTCTTATGCTAATGCTAAGATAGCCTAGCAGCGTTAGCCGACTAGTTACCAGCTGCTAACTGAGTTAACCAGCCTAACCTGGTGCAACCAGTAGATCATCTCACATGTCTGTGTTGATGTTTAATCTGCGTAGAATCCGATTCCTCAGCGAGAAAAGCAAACCAACAAGATTTATTGCTTTTTAAATGCAAAGTCATGTTAGCGGATCATTAGCATTAGCATGTTAGCTTCTGTTGGAGGAGGGGTCGCAGTGAAAACGTTCAGATAGAAGTTTTTAGTTAAAAAAGAGATTTGTTACGATTTCCAGGGGAAAAAATAGAGGTTTGTTACGATTTCCAGGAGAAAAATACGGGTTTGTTACGATTTCCAGGAGAAAAATAGAAGTTTACGATTTCCAGGAGAAAAATAGAGGCTTCTTGTTTGTTGTATGTCAATGTTTAAAGGATCCTGGGGTTTTGTGGGATGAAGGAGTTTTAAAGATGTTTTAATAAAACTATTTGGCAGCTGGAAGCAGTTTTTTCCTCCTGAACTACATTTTAATTCAGAAACATTTCTGTTAGAAATCAGGATTTACCTTCACAAAATGATCCAGATTCGCGTAGCTTGCAGGAAGGGTCTATTATAGGTTTTCTATTTTTATTAACAAATTACTAATTCAAAAATTCAAACAAATAAAGTACAGAAATGAAAGGTATTAGTTAAATAAGAGACACTTAGAGATGGTTTAAACCAGCGGTGTCAAACTCCAGTCCTCTTGGACTGGCATCCAGCATGTTTGTGTTGTTTCCCTGCTCAAACACACCTGATTCAAATCAAACGGCTCCAACAGCTTAGTGCCAACCTCTTCATTCATTTCGGTCTGGTGTGTGAGCATGGAGACGACAGAAACCCTTTTGGGACAATACTTTATTCATTTTAATGTGTGAGAATCGACCAGGAAGAAGTTTGTCGCCGACTGTGACCGAACAACAACGTCACGTCACCTGAATGGGAGTTTAACTTGCATCATCACAGTTTGGTTTCTTGGTTGATTCTCACTCATAATCTCTTCATTTCATGGAGTTAAACAGAAGTTAGAGTTTTTGTTTTCTGTGTATTTATGACAAAGTATCTGCTTGATCCGCATGGCTAACAGCCTGTCAGTCGAACTCCTCGCAGTTCATGAGGTTTGTGTCGGAATATCCGGAGTAATGACGGCTTGTTGGTCGTTGGGAACGTTAAGCTTGTTCCAGACTCCACCAGAAGCCGGAACTCTACTTGTCGAGGCTCCACGAAGACAATGACATCGTTTTGTTCTTGCAGATGTGGTTTAAGACGGTTCTCGACACGTCGGGCTGCAGAACTTTCTTCTTGTTGCGCCCTGAGAAGTCCCATGTGATTGGTTGGACATTTGAAGTGGGCGTGGTTAACACGGGAAAAGCAGGAAGTGGAAAGTTGCAGCTTCTGTATTTTTGCAGATTGCAACTCCTCCCACCAAACGTCATGGCATGGCCAACACTGAAACCAGTAACCATGGTAACAAACCAGCAGCTTGTCTGAACCCAACTTGGCATCAAGCGTTCTGAAACTGGTTTATTCCTGTCCAAGCTGCAGCCCCTGGTGTTGACCACTGGGGGGCGACGTCCACCTGCTAGAGACTACGTTGACTCAGACTCTTCTTCTCTGCCTCTGCAGGTCGCCGTCAGATCAGCTGATCCGGGTCCAGCGGACTTCCTGCACGGTGGGATGAGGTAGTAGGTTGTATAGTTTTAGGGTCACACCCGCACTGGGAGATAACTATTCAGCCTACTGTCTTTCCCAACGTGCTGCTCGGCTTCCTGTCCTCCTGCTGGCCGTCGTACTGGATCCAGTTTCCCCGGCGGGCTGAACCGGCCGCTCCCACAGGGTGAGGTAGTAGATTGTATAGTTTAGGGGTCGTGATATTTGCCCCGTGTAGGAGATGACTATACAGTCTACTGCCTTCCCTGTCGAGTGGAGGCTCGTCTCCTTATGTCTGCTGACCGTCCGGGTCCCAGCGAGTCCTGCCGGGTCCCAGCGGGTTCTGCCGGGTCCCAGCGGGTTCTGCCGGGTCCCAGCGGGTTCTGCCGGGTCCCAGCGGGTTCCGCCGGGTCCCAGCGAGTCCTGCCGGGTCCCAGCGGGTTCCGCCGGGTCCCAGCGAGTCCTGCCAGGTCCCAGCGGGTTCTGCCGGGTCACACCGGTTCCCAACGGGTCCCGGCGGCTTGCCCCGCGGCGTTTAGACACACCAACCAAGCAGAAAGCTGGAAGTTTCATCGTCTCCAAGCAGGACTCCCCGAAGCAGAGGAAGCAGAACTCCTCTTCATCACCACGGCTGCCGTCCAGTAAAACCAGATGAAACCACTTCCCAGCAGTTTCACTCCAACGCCGTTTCCAGGCTGCATGGATGTGATTGGATAAAAGCTTTATCTGCTTTTTATTTTCAGACTTTAATTTGTCACCATTTGGTTTTACTTGCGACTGTTTATTCCTTTCTTTTGTTGAAAAATTAGTTTGACATAATATTGAAAATACTATATTGTCATATTTTGTTAAATATATAACTCCCTGGAACAAAGCCAACCCTGTTGCACCGTAAAAAATGACAGAAACAATAACAATTTAAAGTTACTCATATAAGATGAAGGATCCACCTTTTTAATCTGATCCAGAATACGTTGCCAGATATTAGGGCAGGAAAATCGAATCGAAAAATCAAAAATTGGGATGTTTTTTGCTTCACACTTTTAAAATCAACTTTTTGTTAAAAAAGATTGAATTTTTTTCCCCCCAAAAAATAAAAATAATCCATTATAAAATTTTTGTCATTTTTATAATTTTTACTGATCTTTTTACTTGTGTTCTTGGGCATTAAAGCAGCAGAACGATGGTCTGGATACTGGGTTGTTTTTCCCTTTATTAAAATCAAGAAAAGCGGCGAGCAAAAACAGTTTTGTACAATTTTTTTGTTTTTAATATAAAAAAAATCAGGCATATTGAAGAATTACGAAAATCGCAATTTAAATCGAATCGGCATCCAAAAAACTTAAATGGAAATATCGTCCCAACCCTACCAGATACTGAAGAACTTCTTAACGCAGCCTCTTAGAGAGAACCTTATTTCCTCCAGTGTTAAACGATGGAAAAGATCAACAAACATCATTTAAAAGCTGCAGGAAGGTTTTCCTTCCTCTCAAGCAGTACAAGCCTGCGAGCAACAAGTAGCAAAGGCAATTACTACTTTATATTCTTCACTGCTGAACATTTGTGGTGCAATGTCGAATATGCAGTCTTTGTCTCGGCTACCATATTAACCCCAAAAGCATCAGGGATGTAAAAATGCAGCATGTAGGTATGTGTGGGTCAGTGTGGGCTAGAAGTGGATTTTACACTGTATTAATCCCAAATGCGTCAGATAGAAATGTAGAAACACCGCCGACATTGGGCCAGTTTTAAACAGGACCAGAACATATGAGATGGATGCAGGTTCAGTTTCACAACGATCACAGTTAAGAGGATCCAGATCTGGTCTAAATGTTGCCAGCTTCGCTTCAGACCAGTGAATCTTTGAACGACTTTAAACGGGATCACCCCGCGTCTTAAACAGACTGAAGATAAGAAGATATTTATAACAGTTTTCCAAACGTCTTCAGAAATTAGTTCCAAGTTCCTCCTTCCATTTCCCTTAAATACGAGTCAGTGGTTCAGAGTTATCAGAATTAACAGCGGAATAGATTTTTATCAGTCCTTTGAGCATTCAGAATAGTTTCCAGGAGTGAGCCAGGTGGTCGTGAGGGGAAATAACTGAATGAAGCAGACACAAACAAGCGAAGCTGAAGATGTCTGAAGAAATCATGGATCTGGAAAGTTGTTTTCTCTTGTTGAAACGATGCAAACAGTCCTAACGTGTCTTTTAATGTCCTCAGTCATCAGTGGTGGAAGGAACAAACTGGCAGAAACTGACTTTTATTATTTAGACTGAAGCTCCGTCTGAATTTTGCCCAAATCCTAAATGAAGGTTTTACAACAAGGCTTGTGGAGAAATTACTGTGATTATTCCTGGTAAAGTTATTTGTTATGAAATGTTGGTATAAATAAAGTTGTCTGTTTCCCTTCGTACCGTTGGTGATTGTTGAGATGGGTGTTACCATAGTAACGGCAGGTGGTTCTACTGAATGTCATTAATCATAAAAACCATCCGATGGGAGGCAGAGCGACGTTTACTCTCCTGGTTCAGTTTCAGGAGGTGTTGGTGGATTAACAGTTATGTGTTTATGATTCATGCTTTAGTTGTAAAATAAGCAGTTTGGGTTTATTTGCTCTGTAAAAACCTGGATGTACGTAAACATGTTGGCGGCTTTTCACCGCGAGACGCCTCCACGTTTCACTTCCTGCTCTCTGCCACCAGGTGGCGCTGCTGCTCTTTAACAGCCAGCCACGTCCAGCAACACCTCTAGACCTGCACCTCTAGACTTCCACCTCTAGACCTGCACCTCTAGACTTCCACCTCTAGACCTGCACCTCTAGACTTCCACCTCTAGACCTGCACCTCTAGACTTCCACCTCTAGACCTGCACCTCTAGACTTCCACCTCTAGACCTCCACCTCTAGACCTGCACCTCTAGACTTCCACCTCTAGACCTGCACCTCTAGACCTCCACCTCTAGACCTGCACCTCTAGACTTCCACCTCTAGACCTCCACCTCTAGACCTCCACTTCTAGACCTGTACCTCTAGACCTCCACCTCTAGACCTGTACCTCCAGACCAGCACCTCCAGACCTTCACCTCTAGACCTCCACCTCTAGACCTGTACCTCCAGACCAGCACCTCCAGACCTTCACCTCTAGACCTCCACCTCTAGACCTGCACCTCTAGACCTGTACCTCTAAACCTGCACCTCTAGACCTCCACCTCTAGACCTGTACCTCTAGACTTCCACCTCTAGACCTGCACCTCTAGACCTTCACCTCTAGACCTCCACCTCTAGACCTGCACCTCTAGACCTCAACCTTTAGATGTGCACCTCTAGACCTGTACCTCTAGACTTCTACCTCTAGACCTGCACCTCTAGACCTTCACCTCTAGACCTGTACCTCTAGACCTCCACCTCTAGACCTGCACCTCTAGACCTCAACCTTTAGATGTGCACCTCTAGACCTCCACCTCTAGACTTCCACCTCTAGACCTGTACCTCTAGACCTCCACCTCTAGACCTGCACCTCTAGACCTCCACCTTTAGATGTGCACCTCTAGACCTCCACCTCTAGACTTCCACCTCTAGACCTGCACCTCTAGACCTGCACCTCTAGACCTCCACCTCTAGACCTGCACCTCTAGACCTCCACCTCTAGACCTGCACCTTTAGACTTCCACCTCTAGACCTGCACCTCTAGACCTCCACCTCAAGACCTGCACCTTTAGACCTCCACCTCTAGACCTGCACCTCTAGACCTCCACCTCTAGACCTGCACCTTTAGACCTCCACCTCTAGACCTCCACCTCTAGACCTCCACCTCTAGACCTCCACCTCGAGACCTGCACCTTTAGACCTGCAACTCTAGACCTCCACCTCCAGATCTCCACCTCTAGACCTCCACCTCCAGATCTCCACCTCTAGACCTGCACCTCTAGACCTGCACCTCTAGACCTCCCTCTCTAGACCTGCACCTGTAGACCTCCCTCTAGACCTGCACCTCTAGACCTGCACCTCTAGACCTCCACCTCTAGACGAGCACCTCCAGACCTGCACCTCTAGACCTCCCTCTCTAGACCTGCACCTCCAGACCTCCACCTTTAGACTTGCATCTCTAGACCTCCACCTCTAGACCTCCACCTCTAGACCTGCACCTCTAGACCTCCACCTCGAGACCTGCACCTTTAGACCTGCAACTCTAGACCTCCACCTCCAGATCTCCACCTCTAGACCTGCACCTCTAGACCTCCCTCTCTAGACCTGCACCTGTAGACCTCCCTCTAGACCTGCACCTCTAGACCTCCACCTCTAGACCAGCACCTCCAGACCTGCACCTCTAGACCTCCCTCTCTAGACCTGCACCTCCAGACCTCCACCTTTAGACTTGCATCTCTAGACCTCCACCTCTAGCCCTCCCTCTCTAGACCTGCACCTGCAGACCTGCACCTCTAGACCTCCACCTCCAGATCACCTGGTTCTGATAGTCCTGCAGATGCTGGATTATAAAGATCTAATGTTAATATTAAAATATTAATATTAAAATATTATTAATATTAATATTATTGGATGTAGACCCCCCCTACTGTAGACCTGGACGTAGACCTGGATGTAGACCCCCCGACTGTAGACCTGGATGTAGACCCCCCGACTGTAGACCTGGACGTAGACCCCCCTACTGTAGACCTGGATGTAGACCCCCCCTACTGTAGACCTGGACGTAGACCTGGATGTAGACCCCCCTACTGTAGACCTGAATGTAGACCTGGATGTAGACCCCCCTACTGTAGACCTGGATGTAGACCCCCCTACTGTAGACCTGGATGTAGAACTCCCAACTGTAGACCTGGATGTAGACCTGGATGTAGACCTGAATGTAGACCTGGATGTAGACCTGGATGTAGACCTGGATGTAGACCTGGACGTAGTCCTGGATGTAGACCTGGATGTAGACCTGGATGTAGACCTGAATGTAGACCTGGATGTAGACCTGAATGTAGACCTGGATGTAGACCTGGATGTAGACCTACATGTAGACCTGAATGTAGACCCCCTACTGTAGACCTGGATGTAGACCTGAATGTAGACCTGGATGTAGACCTGGACGTAGACCTACATGTAGACCTGAATGTAGACCCCCCTACTGTAGACCTGAATGTAGACCTGGATGTAGACCCCCCTACTGTAGACCTGGATGTAGACCTGAATGTAGACCTGGACGTAGACCTGGACGTAGACCTGGACGTAGACCTGGATGTAGTCCTGAATGTAGACCTGGATGTAGACCTGGATGTAGACCTGAATGTAGACCTGGATGTAGACCTACATGTAGACCTGAATGTAGACCCCCTACTGTAGACCTGGATGTATATCTGGATGTAGACCTGGACGTAGACCTGGACGTAGACCTACATGTAGTCCTGAATGTAGACCCCCCTACTGTAGACCTGGATGTAGACCCCCCTACTGTAGACCTGGATGTAAACCCCCCTTGTAGACCCCACTACTGTAGACCTGAATGTAGACCTGGACGTAGTCCTGAATGTAGACCTGGACGTAGACCTGGATGTAGACCTGGACGTAGACCTGGATATAGACCTGAATGTAGACCTGGATGTAGACCATAGACCTGGATGTAGACCTGGATGTAGACCTGAATGTAGACCTTAGACCTGGATGTAGACCTGGATGTAGACCTGAATGTAGACCTGAATGTAGACCGTAGACCTGGATGTAGACCTTAGACCTGGATGTAGACCTGAATGTAGACCTGAATGTAGACCTGAATGAAGACCTGAATGTAGACCTGGATGTAGACCTTAGACCTGGATGTAGACCTGAATGTAGACCTGGATGTAGACCTGAATGTAGACCTGGATGTAGACCTGAATGTAGACCTGTATGTAGACCTGGATGTAGACCGTAGACCTGGATGTAGACCTTACACCTGGATGTAGACCTGGATGTAGACCTGAATGTAGACCTGGATGTAGACCTGAATGTAGACCTGAATGTAGACCTGGATGTAGACCATAGACCTGGATGTAGACCGTAGACCTGGATGTAGACCTGGATGTAGACCTGAATGTAGACGTGGATGTAGACCTGGATGTAGACCTGAATGTAGACCATAGACCTGGATGTAGACCGTAGACCTGAATGTAGACCTGGATGTAGACCATAGACCTGGATGTAGGCCGTAGACCTGGATGTAGACCATAGACCTGGATGTAGACCGTAGACCTGAATGTAGACCTGGATGTAGACCTGGATGTAGACCTGAATGTAGACCTGGATGTAGACCTGGATGTAGACCTGAATGTAGACCTGGATGTAGACCTTAGACCTGAATGTAGACCTGAATGTAGACCTGGATGTAGACCTGAATGTAGACCTGAATGTAGACCTGGATGTAGACCATAGACCTGGATGTAGGCCGTAGACCTGGATGTAGACCATAGACCTGGATGTAGACCGTAGACCTGAATGTAGACCTGGATGTAGACCTGGATGTAGACCTGAATGTAGACCTGAATGTAGACCTGGATGTAGACCTGGATGTAGACCTGAATGTAGACCTTAGACCTGAATGTAGACCTGAATGTAGACCTGGATGTAGACCTGAATGTAGACCTGAATGTAGACCTGGATGTAGACCTGAATGTAGACCTGGATGTAGACCTGGATGTAGACCTGAATGTAGACCGTAGACCTGGATGTAGACCTTAGACCTGGATGTAGACCTGGATGTAGACCTGGATGTAGACATGGATGTAGACCTGAATGTAGACCTGAATGTAGACCTGGATGTAGACCATAGACCTGGATGTAGACCATAGACCTGGATGTAGACCTGGATGTAGACCTGAATGTAGACCATAGACCTGGATGTAGACCGTAGACCTGAATGTAGACCTGGATGTAGACCTGGATGTAGACCGTAGACCTGAATGTAGACCTGGATGTAGACCTGAATGTAGACCTGGATGTAGACCTGAATGTAGACCTGGATGTAGACCTGGATGTAGACCTGAATGTAGACCTGGATGTAGACCTGAATGTAGACCTGGATGTAGACCATAGACCTGGATGTAGACCTGAATGTAGACCTGAATGTAGACCTGGATGTAGACCTGAATGTAGACCATAGACCTGGATGTAGACCGTAGACCTGAATGTAGACCGTAGACCTGAATGTAGACCTGGATGTAGACCATATACCTGGATGTAGACCGTAGACCTGGATGTAGACCATAGACCTGGATGTAGACCGTAGACCTGAATGTAGACCAGGATGTAGACCTGGATGTAGACCTGGATGCAGACCTGGATGTAGACCTGGATGTAGACCTTAGACCTGAATGTAGACCTGAATGTAGACCTGGATGTAGACCTGGATGTAGACCTGAATGTAGACCTGGTTGTAGACCTTAGACCTGGATGTAGACCTGAATGTAGACCTGGATGTAGACCTGGATGTAGACCGTAGACCTGGATGTAGGCCTTAGACCTGGATGTAGACCTGGATGTAGACCTGAATGTAGACCATAGACCTGGATGTAGACCATAGACCTGGATGTAGACCTGGATGTAGACCTGAATGTAGACCTGGATGTAGACCTGGATGTAGACCATAGACCTGGATGTAGACCGTAGACCTGAATGTAGACCTGAATGTAGACCTGGATGTAGACCTGGATGTAGACCTGGATGTAGACCGTAGACCTGAATGTAGACCTGGATGTAGACCTGGATGTAGACCTGAATGTAGACCTGGATGTAGACCATAGACCTGGATGTAGACCTGGATGTAGACCGTAGACCTGAATGTAGACCTGGATGTAGACCTGGATGTAGACCTGAATGTAGACCTGGATGTAGACCATAGACCTGGATGTAGACCTGGATGTAGACCGTAGACCTGAATGTAGACCTGGATGTAGACCGTAGACCTGAATGTAGACCTGGATGTAGACCTGGATGTAGACCTGAATGTAGACCTGGATGTAGACCATAGACCTGGATGTAGACCTGGATGTAGACCGTAGACCTGAATGTAGACCTGGATGTAGACCTGGATGTAGACCGTAGACCTGAATGTAGACCTGGATGTAGACCTGGATGTAGACCTGAATGTAGACCTGGATGTAGACCATAGACCTGGATGTAGACCTGGATGTAGACCGTAGACCTGAATGTAGACCTGGATGTAGACTCGGGGAAAAGGAGGCAGAAAGTACTTGATGTAACAGGTTAACTTCAGCGTAGATGGTTACTGTGGACTACATCCTGTCTACTACACAGACATGCAGGATCTATGGATCACACAACCAGCTCTTAAATAGAAACTGTAAAAATCTCGGAGCAACAAATGGTGTGATGAAATAAATGCTTCGTTTACAGGAAGAAGAGGAAGGAATGATCTTCAACGGGAAGGTGAAAATGCAGCGTGTGGGTCAGGATGGGCTGAAAGGAGATTTGAAATGAATAGAAGCTGAAAGTAAAGCAGCAGTTTGATGGTTGAAGACAGAAATGTTCTTTTTCTGTTTGGAGGGAATAAATCTGTAAATGTCAAGTCTTGGAAAGTTACAGTAAATGAAACAGTTAAAGTGAGACATGAAGGTGAATTGCTACTTACCTGCAGCTTTTCAGACATGAAGGAAATAAAAAGCAGTAAAAACCAGAAGAAAGTTAAAACCAAACTAAATCTGAGTCAACATTTCAGACAGGATCACCGCTGAAGTCTGGTTCATACCTCCTCTGACCAGAACTCCCAGCAGGTGGCGCTGCAGCTTCTGCACAATCAGCTCAGGCTGTCATCCTGCAGGTTTGAGATGTTTGCAGCTCACCTGGTCGTCCACAACATGTCCAGACACCAGAGCTGTGGGAGAAGGAGGGTCAATACTGATCAGAAGTTCAACATGCAGACTGGAAGCAGTGGTTTCCTCCCAGTCGGAGGTCTGGAGCTGGAGGAGGCGTAAGATGATGGTTTTATTTATTTCTAAATAACAGTTTATTCTTCATAACTGAGAAACTTTGAGACGCTTTAGTTTGGATGATGGAAAATAAACATTTTATTTCTTATTTTTTATCTGAATAAAATGATTAAAAACCTGTTTTTGTTTCAGACTTTCTGCGCAGGAATAAAAACACGAGTTGAGTTTCATCCTGTCCGACATTCAGCCACTCAGAAACATTTCATCTTCATCACCTTCTTCATCCTGAGACTGAAGATAAAAGCTGAAAGTTGCGTCCTCCCGCGTGCACCTGCGGGCTGGGCGCGCGCGCGCAGGAGGCTGAGCCTCCGCTGAACACGCCCCCGCTAGAAAAAGGTACCACCGCGCGCGAGGAGGGGAAGACGCACGCAGAGACGCAGTCTGAGCCGAGCCGAGCCGTGTTACCTGGAGCCATCAGCCCCAATGCCCCCCCCGCGGGCTCCCACGCCCCCCCCGCCAGATGAGAGCCGGAGGCGCCTGGAGCCGCTCCGCGGTCCTGTCCGCAGCCTGGAGCCCCTGCAGGGTTAACCCGCACAGCATGAGCAGGAAGAGCCGCCGCTGGGTCCACCAGGTCCTCCTCTGCGTCCTGGTCCTCTACCTGCAGATAGGGTGAGTTTGGGGGGGGGGGGGGGGGGGGGGGGGGGGGGGAGACACCTGCAGCAGCCGCACCTCTAACCCTCTCCTTCCCCGCAGGGGTCTGTCGTCGGTGGTCGCGCTGGGCGCGAGCATCATCTGCAATAAGATCCCCGGCTTGGCCCCCCGGCAGCGGACCATCTGCCAGAGCAGACCCGACGCCATCATAGTGGTCGGGGAGGGGGTCCAGATGGGGATCAGCGAATGCCAGTTCCAGTTCCGACACGGACGCTGGAACTGCTCGGCCCTGGGGGAGAGGACCGTGTTCGGGAAGGAGCTGAAAGTGGGTACGTGGCTGCAGAACACGCGGGGAGGGGGGCGACCACTGTGGGACAGAAACACGTCCTCACGTCTCGATCTGGGAAACAACCAGTGCTGCGTACTGGTGGTTGGGACGAAGACTGGGTGGAAACCATCCCGCAGGTGCTCGAAGCTGGAGGTGATGCTCGCGCTCACGCGGCTCACAGCAGCTTCTGGATTCCTGCTCCTCTGTTTCACAGTTAACCCGAGTTCTCCCTCCGCGGCAGCGCGCGCGACGCGTCCGCTCAGAGCTCAGATCCACGTGCATCACCTCCCAGAAGCTTCAGGTTGAGACAAGTTTCACATTCAGCAGCAAGTCATGCAGTTTGTTCCTCCCAGTTCAGCCAGTAGAGGCAACAAGCTGCTGCAGCATCTGGAACACGCTTAAACCACAGAACCTAACCAGGATGGGTCCAGATCAGACCGGTTCCTGACAATGGTCATGTTCTGGTTCCATGATGATGCTTTGGTTCTATGACGATGTTCGGGTTTCATGATTTAGTTCTGTTTTCATGAACAAATTCTGGTTCCATGATATTATTCTGGATTCACGATAACGTTCTGGTTCCATGATGATGATCTGGTTCCATGATGATGTTCTGGATTCATGAGAATGTTCTGGTTACATGAAGACGTTCTGGTTTCATGATGATGGTTCCATGATGATGATTCCACAATGATCTAGTTCTGATAACGTTCTCATTCCATGATGATATTCTGGTTTCATGATGATCTAGTTCCATTATGGGGTTCTGGTTCCATGATGTTGTTCTGGATTCATGATGACCTTCTGGTTCCATGATGGCGTTCTGGTTCCATGATGATCTGGTTCCATTATGGGGTTCTGGTTCCATGATGTTGTTCTGGATTCATGATGACCTTCTGGTTCCATGATGGCGTTCTGGTTCCATGATGATGTTCTGGTTCCATTATGGGGTTCTGGGTCCATGATGATGTTCTGGATTCATGATGACCTTCTGGTTCCACGATGGCATTTTGGTTTCATGATGATGTTCTGGTTTCATGATGATCTGGTTCCATAATGATGCTTTCATGATGTTCTGGTTCCATGATGGCGTTCTGGTTCCATGATTTTGTTTTGGTTCCACGATGGCGTTCTGGTTCCATGATTTTGTTCTGGTTCCAAGATGTTCTGGTTCCATGATGTTGTTCTGGATTCATGATGATGTTTTGGTTCCATGACGATGTTCTGGTTTCATGATTACCTTCTGGTTCCATGATTATGTTCTGGTTACATGAGAGCGTTCTGGTTTCATGATGATGGTTTCGTGATGATATGGTTCCATGATGATGTTCTGATTTCATGATGACCTGGTTCCATGATAATAGTTTCATGATATTCTGGTTCCATGATTTTGTTCTGGTTCCATGATGTTGTTCTGGTTCCTTGATGACAATGTGGTTCCATGATGATGTTCTAGTTCTATGATTACGTTGTGGTTCCATAATGATGTTCTGGATTCATGACAATGTTCTGGCTTCATGATTATCCTCTGGTACTATGATAATGTTCGGGTTCCATGTTGTTGTTCTGGTGTTATGATGGAATTCTGGTTCTATGATGTTTCTCTGGTTTCATGATGATGTTGTGGTTCCATGATGTTGTTCTAGTTCCATAATGATGTTCTGGTTCCATGATGGGGTTTTAGTTCTATGATTATGTTCTGGTTCCATGATGATGTTCTGGTTCCATGATGACGTTCTGGTTCCATGATGGGGTTTTAGTTCTATGATTATGTTCTGGTTCCATGATGATGTTCTGGATTCATGCCAATGTTCCGGTTTCATGATGATGTTCAGGTTCCATGATGATGTTCCGGTTTCATGGTGATGTTCTGGTTCCTTGATTATGTTCTGGATTAATGACGATGTTCCGGTTTCATGATTACCTTCTGGTTCCATGATGATGTTCTGGTTCCAAGATGTTGTTCTGGTTTTATGATAAAATTCTGGTTCCATTATGTTGTTCTGGTTTCATGATGACGTTCTGGTTCCATGATTATGTTCTGGTTACATAAAGACGTTCTGGTTTCATGATGATATGGTTCCATGATGATGTCCTGGTTCCATGATGATTTGGTTCCGTGATGATGATTCCACGATGATGGTTTCATGATGTTCTGGTTCCATAATTTTGTTCTGGCTTCATGATGATGTTCTGGTTCAATGATGTTGTTCTGGTTCTCCATGTCTGAGATTTTTTTCTGGTTCCATGAACGTTCTGTGATGATGTTCTGGTTCCATGATGATCTAGTTTCATGATGGTGTTCTGGTTCTATGATTATACTCTGGATTCATAATGATATTCTGGTTTCATGAGGATATTTTGGTTCCATGACAATGTTCTGGTTTCATGATGATGTTCAGGTTCCATGATGATGTTCCGGTTTCATGAAAAAGTTCTGGTTCCATGATGCTGTTCTGGATATATGATGACGTTCTAGTTCTATGATGATGTTCCGGTTTCATTCCGAATTTCAACCGTATTTTGGGTCTTTATTGAGTTTCTGAACCTGATCAGAAACATCTACCACAGTAAACCATCAGGACGAGACGTAATTAGATCATGAACAGGTTTAAACCACACAGTGGCTCGGATAGAAAGTTCTTCCTGATTTAGGCAGATCGGATCAGCTGAGGAGTTTAAATGATGCATTCTCTGGTTAATTATGCGTTAGAATAACATTTGACATATTTCACAGGATAATTATAAACTACATGAAACTTGTTTTTGTTTGTTCTGCTCCTGTTGCTCCGCGCCTGGCCCTGTCGCCCCGCCCCTTGTTGTGTTGCCCCGCCCCTGCAGTGTCTCTATGCTACCATTGGCTGCGTTTCGACTGATTGCAGGGTGTTGCTTCATTTCCTTCATCTGAAAGGAGCCTGGTTTTGTTTTCATGGCAGAAATCAGAGTTTCAGTCAGAATTAAAGGAACATTGTGGCAGAGATCCAGACAGAGAGCTGCTTGGGTCCAGCTGACCCGCAAACCCGTTGTTTTTTTCCACTGGACTGGAACGCTGATAACATCTTCCCAGTTGACCGGCCAGGCTGGTCCGCGCTCCCTCAGAGAGACCACATTTCTGCTGACGTCGACGTTCACATCCTCCTTTAATGCACCGTTTTTCAGACAAGGAGACGCTTCAGGAGAAACACGATCACATGAAAAATGAGGATTAAAGTAGTCGCATTTTATAACATCATCATCATTGGTTGAATCGTACCATTGGTCCTGGAAACAGTCCAGAACCAGAGAAGAAGATAGTATAGGAGGTAAAATTCTGTCAGTGTGTCCATGACCTGCAGCCCAAGCAGAACATTTTCATAATGGAACAAGAACATCTCAGTCATCATGGAACCAGAACATTTCCATCATGGAACCAGAACATCTCCATCATAGAACCAGAACATCTTTGTCGTCATGGCACCAAAACATCTCAGTTGTCATGGAACCAGAACATTTCCATCATGGAACCAGAACAGCTCCATCATAGAACTAGAACATCTTTGTCGTCATGGCACCAAAACATCTCAGTTGTCATGGAACCAGAACATTTCCATCATGGAACCAGAACAGCTCCATCATAGAACCAGAACATCTTTGTCGTCATGGCACCAAAACATCTCAGTTGTCATGGAACCAGAACATTTCCATCATGGAACCAGAACAGCTCCATCATAGAACTAGAACATCTTTGTCGTCATGGCACCAAAACATCTCAGTTGTCATGGAACCAGAACATTTCTATCATGGAACCAGAAAATCTTTGTCATCATGGAAACAGAACATCTCAGTCGTCATAGAACCAGAACATCTCCATCATGGAACCAGACCATCTTCGTGGTCATGGAACCAGCATATCTCCATCATGGAACCAGAACATCTCTATTGACATGGAACCAGAACATTTCTGTCGTGGTAGAACCACAACATCTCTATTGACATGGAACCAGAACATCTTTGTCGTCATGGAACCAGAACTTGTCCATCATCATGAAACTAGAACATTTCCGTTGTCATGGAACTAGAACATTTCTGTCATGATGGAACCAGAAGACCCCAGTCGTCATAGAACCAGAAGATCTCCGTTGACATTGCGCCAGAACATTTAAGTTTTTATGGAACCAGAACATTTCTGTCGTCATAGAACCAGAACATTTCTGTCATCACGGAACCAGAACTTGTCCATCATCATGAAGCCACAAGCAGCAGGTGTAAAAACACCTGGACGCCAGAAACAGCTGGATGGCGTGAAGGTGACGTCATCCTGCTGCAGTGACGGCGCTGGACGGACGGTAATGTTTCCTGCAGATCATCTGAAGGCAGACCTCATGGAGCCACATCTCCCTCCAGCTGGATGAATTCACAGACTCGAGTGGAAATTGTTGATAGAAACAATGTTCACCCGATGTTGTGGAAACGTTTGGAGGGAAACATCAGGTGACGACGTCTGAAAGCAGTTTTTACAGCTGAGAACAGGATCGATCTGGATTTTTCACAGTTAAACGTGTTTCAAAACGCTTTAAGTCGCAGCAAACCAGCTGATGTTCGCCCGTTTCCAGCCGAGCAGTGGTGTTGATGCAACGCTGAACGCTGAAGCTGGACGTGAACATGGCCGCCTTGAGACGTTTCATGGCTCCGTCCTGCAGGCTCCATCGGCAGTTATCTCCTGTTGGGCTGAGATTTATGTGGTGGAAATGTGTCCACGTCGGGAGGCGTGCATGCCTCTCAGCTTCACCTCCGCAGGGCGGATCCCGGCCTGACAGCTGCTGGGGGAAAAGCCAAAGCTCTCCGTCTTTTGTCTCTCACCTCGCTGCCTCATACAAAGATTACACGGCCCAATCACAGCGCAGAACCACGTCCAGTCCCAACTGAGAAGCTTTATTCAAGCGTTTTCTTCCACTGCGTGGTTCAGAGCTCCTGCTGGAGGTTATCTGCGTAACGAGAGCTTGATTAATGACGTAAACTTGGCTGTGTCATGAATCTTATGATTGGTTTGAACCAACTATGCCAGGTATGTGAGGAGGCTCGACAGCGCCTGAAAGACGGGATCCTCTTGTCTGATTAAAACTGTTTCTTTATTTCCTTTCAGGCAGCAAAGAGGCAGCATTCACCTACGCCATCATCGCTGCCGGGGTGGCCCACGCCGTCACTGCGGCCTGCACCCAGGGAAGCCTGAGCGGCTGCGGCTGCGACAAGGACAAGCAGGGCTTCTACAACCAGGAGGAGGGCTGGAAGTGGGGGGGCTGCTCTGCAGACATCCAGTATGGCCTGGGCTTCTCCAAGGTGTTCGTAGATGCACGAGAGATCAAGCAGAATGCCAGGACGCTCATGAATCTGCACAACAATGAAGTGGGACGCAAGGTACGTGCGAGTCTGACAGGAACTCGGTTCTGGGACCCAAACTGTTACAGGGACATGGCAGCCAGAGGCCAGAGGCACTGCAAGAAGCAGAACCTGCAGAAACACCAGAGTCTCATCAGGTCGTATTTTACTCCCAGTGGACGACGAACAACGTGTCGGATGCTGAAACTCAAGACGTTTTAGTGTTTGATGGAAAATACTAGAAAAACCAAACCGTTGTCATTTATTTTTCCAACGATTTGGGTTTTATCTGAGTCACAAACTCTAACGGCAAAATAAGACCTCTCTGCTCAAAGGCAAGCGTCATTTAAAAAGAAAAATCCTGGATCCTGACGGTAGGGCTGGGCGATTAATCGGATTTTAATCTTAATTGCGATCTGGGTTTTCAACGATCATAAAAAAAAAAAAATAAAAGGGTGTGATTATTTTTCTCTCTGCAGTTTCCTCTCCTGCTGTCTTCAGCTGCTAATCGAGCGTCTCTGGCGTTGCAGCGCTGTGCTGTAAACTCCTCCCACAGCCGCTTTGCTTTCATTCAGACACTGTTGCCAACTTGGAGACTTTCTCGCTAAATCTGGAGACTTTTTTTGTTAAAAGCGACAAATCTAGCAGCTTTTACTGGAGTTATTGGAGACTTTTCTGGTGTTTTGGCGACTGACTTGAAGGCACATATTGTTCTGCAGTTACTGTAAGGAAGGAGCAGCGGGAGCCTCTCCCGTCCTAAAGCACTCCCAGGCGGCCAGTCTCAGTCGGCTCCGGCTGCAGGTCAATGTAGAATAACTGCAGTAGGTTGTGGAAGTTCACCTAAACATAGTTTATACCATTGTCAGTGACAACTGGATGCATTATTTTCCTATACATAGTTCGTCGAGTTAAACTCTGTAATATCCCTCCGTTGCGGGGCGTTACCATAGCAACACGTTAACCAGCTGGTTCAGATCAGCCGTCTTTTAACAGGTGAATGAGAGAAACGCGCTGCAGCCCGACAGCGGTTGTTTGGCATAAAACGTACATCCAGGCCAACGTAAAATAGCTCCTATACTTCAGCATATTTAGCATGTGTTGTAAAAAGAAATACAAATTTGTTATAAAATATTTCCTGTGTGGGACCATGGCATAATCGGATTAAACAACTCGAAACCGTACATTAGATGGTTATAATGTACGACATGGAGTCCAGAACACCACGACGCACAGCGTTGTTTAAAAATACTGGATAATTGTGGTAAATAATAGAGATCTCAATTTCAGTCAAAATAATGGTGACTATAATTTCTGTCATAATCGAGCAGCCCACCTGGCGGTGATCTGGATCAGCCACAAAGTCTCGCCACTTGTTCCTGAGATTTGCTGAAAATCCGTCCTCATTTTTCAGTTTGTTCCTGACAGACGGACGGATGGAGAGATACATGACCTCCGCCTCGGCGTACCTGTAAACATCTGGGAGTTAGGAGACAAGACAGGGAGGAATGTTGTTCCGTTGGGCTCCACGGTGGCGTAGTGGTTAGAACTGTGGCCTCAGCAAGAAGAGGGTTCGAACAGTGGCCTTTCTGTGTGTATGCATGGGTTTTCTCTGGGTTCTCCAGCTTCCTCTCGCCATGTTAGGTAACCTAGGTGTGAGTGTGAAAGGTTGTGTGTCCTTGGTGACGTGTCCAGGTGGACCCGCCTCTCGCCCAGTGACTGCTGGGACAGACTGAACTGGACTAAGCGGTGAAGAAAATTGTTCTGTTCTGGTCTGATGCAGGATTCCAGCTGCTCTACAGGACTTTTGCCTCCATGATGCTCCAGATGTTTGTACTGGTGAAAGGTGTGGACTGCTGCAGACCAGTTCTCCTGTTCCACCATGCTGCTGGGATGATGCAGGATGTGGTTCAGCATGGTGAAATCTGCAAAGTCAAACCTCTTTAGTCTGCAGGACAGGCCGTCCAGGCTTTCCAGAAACAATTCCACATCTTTATCCAGGTTTCCACTCAGAACATTTTAAATGAGCTTTGGTCCAGAGAAGACAGCGTGTTTCTGGATCCTCTTCACATATGATGGAGCCATGAAAAGATTTCAAGCAGAGATTCATGTCTGGTCATCATCATCCAGCCTTGTCCCGGACATACAGAGATTCCTTCTGATTCTCTAGATCTAGGGCTGATATTATACATTGCAGATGGTGGGATCTTCAGAGTCAGTTAGGATCTGTCCATCTTTCCATCGGAGACTCCTGTTACTGACCTGTTGCCAGGCAACCTCATTCGCTGTTAAAAGCTCCTCCAGTTTTTACTTTTCCATCCTTTTATTGCGCCTGTTCCAACTTTTCACAGAAGTGTTTCTGCATCAGATTCAAACTCTGCTCACATTTTCCATCAGATGGTGAAATGTCTCAGCTTCAACATCTGATATGTTGTTTCTCTTCTACTGGGAAGGAAATACGACCTGATGAGGCTTCATTCATTTATTCATTCATTTTCTGAACCGCTTAATCCAATTCAGGGTTGCGGGGAAGCTGGAGCCTATCCCAGCTGGCTTCGGGCGACAGGTAGGGTACACCCTGGACAGCTCGCCAGTCCATCGCAGGATGAGGCTTTATTTAGTTTATTTACAGTCCTGGCTAGAAACTGGTTTGTAAAATAAAGCTCATCTGTCTGACATTCTACAAGAAGAACATGTGGAATAGTTTCCATCAGAAAATAATGACTCCCCCACAGAACCCAAGAAAGATGATAAACTGCAGCACATTTCCAGAGGCGGGATGGAAAAAGGGAAATGCACGCAGAATATTTGCATGTTTAAAGGATGGAAGACTTAAAAAAAAAATGTCCCGCCTCGGGAATGCAAGGTAGCGACATCTACTGGAGATTCCAGGCAGAAATCAGTGTTTTCCTGTTTACATCATCTTGCACCAGGTGTTGGAGACTGAAACCATGTGATTTACCTTTAATGTCATATGTATCCATCCATCCTTCTGTCCATCCATCCATCCGTCTGTCCATCCATCCATCTGTCTGTCCATCCATCAATCCATTCATCCGTTTATCCGTCCATCAGTCTATCCGTCCGTCCATCTATCCATCCGTCTGTCCATCCATCAATCCATCCATCCATCCATCCATTCTTCCATTTATCCGTCCATCAGTCTATCCGTCCGTCCGTCTGTCCATCCATCCATCCATCCATCCGTCTGTCCGTCCATCCATCCATCCATCCATCCATCCATCCGTCTGTCCGTCCATCCATCCATCCATCCACCCATGCATCCATCCCTCCATCCATCTATCCATCCATCCATGCGTCTGTCCGTCCATCCATCCATCCATGCGTCTGTCCATCCATCCATCCATCCGTCTGTCCGTCCATCCATCCGTCCATCCATCCATTCATCCGTTTATCCGTCCATCAGTCTATCCGTCCGTCCATCTATCCATCCGTCTGTCCATCCATCAATCCATCCATCCATCCATCCATTCTTCCATTTATCCGTCCATCAGTCTATCCGTCCGTCCGTCTGTCCATCCATCCATCCATCCATCCATCCATCCATCCGTCTGTCCGTCCATCCATCCGTCTGTCCGTCCATCCATCCATGCGTCTGTCCATCCATCCATTTATCCGTCCATCAGTCCATCCGTCTGTCCATCCATCCATCCATCCATCCGTCTGTCCATCCATCCATCCATCCATCCATCCATTCTTCCATTTATCCGTCCATCAGTCTATCCGTCCGTCCGTCTGTCCATCCATCCATCCATCCATCCATCCGTCTGTCCGTCCATCCATCCATCCATCCATCCATCCATCCATCCATCCGTCTGTCCGTCCATCCATCCATCCATCCATCCATGCATCTGTCCATCCATCCATTCATCCATTTATCCGTCCATCAGTCCATCCATCCGTCCATCCGTCTGTCCATCCATCCATCCATCCATCCATCTGTCCGTCCATCCATCCATCCATCCATTCATCCATTTATCCGTTCATCAGTCTATCCGTCCGTCCATCCGTCTGTCCATCCATCCACCCATCCATCCGTCTGTCCATCCGTCCGTCTGTTCGTCCATCCATCCATCCATCCATCCATGCGTCTGTCCGTCCATCCATCCATCCATGCGTCTGTCCGTCCATCCATCCATCCATCCGTCTGTCCGTCCATCCATCCGTCCATCCGTCTGTCCGTCCATCCATCCATCCATCCATCCATCCGTCCATGCGTCTGTCCGTCCATCCATCCATCCATCCATCCATCCATCCATCCAAGCGTCCATCCATCCATCCCTCCATCCATCTATCCATCCATCCATCCATCCATCCATGCGTCTGTCCGTCCATCCATCCATCCATGCGTCTGTCCGTCCATCCATCCATCCATGCGTCTGTCCGTCCATCCATCCATCCATGCGTCTGTCCGTCCATCCATCCATCCATGCGTCTGTCCGTCCATCCATCCATCCATGCGTCTGTCCGTCCATCCATCCATCCATCCGTCTGTCCGTCCATCCATCCGTCCATCCATCCATCCATCCATCCATCCATGCGTCTGTCCGTCCATCCATCCATCCGTCTGTCCGTCCATCCATCCGTCCATCCATCCATCCATCCGTTCGTCCGTCTGTCCATCCATCCATCCATCCATCCATCCATGCGTCTGTCCGTCCATCCATCCATCCATCCGTCTGTCCGTCCGTCCATCCGTCCGTCCATCCATCCATCTATCCATCCATCCATCCATCTGTCCGTCCATCCATCCATCCATCCATGCGTCTGTCAATCCATCCATCCATCTATCCAAGCGTCCATCCATTCATCCCTCCATCCATCTATCTATCTATCCATCCATCCATCCATCCAAGCGTCCATCCATCCATCCATCCCTCCATCCATCTATCCGTCCATCCATCCGTCCATCCATCCATCCACAGAGGAAAACCTGGAGGTTTAATGGTTCGATGTAGATAATTGGGTTTAATGTGGCGAAGCGTTAGAAACCAGTTTCTGAAGAGGCCATCTTATGTCTGTCTGTGTCAGATCATCATGTGAGGATTTCTGTCAGAGGACAGAATCCATCTGAACAGCTTCCAGGAAGTGAGACTGAAGCTTCGTTTGAGGTCTGGCTTCAGTTGCAACATGGTGCAACGTGTGAATCTCCTAATATGCACTTACTAAACTCCTACCTCTGTAATTATTGTAGCAAAGCTTTCATGTTTAATTGGAGATGATGTCAGCCTGTGTGTTTTAAGCAGCAAACTTCTGGTTTGTTGAGAAGAGTAAACAGGAGTGTGGAAGGTGCCGCAGAGGGCTTAGGTTGGCTCAGTTAGACAAACAGCAGTGGCTTCCATGGGATTGTGCTTCAGTCAGCGCAGTGAATGAACTGCTTGTCAGGTCTCTGGGGCATGACCACACTGCATCCAAGGCTTTTGACAATTATTCGCTGAGACTCCAGAAAGTCTGAGGCCACATCAGAGTGGAATAATTAAAAAGCACGGCGAGGTTTGTGAAGTGCCAGTGAGGGTTCCTGCAGGATGAAATGCTCACACAAGGTTCCTAGCCTTCACCGTGAGTTTCACAGCAGCCAGTAGGGAAGATCCCAGTGGAGAAATGTCCCCATCTGGTAGCTAACCAAACTCTTTCCTTTAGTCACCGCGGCAACTGGTAAACTAATTCTGACCTGATCATAGTTTTGCCCTCGCTGTTTTCCATTCCTGTGTAGGTATGTGACCTCTGTTTCAGAGTGTGATGCAGGTTTTTCTGCAGGAAGCAGATTAAACGGCAGCTGATTGGTCAGTGGGTCTGAAGACGACGTGGAAACAAGATGAAACGGGAGAAAAGCCAGAAAAAACTGATGAACTCTCATTTAATATTAGCAAAGTGTTCAAAAGCTCACAAGGCTCCAATGAGCCTGGGAATACAAAGGATTATATTCAATTCAGCTTTATTTATATGAGATCATTTCACAGACAACAGTCTGAATCATCAGAGCCGATTCACTGTGATCCAACTAAAACACATCCACATCGGCCCGATTCATGTTAGTGGTTCGTTCAAACCAGTCCATCAAAATAGAACCAGCACGCGGAAGGAAAACCTCCATCAGAACCAGGACCAGGAAGGAAAACCTCCATCAGAACCAGGACCAGGAAGGAAAACCTCCATCAGGACCAGCACGCGGAAGGAAAACCTCCATCAGGGCCAGGACCAGGAAGGAAAACCTCCATCAGAACCAGGACCAGGAAGGAAAACCTCCATCAGGACCAGGACCAGGAAGGAAAACCTCCATCAGAACCAGGACCAGGAAGGAAAACCTCCATCAGAACCAGGACCAGGAAGGAAAACCTCCATCAGGACCAGCACGCGGAAGGAAAACCTCCATCAGGGCCAGGACCAGGAAGGAAAACCTCCATCAGAACCAGGACCAGGAAGGAAAACCTCCATCAGGACCATGACCAGGAAGGAAAACCTCCATCAGAACCAGGACCAGGAAGGAAAACCTCCATCAGAACCAGGACCAGGAAGGAAAACCTCCATCAGAACCAGGACCAGGAAGGAAAACCTCCATCAGAACCAGGACCAGGAAGGAAAACCTCCATCAGAACCAGGACCAGGAAGGAAAACCTCCATCAGAACCAGGACCAGGAAGGAAAACCTCCATCAGGACCAGCAGCAGAAAGGAAAACCTCCATCAGGACCAGGGTAGGGACAGAAAACCTCCATCAGGACCAGGGTAGGGACAGAAAACCTCCATCAGGACGAGCTGGTTCCACTGAAAGGGGTCTGATAAGTGAAGGTTTTTATTCCTGAAGCCAAACTGGGAGCGTCTGTGGGGGTGTCTGTGGGGGTGTAATGGTTTCGATGGCCATCATGTGATAAGACAGCCATGCATGGATTTAACCTGTGTGGGACTACGACTACATCGTAAATGGAAACATCTAACGTACTTTCTCATATTAATCTAGACAACCAACGAAGAAGAAAACTGGTTCATCCGTTGGTTGATGCAGAACAACTTGTGTTTCCATCTGAGTGAAACACGGAGCTGCATCAGATCCTTCAGGTCTTCACAGTTCTTCCACGTCTGACCACCAGACATTTTTCTTGCCTATCGGCATGTTTTTACCCACAATGCCACAATGATCTGCATCAGTTAGTTTGTACCCACTTCTCCCAAACGAAGCAGACTTTCAGGGACACGCTAGCTTTTAATTCTGCCAGTGTCAGTCAGATTTCAGCTCAGTCTGTTGCATGCACACCACCAACGGACTGGACAATGAGCTTCCACAGTTTCCAGTTCCGCCTTCCTTCCGTAACTAAGAGTGAAAAATTCAGAATCATGCTTGTTTGCATCACGGTGGATCTAAAAAACTAGCGGTATTTAGACATATGCTGCTGCAGATTGTTTTTAGAGTTCGTCAAACTAAAAGTGAAGCTTTCAAAGGTTTGTTGGAAGCAGATATTTCTGTCCTGGTCATGCTGATGGAGGAATGACACCAAGCCGATCTGCCGTGCCAGACTCATGGCTGGGCTATAATTACTTGCAATTATTTCCTACACAAACATATTTATATAATAATTTATCACAGGTTGACACTCGCAGCTATATATACCAGTAATGTGATGCATTCATCAGCGAATGTGGCCTGGGCCCAGTCAAGTGCCATAACATTTGCTCCATGTTGGGGTTTTTTTTCTGTTTCAGACCACAGCCGCTCGTAGTAACAGCTGCTGGGTCTGAGGCATCCAGTAAAAAAATAAAGACTTCCTTCCTGCTTATGTTTAGTTTATAGGTGTGAAACACCTGACAGCCTACAATCCCACCTACAAGCATCCCGATCCGGAAAGAGTTCCTGCTTCCTTCAATCTTTAAAACTACTTTATAAAATCAGTGTTTTGTGGTGAGTTTTCAGGACCTGCAGACGGTGGCGTTTTGAAGCACAACCTGTCTTGTAAAAGAGTGGCACATGCATCGCTGCTAGCCATCGGGGGTGGGGGGGACATACTGAAGCAGCTCGGAGAGCTCAGGAATGCTCACATTCATCCGGAATGCCAGAAAACGTTTGTCCCAACCTGTTGAAGTATTCCTGCTATATGTCAGACGTGCGCACCTCCTTCATGCTCATTCTGAAAACACCAACAAACACGCAGGATTGTGGAGAAATGTCTGTTTCACACACCCACCAGAATAAAGTCTAAACTGGGTTTTATGTTTGTGCCAGGTTTCATTCTCATGTATTCAGCGGTTAATCATCTGATGAAGGAAACTTTAGTCAAATCAATATCATGATTGACTAAATCTACAGTAGATTTACAGTGGTGGAAAAAAGGACTAGACCAACCTTGTTTCCAAACACACGCGCCTTTAGTCGTGCCAGGCTTTAAAATTAACATGAAATTGAAGAAAACGGGTGGTTTAAGAAGTTTTTTAATGACTGGTGCTGGAAATGTTGACTAGAGGTTACATGGTAACTTATAAAGAAATATACCACCTTTATTTGGCTTTTTTAAATTTTACTGCATGACAACGTGCCAAATGATGAAGGGAAGATTAACTGTGTCTATTGGTTGATCGTTGTTGATTCCGATGTTGTGAGAAATATTCATTGCAGAATAGATAACATTTTTACCTTCAAGGACTCTGGATCTTCACCCTGAATCTGTTTCCTCCTCAGAACGTATCAGAATCAGGTGTTTGACTGGATCGTGAGGTCATCTCCACCTCTTCCTCTTTCTGTCATCGTCAGTCCGTCATGCAAACCCATCAACCAGTAGAACCTGTCTCCAGCATCCTCCATCTTTTCCACTTTTACCTGAGTATGAGGAGGGTCTGATGTTAGCGTTAGACATTTGTGCTTCTGCAGAGCAGGTTAGCAGCTTAGCTGGTGCAGCTCTTTAACTTTTCTGTGTTAATCAGACATTCTTTTAGTCATATTTTTTTTAAATTCTTTGTTTTTTTTAAATGTCTTTTATGCTTTGTTGCACTTTCTTCCCTTTGAGAACATTTGTGACCAAAAATGTCCCATAGACTTGCATTAAACTACATATTTTACTCTCACATCATTCCGTTTTGAAGCTACTCATTCTTTTACACTTTTCATTTGGAAGAAAAGTGGTGATTTTTGACATATTTACTGGATTCCAGCAGATTTTGCTGTTTCCCCGTCATATGCAGATGCAGGAAAGTCTGGTATTTTTGTTATATTATGAAGCCAAGGAACTAAAATGATTGAAATTTTGGTAATTTTAACAGGTCTGAAGTTGTTTTAAGTTATGAAAAGTAAAATAATATCAACACTGATTTGTGATGATTTTATAGCAGTAGTGAGTTTGACATTTTTGGCCATGGGGGTCACCATAGAGGGCTACATTTAAGAAGGATTGGGTTAAAAAAAAAAAACATTTGCAGTATGAACGGGTAATCAGCGCCAACCTAGCATGATATGTATGATACACACAGTTTCTGAGACATTTGGCATTACTTTATGGTCCAGACTTTGCTCAGAATCCTTTAAACACAACCTGAGTCTTGTTTTCTGTCGCTTAATGGACACCAGAAAGCAGAAGATTAAACTATAAAAGCTTTGACAAATCACATTGTAGTAAAAGCTAAATATCGAGAAAAGATTTTTGAGGATATTTAAAGGTATCTTTTTATCTGACATTTTTTGAAGGGACAAATGACGACCTCGAATTAAAAAAATTTGACTTATCTTAACATTTTCTTCATGTGTTGGGTCTTTATGGCCCCTGACGGGCGACCTGTGCAGGGTGTACCGGCCTCTCGCCCAATTATTGCAATTATCGGCTTCCAGCGACCATTAATTGGAACAAGCAAATAAGACAATAGATGGATGGATGGATGGATCTTTATGGGCTAAAATAAAGTATATGATTAATTGTTTATTATTTATTATTTATCCTTGTTGTATTGACACTTGCATTAGCTTGTTACAAACAGAGCTTCATATCGCTTCTTATCTGTTGTTTTAGCAGTGATAGTTGCTTCTCGCAGTTTACAAAAGGTCTTTCGTTTTACATTGAATATGAAACATCTACTCCATTGTTTCTCAGTTTTTGAGATTTTCTTATGTTAGCTTTGTGAGCATAAACCAGAACTAGTTGTACCATTTTTTTCAAAGGCAGATCAGATGTCGGTCTTCCTCAGTAAAGCAGGAATGAACTCCTACTTGTGCCACATTTACAATATTTCTATCTCTTTTTTTTTTAATCGATTGACAAAAGTGTTGAAATGTTTGTCATAATTTTTTGTGCTTGTAGATTAGTTTCCACTTGGCAATTGTCTGTTTTTTACTTTTCTTTATCAGAACAAAGTATTTGTTAAAAAAACAATCAAAGGTCCATGAAATGAGCCCTGTTGTCCTCCGTGTTGCAGGTTCTGGAAAAAGGGATGCATCTGGAGTGCAAGTGTCATGGCGTTTCTGGATCATGCACCACCAAGACGTGCTGGACAACTCTTCCTAAATTCCGGCAGTTGGGATACATCCTCAAAGACAAATACCACCATGCGGTTCATGTGGAGCCGGTGCGCGCTAGCCGAAACAAGCGTCCCACCTTCCTGAAGACCAAGAAGCCCCACTCCTACCACAAGCCGAAAGACACAGAGCTGGTGTACATCGAACGGTCACCGAACTACTGCGAGGCAGACCCCCTGACCGGCAGCATGGGGACGCAGGGACGCCTCTGCAACCGGACGGCTCAGCAGCCTAACAGCTGTGACCTGATGTGCTGCGGTCGGGGATACAATACGCACCAGTACTCTCGTGTTTGGCAGTGCAACTGCAAGTTCCTGTGGTGCTGCTACGTCAAGTGCAACACCTGCAGTGAGAGGACAGAGGTGTACACCTGTAAATAGAGATATTTATTAAGGATTATTTGGACGCAAAGTTAGACTGAACACCATGTGATTAATATATTACAGAATGACTTTTCTGCAGCTGTAGGGGAGGCTGCCTTGCTGTCTCGCCATTACACCAATCACTTTATTGATTATGATGATGCCTGTGGACACTGAACTCAAACCATAGGCTCATATAGATTATTTCCATTATTTGATTGTCCTTTCATGCTGCAGACTTTATTCTCTTTTATTTGTACCTGCCTACAGGTAAAATATAACTCACCTCTAACCTCCTTGTTGCTTATCTATAGATTTATAATTTATTATTGATAAAAAAAAACAAAACAACTACTGATCATACTGAAACTTCACTGTTGACTAAACCTGGTTACTTTAAAGACGTTTTACTAAAAAAAAAAGTGCACTTAAAAGCGAAAGGATTCTTGGTAAATTTTAAAACTTTTTTTTTTTCTGTTTTGGCAGAACAACTTAAACACTGGAGCTGAAAAATGAAATAAACCGGACTGAATGATAGACTGTATTTGATGCCCTGGCAGCATTAAGTTTATCAGAAGAACTACTGATTATGAACTTGGTGTAATGGTATTGTTTTCTACCCGTTTTTGTCCCACTTCCCTTCCAGTTTGCTGCTAGCTGTCAGAAAAGTTGTGGAGTTTATGACCAAACAGCCATATTAACGTTTCAAGAGAGCCACCAGGAGTAAATGCAAGCCTCCAGACATAAATTCCCCTCAATGTTGACCAATAGAATATATTTTGTAAGAGATTATTTTTATATAAATATTTCTTTTAATTTATTTTTTATGTCTGTGTACATTTAATTTTCTCTAAGAATTTCATGCTTTGTATTAACATAATTAACGGACAGAAAATGACTCACTGAAACTATGTTTTTAATGGTACCTCTCTCCATTGCTTAGAAATATAGACATATTTTTGGAAAACCTTACATAGAGCCAGAGGTTTAACATCCCCCTACAGTCTGTTCTAAAGAGCTTCTAGGACTTAGCACTGCTTCTCCAAAACCTTATTTTTTTCTAAAACAAAGCATCATTTTGGAGAAAATAGTCTGTACTGGAATGTGATCCTGCAGGAGCTGATACTATTCTCACAGAAACAAGTGCTTTTAATGTTGTGACAACACCTCCTGTACTTGAGAAACAATTTAGCTTGTAGCTTTTGGTTCAAGTCAGCTAATTAGCTAGCTTTTAGTTTGTGGTTCAAATTTGCTTCTTGCTAGCTTGTAATTTGTGGTTCAAACTAACTGTTTTGCAAGAATGTAGTTTGCTGTTCAATCTAACTATTTTGCTAAATTGTAGTTTGCAGTACAAATTAGCTACTGTGCTACCTTGTTGTTTTTAGCTCAAACTAGCTTCGTAGCTCGCTTGTAGTTTGTGATTCAATCTTGCTGTGTTGTTAACTTTTAGTTTGCTGTTCAAACTGTACTTTGTTAACTTGCTGTTTTCAGTTCAAACTAGCTTCATAGGTTGCTTGTAGTTTGTTGTCCAAACTAGCTACTTAGCTAGCTTGAACCACATTGTTGGAATGAAGAAACCAAGTTGAGAGGAGCATCACAAGATTTCGGTAAATAAAGAAAAGATAGTGTCAGCCTTCTTTCCGAGAGCAGAATAAAAGTTAAGCCTCCAGATTTTCAAATGTTACATCATGCCAGAACTGCTCTATTCTCATGATTCAAACAAAGTTTGCAGCAGTAAAACACACTATTTTCACTGTAGAGAAATAATTACTTGACTGAGAAAACCACTGATTCTGTCTAATCTAAGGACCGTCTACAGTTGGAACTGAATTATTTTGCTATCACACACTGGTTTACCTCAGTAACAGTGCCCGAGGTAAAAATGTACTTCAGCTCTATAATGGTTTAGCATCTCACTAAAATGAACTAGGATTCCCTTCATATGGACATATTTTAAGGCATATTGTGTGTTTTATGAGACAGAGGCAGGGGGATGAAAGAAAATGACAGCAATGTAACGGTAGTTACATGCATATAAAAATATTGTAACCCCTGTCTTTTAGACTGTTCTCAAAACCCATTTTCCTTGATAGTACTCAATGGTTGTTTCTTGATTTCTAATCACAGGCTCAGCCTCAAAATAATGAGAGGAATAAGTGTTTTGGACATGTGCATCTGACAACAAAATGGCAACCCTTCCAAACTGGAGACCATGACCTGGTCTTCTGGTTAGTTGTAAGAGTTTTATTTAAAACAATCCTTAACAGGGATGAAGGAGTTCATGGCACGTAGAAGAACCATGAAATGACTTAATCACAGGGAGGTGAATTAAATGCCCATGATTGCATAAATCATTTGGTTTTTTTTGGTTTCTTGTAGAGTTCAACACTGAGTCAGTGCACGTTGGGGAATTTTTGTGTAATTTAATCGATGCTGTACCAGCTGCTGTAGCTCTCTTAAATCAGAGGTATTTGTTTTCTTGTACCATGTAAAACCACATTGTCTTTTCATTCTTTCTTCTTGGTTAATAAATGTCTCAGAACGAATGTGAGCGAGCTGCTTTGTGCTTGATACACATATTTCAAGCTTTTTGTGATAATGTGGACAGATGGGAGTGAAATGGGTGTGACGGAGAGCCATGTTGCAGTGTCCAGGATGTCGCAGAAGTTTTGTTCCTCAGCAAGCAGTGGGAGTCTGGAGCTGATGGATTACTCTGACATCTGCTTCATTCACTCCTCAACAAGGTTGCTACAACAACCACATTCTGAGCCTCAAAAATGCTCCTTGCCTCATTGAAAGGCCAGACAGCCCATTAACGAAATGGCTACCCTGCAAAAGCCAGATAATATTTGGATGCTATTTATTTTGTGGAAATGGTCAAAGGGAAGAAGACGGGAAGGAGACTTTACAATTGCAAGGGTAAGATGTCAAGAAGGATTTCTATCTGAGCGACAGAATAGGCCTTAACTCCCAGAATAATCAGCATTTCTTGTATAAACTTTGTTTCAATAGCGTGACACTTTGAAAAGGCTGCTGCCTGACGAGCTTTGGTCAAACAGAGAGCTTAGCTGGATCATCAGAGTTTCTCCCACATCTCAGTCACCGGCTTCACATGGTGCGGCAGCCAACTAATTCCCTAAACATGAAATAGATGTTCAACAAATACCAGATGGAGAAATTACAACTAAACAGCTCCACATGACCACTTCTCTTTTTCTTTCCCATATCCATGTTTATAAAATCATTTCAGAACTACAACAACGGAAACTGTACATTTGATTCAGAAAAAACAACCAGTAGATCACCAGATTTACCACCCCATGCCATAACATCAAGTCCTCCTGTTACCGGGTCATCCTGTTCATCAGGATCACCTTCTAGTACCGCGTCATCCTCTTCATCAGGATCATCTTCTGTTACCGGGTCATCCTCTTCATCAGGATCATCTTCTAGTACCGGGTCATCCTCTTCATCAGGATCATCTTCTAGTACCGGGTCATCCTCTTCATCAGGATCATCTTCTAGTACCGTGTCATCCTCTTCATCAGGATCACCTTCTGTTACCGGGTCATCCTCTTCATCAGGATCATCTTCTAGTACCGGGTCATCCTCTTCATCAGGATCATCTTCTAGTACCGGGTCATCCTCTTCATCAGGATCACCTTCTGTTACCGGGTCATCCTCTTCATCAGGATCATCTTCTAGTACCGGGTCATCCTCTTCATCAGGATCATCTTCTAGTACCGGGTCATCCTCTTCATCAGGATCATCTTCTAGTACCGGGTCATCCTCTTCATCAGGATCACCTTCTGTTACCGGGTCATCCTCTTCATCAGGATCACCTTCTGTTACCGGGTCATTCTCTTCATCAGGATCATCTTCTAGTACCGGGTCATCCTCTTCATCAGGATCATCTTCTGTTGCCGGGTCATCCTCTTCATCAGGATCACCTTCTAGTACCGGGTCATCCTCTTCATCAGGATCATCTTCTAGTACCGGGTCATCCTCTTCATCAGGATCACCTTCTGTTACCGGGTCATCCTCTTCATCAGGATCATCTTCTAGTACCGGGTCATCCTCTTCATCAGGATCATCTTCTAGTACCGGGTCATCCTCTTCATCAGGATCACCTTCTGTTACCGGGTCATCCTCTTCATCAGGATCACCTTCTAGTACCGGGTCATTCTCTTCATCAGGATCATCTTCTGTTACCGGGTCATCCTCTTCATCAGGATCATCTTCTAGTACCGGGTCATCCTCTTCATCAGGATCATCTTCTAGTACCGGGTCATCCTCTTCATCAGGATCATCTTCTGTTACCGGGTCATCCTCTTCATCAGGATCACCTTCTAGTACCGGGTCATCCTCTTCATCAGGATCACCTTCTGTTACCGGGTCATCCTCTTCATCAGGATCATCTTCTAGTACCGGGTCATCCTCTTCATCAGGATCATCTTCTAGTACCGGGTCATCCTCTTCATCAGGATCACCTTCTGTTACCGGGTCATCCTCTTCATCAGGATCATCTTCTAGTACCGTGTCATCCTCTTCATCAGGATCACCTTCTGTTACCGGGTCATCCTCTTCATCAGGATCACCTTCTAGTACCGGGTCATCCTCTTCATCAGGATCACCTTCTGTTACCGGGTCATCCTCTTCATCAGGATCATCTTCTAGTACCGGGTCATCCTCTTCATCAGGATCACCTTCTGTTACCGGGTCATCCTCTTCATCAGGATCATCTTCTAGTACCGTGTCATCCTCTTCATCAGGATCACCTTCTAGTACCGGGTCATCCTCTTCATCAGGATCACCTTCTAGTACCGGGTCATCCTCTTCATCAGGATCATCTTCTAGTACCGTGTCATCCTCTTCATCAGGATCACCTTCTGTTACCGGGTCATCCTCTTCATCAGGATCACCTTCTAGTACCGGGTCATCCTCTTCATCAGGATCACCTTCTGTTACCGGGTCATCCTCTTCATCAGGATCATCTTCTAGTACCGGGTCATCCTCTTCATCAGGATCACCTTCTGTTACCGGGTCATCCTCTTCATCAGGATCATCTTCTAGTACCGGGTCATCCTCTTCATCAGGATCATCTTCTAGTACCGGGTCATCCTCTTCATCAGGATCACCTTCTGTTACCGGGTCATCCTCTTCATCAGGATCACCTTCTGTTACCGGGTCATCCTCTTCATCAGGATCATCTTCTAGTACCGGGTCATCCTCTTCATCAGGATCACCTTCTAGTACCGGGTCATCCTCTTCATCAGGATCACCTTCTGTTACCGGGTCATCCTCTTCATCAGGATCACCTTCTAGTACCGGGTCATCCTCTTCATCAGGATCACCTTCTAGTACCGGGTCATCCTCTTCATCAGGATCACCTTCTAGTACCGGGTCATCCTCTTCATCAGGATCACCTTCTGTTACCGGGTCATCCTCTTCATCAGGTCAACAATCCCGTCCATGATAAGGATGTCCATGATATCCTGGACTGAGAGATTCAACACTATAGTTCTTTATTTTCTATGAGTTCTTCATCATTTCTTAACATATTGTAAATGTCTCATTGAATGTTTTCTTATCTAAACAGAAATCATCCTACTGATGTTGTATCATCATAACACTTTCATATTATATATATTACATGGCCATGGAGCTCGTGCTGGGTGTTTGGAGGTCCTGGCCTGCTCCTTCAAACATGTATTTCATGCTTATGTGTGTGAAGTCTTCTGCTTTCAGTATGTAAGATTATGTTGCCCATGCTGCACAGCATGAGCTGCCTTTTGGTATCAAAAGTTCTCTGTAAATAAAAATACATGCCTTATATTCCATCCATCCATTCGCCTTCATACCTGCTTATCCCAGTGCAGCGTTGCAGCCATGGCTGGAGTCTTTCCCAGCAGCTACTGGGAGAAAAGACGGGTACGTCCATGCACCTGTGCACACCTGCCCAGAGGTGATGCTGCTAGTCTACGCTAGCTGGTGCTGCTGCGGCTGTTTCTGTAGATGGCAGGTAGGCTGTTATCCAGAACTTCTGCAGAGCTTAATTAATTTGTAAAGAATTTAGTTTGATTTATTATATTTGGTATCGTAGATAAGGATCATCCAGCGTTACAGGCAGGTGCTTCAAGGCAAACGCCACTGGAAACTGTGATGCCTGGCTTGTGCAGGGGCGTCATTGTCAGAAAACTGATTATTTCAAACATAGGGCTTCTTAATAACTATCATTACAGCAGTACCTTGAAAGTGAGGCCCTATCAGCGTCTAAACAGCAACTTAAATCAGAAACAATGACGACACAGTCAAGGAATGGAGAAACAAGGTGCATATTCTCTTTCGAAGCCAAGGCTGCTATAAAGAGTTTAATTGAAGGATGCATAAATCACACGTCAGGCACTTAAAGCTCTACAACTACAATAAATCAGTAGCTGGCTCAGAACTGATTGAATGACAGCTGAGAAAAGATTGCTGTGTTATTTGTTGCTTAAAATGGGCCAAGGTTGGAACATGCCAGATAATGATAAATCTGTAGCCCTGAGCCGAATCTCTACCGTCTGGCTTCATCCTTCGGCCTCACTGACACCGCACAGCTGGATGTTCAGGGGTTCCAGACTTACTGAAGTCCTGACGACCAAAATCCAACTTTTACAACTTCAGATGTTGGACTGTCCACCAGCACAGATTTCTCCAGGACCTGGATTCCAGTCTGGGACTTAGATACCTGTCATATCTTTCCAGTCACTTCAGACTTGACTCAGATTCATGATCCGAGGCTAGTCAACCATCTTTAATTTGTCATCTTTCTTCCTGACCTGCTGGATGGGATTTATCTCCTCAGGAGGAACACACACACAAACACACACAGCATCACCCACCTTTCATTCTCACTTTCAGAAATGAAAACTTCGAGCCGTCTCATTCTGCGTGGAGTTAGCGTGTTCTCGGCATAAAGACATGATGTTTGATTAAGAAGTCACTAAATTTTGTTGTTTGTCTCTGTGTTGGTTCTGTGATGGACTGGCAACCTGGACAATGTACTCAACTCCAGTACTTCAGTTAAAGTATTGATACTTGTGGTCAAATCACACTCAACTACAAGTAAAAGCTGCTCTCTCAAAATCTTACTCAAATTAAAGTACTTAAGTACTTGAAAAAAAAATATTCAAAAGTACATGCATTTAAAAGACTAGGGTACAAAGTACATTTTCTAATATTAATACCTCGCTCTCTTTTATTAGTGCTTTTACAAACCTTGTAACTGATGTACCGACATGTTGAAGCACTTTGCTACAAAGAGTCTTTCCCACCTGTAAAACCTCCAGCATAAAAATACAAACACAGTCAGGACAAAGTGTCTTCTACAGTTCTTATGCAAAATGTTCACACCCCCAAAAACATTCACACATTCATCATGGAGGGAGTTGCAAGTTTGCTCTTCAGTCTATTCCTGCAAACAAACTACATCTCTGCTTTCAAAGGCTCTTCATCCTGTTAACATCTTGGTTACATGTGAACAACACATGCCTTAAAAAGAAAATGGAAACCACTGTTCTCCACTGTTTTACACATCAGTGAAACAGGGGGTACTGGTGAGCCAGCACTCAGGTAGCAACAGTTGTCAATTCATACAAATGTTTTCCTGGATTCTGGTGCTGAGGCTAACTTAATTGATTTTGATTTTGTGACCAAGTCTAAGATTCCCGTTGTTGAACTATCCAGTCCTCGTATCATTAAAGCTCTTGATGGAAGAATCTTAATTCATGTGACTCACTCCACTGTTCCTGTTGACATTGTGTTGTCTGGGAACCACGGTAAGCGACTACCTTTCTTTCTCATTCCTTCTCCTTCATCTCCTGTGGTCCTGGGTTGTCCTTGGTTGAGAGCTTACAATCCACAAATTGACTGGCAGTCTGAAAGAGTGGATAGTTGGAGTTATTCATGTTGTACATTATGTATACAGTCAGCCGTTCCCCCCTCAACCACCAAACCGGGTAATCCGTTCGAGCTTCCAGACTTATCACTGAGGTCTTATCACTTATCTGAGGACTTATCACCAGAGGCCTATCATGATTTGGCTGAGGTTTTCAATAGAGAGAGCTTTGGTTTTACCACCTCAGACCACACGACTGTGACATCGAGCTGCTTCCTGGAGCTCCACCGCCTTCAAGTAAACTGTACAGTCTTTTTCACACAGAGCATGCAGCTATGGAAACTTATATTAAGGATTCACTAGCTTGAATCATTCAACATTCATCCTCTCTGCTTAGCACAGTTGTTTTCTTTATGGGTAAGAAAGATGGCTCACTAAAACCCTGCATTGATTACAGGGGCCTAAATAACGTTACAGTGAAAAGTAAGTACCCCCTTCCTTGGCTTAGCATTTGAAGTGCTTAACGGGGCACGGGTATTTACTAAACTGGAGCTTAGAAATGCCTAACACCTGGTAAGGATACGTGAGGGTGACAAATGGAATACTCCGCTGGGTCACTTTGAGTACAGAGTAATGTCTTTTAGGTTGACTAAAGCTTTTGGAGTTTTTCAGGCTCTTAGAAATGATGTGTTGAGAGATTTTCTGAATCTGTTTGTTTCTGTATATCTGGATGACATTCTGATATTCTCCCGAGATCTTCAAGAACATCAAAGACACCTGAGACTAGTTTTGCAAAGACTATTGGAGAACTGTCTTTTTGTCAAGGCTGAGAAATATCAGTTTCACGCAGAAACAATTAGTTTTCTGGGTTTTGTCGTTCTAGGAGGCAGTCTCAAGGCAGACCTGGATAAGGTGAAGGCAGTGGCGGAGTGGCCGAGACCCACAAACCGGAAACAACCTCAGAGGCTTTTGGAGTTTGCAAACTTCTACAGGAAGTTCGTCAAGGACTACAGCAGCATCACTAGTTTACTGAATAAACTGACTTCCACAATAAAAACTTTCTTGTGGACTGATGAGGCAAGGAGGGCTTTCAATGAACTCGACTCGTTTTGTTTCTGCTCCCATCCTCACTCAGCCGGATGCCTCACGTCAGCTCATTGTAGAGGTGGATGCTTCAGACGTTGGTGTTGTGCTGTCTCAACATTCTGAACATGGCCAGAAGCTTCATCTGGGTTTCATCTGTGTGCTTTTTTCTCCTGATGGTATCACAGGCAGAAGGCAACTATGATGTGAGCAAGCTTGCCTTTGAAGAATGGCGCCATTGGCTGGTAACTATCCATTTATTGTGTGGACTAACCACAAGAATCTATCATACAAAGTGCTAAGAGACTGAATTGTTGTCAGGCCTGATAGTCGTTATTTTTTAGTCGTTTTAATTTCACAATTGCCTACAGACTTGGGGCCCGCAATGTTAAGCCAGATGCCTTGTCCCACCAGTTTTCAGTTACAGATACTACTGAGACGGATACCATTGTGCCCCCTTCCCGTATCGTAGTGACCCTTACATGGGATATTGAGGATGAGGAACGGAAGGCTCAGGTGTTAGAGCCTGACCCTGGTACAGGATCGTTTGACTGTATTTTTGTTCCGACGGCCATGAGAACTCGGGTGCCACAGTGGGGATATTCATTCCATCTCGCTTGTCATCCTAGTATTAACCGAACTCTCTCTTTCCTTCAGAGGACCTTTTGGTGTTTGCAGAAACCCGCTCTTTTGTGCTGGCATGCGTTGAATGCAACAGCACTAAATTCTCCCACCAACCTCCAGCTGGGAGACTGTGACCTCTACCCGTACCCCATCAACCTTGGTCACACATCGCGTTAGACTTTGTGACGGGTTTACCTCCTTCAAAAGGTAACTCGGTTGTCCTGACAATAGTGGAACATTTTTCTAAGGCTGCTCACTTTATAGCACTTTCCAAGCTCCCTTCTCCTCAGGAGACTGCTCAGCTGCTTGTGAACCAGGTTTTCTGGTTACATGGAATCCCTTCGAACATTGTCTGTGACCAGGGCCCCCATTTCACCTCTCGGGTATGGCGTACTTTTTGTAGGCCCTAGGGGCCACAGTAAGATTTTCCTCTTGCTTCCATCCTCAAAATAATGGACAGACTGAATGCCTAAATCAGGAGTTTGAAACTGCCTTACGATGTGTAGGATCTAACTAAGCAACTTGACATGAAGATATTATCTGGATTGAGTATGCTCACAATTCATTGGTGTGTACTGCTACTGAGATGTCTTCCTTTGAATGTTCCCTAGGCAACAAACCTCCATCGTTTCCTTTTCAGAAACGTGATTTAGCAGTCCCTTGAGTGCAGTCTCATCTGAGCAGGTGCCGCAAGGTCTGGCAGGAGATCCATGCTGGTCCTCTGAAGACAGTTGTGAAGACTTGCCACTCTGCTGACCAGCATTGATCACAGGAACAGCTGTGTTGTCCTGGTCAGCGAGTATGGCTCTCATCTTCTAACATACTGCTCATGACCGAATCCAGGAACCCCCACCCCCCCGATTTATTGGTCTATTTGAGGTTGCTATGTCTGTCAATCCTACAACTTTCAAGCTGAAACTCGTGCTATGCACATTAACCCTACAATTCATGTCTCCCAAGTTAAGCCTGTTGAGTCTGCTTTGTGCCCTTCTGCCAAGCCCCCTCCTCATGGCCCTCCCTTTGTGGTGCGCTGTCTTCTCGGTGCTCGCTGGTGTGGCAGGGGTCTGCAGTACTTGGTGGATTGTGAGAGTTATGGGCCTGAGGAGTGGTCCTGGGTGCCAAGCTCCTTTATTATGGACCCTGGTCTTTTTCAGGACTTTCACCAGCCCATCCTGGGTCTCCAGGGGGCTCCCATTTCAATTCAATTCAATTCAACTTTAATTGTACAGCGCCACTTCACAACAATGTTGTCACAGGGCACTTTACATGCACATCATTTCGAGCCAATTCATACATATCCTATAATAGAAACCAACTGATTGCATCGAGTCATGACTTGGATCCAATCCTCCATCCTGAGCTGCACGAGGCGACAGTGGGAAGGAAAAAACTCCCCTTTAACAGGAAGAAAACCTCCGGCAGAACCCGGCTCAGGGAGGGCAGCCATCTGCCTCGACTGGTTGGGGTGGAGAGGACAGGAAAGACAGATCAACATGTACAACTGCACTTATTCAGGAAGACCTTCAGAAAAAAGGAGAAATAAGTTACAGACAGCAATATTGGCATGTATTTATACATTAGAAATAGAGCGAGGTACTTTTCAGTGCATCAGGTAACATCCCCATTGCTACAAAAGTAAAGGTTGGCTAGACTACCCATAACTATAAGAACAATGAGCATAACCTGGACAGTTGGGTCCCGTACATGCAGACTCCAACTCAGGAGATGCTCATATCCTAACTATAAGAATCATGAAAAAGGAAGGTTTTCAGCTCGATCTTAAAGGTGTGGAGGGAGTCAGCCTCCTGAACCCACGGTGGGAGCTGGTTCCATAAGAGAGGAGCCTGATAGCTAAAGGCCCTTCCTCTCATAGGACTCTTTGAGACTCTGGGAACCACCAGTAAACCTGCAGTCTGAGAGCCAAGTGCTCTATTTGGAAAATATGGAACTATAAGATCTTTTATGTACAATGGAGCTTGGTCATGGAGAGCTTTATATGTGAGGAGAAGAATTTTAAACTTTATCCTGGATTTAACAGGGAGCCAGTGTAGAGAGGCTAAAACTGGTGAAATATGATCTTTCCTGCTAGTCCTCATCAGAACCCTCGCTGCAGCATTTTGGATCAGCTGGAGACTTTTCAGGGCATAATGGGAAAACCCATAAATAAGGAATTGCAGTAATCCAGTCTGGAAATAATAAAGGCATGGACTCATTTTTCTGCATCTTTCTGAGACAAGATGCCCCTAATTTTGCCATATTACGCAGGTGGAAGAAGGCGGTTCTATTGAGGGTGGGGGGCAATGTTTGGATTATGTTCCTGCCATTTATGTTTGCTTTTTTCTCCTCTGTTCAGAGGTCCTGTTGGCAAAGTGGTGGTGCTGATTGAAGATTTTCCTCACCTGATGTTAATGAGAAAACAAAGAAACTAAAACGTTTGCCTACAGCAAGCTTCCTCGCCTTGGATGGGAAGTTCTTAAACATGGTGAACACAGAGGACATTTAAATCATTTTCTGAAACCTGAAACACTGAGCTGAGATGTGGCTGTTTCCCCACCGGAGAGCTCCACCCAGGTGTGAGAAGTGCCTGTGATTGGTTTCCTCCTATGAGATGCACAACGTGTTGACCAATTGCAGTTTAGAAAAGAAAACCAGCAACTGCTGAAGCTATGCGGAGCCTAAAAGAAACAAATAACGACAAGATTCTTTGACACGTAGAGGAGCGAAAGTTACAAGTTTCCAAAAGAACAAATACTCAAGCATTGATACTAAATATGGTATTTAATTACAGCACTCTCTTATGCCTCTTTTCCATTAGTATCAGCTTGTCTCAACTTAACTCGCCTCAACTCATCTTAGCTTGGTCCTGTTTCTTTGCCATTACAATGCAGTACCAGGTCTAAAATGGGCGGGGTTTGTGTGGAATCGCTGTGACGTCAGTGTTGTGCACGACAAGCTCTATAACAACGCAGGACCTAGAGGCAACCTCCTACTTGGTCTGCAACTCGCCGGTCACTGACCAGAAATCGTATCCATTTGTTGGAACCACTTCCAGTCTCATCTGTTTGATCCACTCTGACCATTGTGGTCCTTGACCTGCCGAAAGTCACTTTCGAGCTTTTTCAGCTTCTCTCGACGCTGCCGGAAACTCTGTTGTTACCCATAGCCATTGAGTCAGAAAGCTCTTGATGGATTATTTTTAATTTGTGTCGCTCCATCTGGTTCCCTCTGTATCCTTTCCTCAGCAACCAAGCAAAGAAATGTTTCCACCTCAGTGTTGAACCACGGAACAGACTGTTGTTGCGCCATTGCTTATCACTTAATGTAAACAACTTGCAAGTTGGAGTCGCTCTTCCAGTGATATCACTCTCTGATCCTGACCTCTGATTGGCTGTGCCCCTGACCAATAGCGGCATGTAGTCTGGCGACATCACACACAACATGACTCAACTCGCTTAGAACCTGGGCTGAGGAGTTACAAAAATAGTACCAGTAAATGGGTACAAAAGTCTAGTGGAAAACCCTACAAACTGAGTTGAGACGAGTTACGTTGAGACAGCAGATACTAATGGAAAAGGGCCATTACTGTCCACCACTGCAACCCGTCCAGGTGTACCTGTGGAGGTGTACCCTACTTCTAGCCTGGCCATTACTGGGATAGACTCCAGCTCCCCATGAACCTGAACTGGAATTAGAAGTTTATAAAATGAATTAAGTTCTTAAACTCATTTTGTCAATTTTAATATTCATATTTACTCCATTCATTCATCAGATTATGGATGAGTGCAGCAGGACTGCATCTGAAACCTGAAGGACGGACGTCCAAATGCCTATACCGTGTCTTTCCATGTCATGTGGTTTAATTTATTATTCTGTTTGATAGAAACAGAGTATGATGATAAACATCAGATCATGCTGATGTTTATCTGATGGTCATGCTGGATTATAGCTAGCAGGCTAACTGGCATACACAATACAATAAAACAATAACGTGTTTGTACTGTAAGAAGAATAAAACTTAAAAATATGACATTGGGAATTTTAAACGTGTTTTTGGTTGTTTTTTTATCCAGCCTTTACCACCTTTGCCAGAAAGAGGGTTTTGACCAAAGACAGTTCTTTTGGCATTTCCCAGTCCTCCCTGGGGAAAGTCCTGGTGCAGAGTCCACTCCAAGTTCTTAGAGCAACAAAGTCAGACGAGGGAAATGGAGCCGGTTCATGAAACACCTGTAAATCACACATGCACATTTAAAGGTCTTATAGATCAGCAGATTGTATTTAAGACCTGGTCCATCCCTCATCCAGACCTGGTTCAGATTCTGGACCAGGTCTGGACTAGGGATGGATGAGGGATGGTGGGTGGAGAAGGAAGGGACTTGATCTATCTATCTATCTATCTATCTATCTATCTATCTATCTATCTATCTATCTATCTATCTATCTATCTATCTATCTATCTATCTATCTATCTATCTATCTATCTATCTATCTATCTATCTATCTATCTATCTATCGTTCTGTGGTTTTGCTCTGAGCCATGCTGGAGGTCCTGAGTCCCTTTTGTTTCCTCCTGTGATTGACAGGCAGTCTAATCCCCGAGAAGCCAAAGGAAATAACATATACGTTCACTTAATTACACTTTTTTTCTCCTGCAGGCTTTTCTAGCACATGTGTGGCATGTATCTGAAATTACACTCCGTGTCAGAGAAGCACTGCGGATCCTTCTGCTGCTTGTGTTAACTTGTAGTTTGTAGATGGAAAAGTGTCACGTTGCTGTTGGAGCAAACAGCGCTGGAGGAGGGGGACTAATTTATGAGTTGGCTTTATATCAGACACACACTCTGGGCTGCTGTGACTGTAAAAAGGTGTGAAGAATGCAGCAATACGTAATGTGTTCCAGAGGTAAGCGTGTGTCTTGTTAATATGAACACAAACATCTTCCTGCTGTAGTTTGACTGAAACAAAGGTCGATACTGAGTCCTCTTTACATGTGAGGTTGAATAACAACCCATTACTGCTCTGATTATAGAAAAAGCCTGTTTGTGGACAGACCAGGCGTGTTTTCAGAGGCACATGTGTAGAATTTCCTCGTTTGTACTGGTTTCATCACCTGGCAGCATTCACAGTTGATGTGGGGTGAGGAATGCGGCGGATCGTCCTGCAGCAGTCGCAGGAAGCTGGAAACTGTTGTGACAGTCAAGCTAAAATACATTGGAGTAATGAACTGGCTGATGACAGACTAACGTCATGCTAGCGCTGTTCAGACGCCGCTGTAGATGAAGGAAGGAGATGTTCTCCGCCTGATGCAACATGGAAGCATTTCTACTTTCACAAAGTTTACGCCATCATATATCCTTATAAACAAATCATTAATGAATTAGAGCCATTTGATTATTTGATTAAAAAGAATCCCTTTATTATGTATATTAAATGCAAAATATAAATATATTAGTTTAGTTAAATATAAAATGATAAATTTATTTTCATTATTTTAATGTAAATATCACTTTGTTTATGTAGAACCTGGTTACCAGTCAGTTGGTTAGTTTAGCATTACCAAAGTTAAGAAAAAATTTAAATAAATATTTTACTTGAAAAAAATTTGGACTGGAATCACAATCAAGTAATTAAATCAATTTATAAAACAGATCACAAATCAACACAATGTGCAACACATTCATATACATGATCACACACACACACACACACACACACACACACACACACACACACACACACACACATGTACATGAGATTATGTGTCTGGAAGCGCCATCCTAACCCTCACTAAACGCATCGGGGAAGCTAAGAAAGGGGTGAGATAAAAAAAGAACTAAAACAACTCGTTAAATACAGATACAGTACTATCATAGTAGTATCATTGTATTTCTTGCAGTTTCTATGTCCATGTACGCCTGAGTTAAACTGGGTCGGAACTTTGTGAGATTAAACCCTGAGGTGACCCTCACCTGGTTTAGTTTAACTCTTATAGTCTGCATTTATGTAAGACCTCTGTTCTGTAGTGAAACTGCCTTCTGATTGGTCGGATGCTCGCCAAGTGGGCTGCAAGCAAACGTCACAGAGCTGCGAGCTACTGTTTACATGCAAAACCCCCATTTTGTTCCCTTTGCATGCCACACAAAGCACAACTAGGAGAGGGTGCAGTGTGCATGTCAGGCCTGTAGGGGGCGCTGAACGTTGAAACACATGCATGATGTCCTTATCAAACCTAAGACATCACAGCTTGTATTGGGCTGTGTTGGTAATCAAACACATGTAATTTTTGCGTCCAGAAAACCTCCACACAACTGTTGCGTTTGACTTCCTCAATGTTGTCATAGTAACTAAGCCTTAAGAAGCTACAAAACTCACTGTCTATGATCAAATCCAGGAACTTCAGTCATACAGATGCATATAAAGACCTGTAGACTGAAAGATGGAGGCGGAGCCTCCGTGACGTATCCCGTAGGTCTTTGAAGTGCTGACGTGAAGTTCATTGGATGGTTCCTACCGTCGACATCTTGTGTCATCACTCTGGGAAAGTTAAAATATTAGCAAAGAGGTGGAGCTTAGAAGGGGCTGTGAGCGTGGGGGTGGATGATTGATGTCTATCAAACTCCAACCTGCCTGTAGCTAAGAGCTAACAAAGCTAACCCAGAGCTAACCAGCTAACAGAGGTTAGTGGGCTAAAGCTAATTCAAGTCACGCTGTTAAGCAGCTAAAAACTGGGGCTGTTCTACATTCCTCCTTCTTGAAGCAGGAGATTGAGTACCTGTCAATCAAGAAGATACGCCCCTTAAATATGCTGAATTTCTACATGAAATTATTTTTAAATGGAGGAGTTAAAAAAAAAAAAACCTCACTCACCCACAGTTGTCATAAAGGTAAACCTGATCTAGTAAACCGAAAATTGATTTTTGTACCAGACTGTAAACATGTTTATTTCAGCTGTAAACGTGTTTATTCCTGCTGTAAACATGTTTATTTCTGCTGTAAATGTGTTTATTCCTGCAGTAAACATGTTTATTTCTCCTGTAATCATGTTTATTCCTGCTGTAAACATGTTTATTTTTGCTGTAAACAAGTTTATTCCTGCTGTAAACATGTTTATTTCTGCTGTAAACGTGTTTATTTCAGCTGTAAACATGTTTATTTTTGCTGTAAACAAGTTTATTCCTGCTGTAAACATGTTTATTTCTGCTGTAAACGTGTTTATTTCAGCTGTAAACATGTTTTTTTCTGCTGTAAACATGTTTATTCCTGCTGTAAACGTGTTTATTTCTGCTGTAAACATGTTTATTCCTGCTGTAAACGTGTTTATTTCTGCTGTAAACATGTTTATTCCTGCTGTAAACGTGTTTATTTCAGCTGTAAACATGTTTATTTCTGCTGTAAATGTGTTTATTTCTGCTGTAAACATGTTTATTTCTGCTGTAAACATGTTTATTTCTGCTGTAAACATGTTTATTCCTGCTGTAAACATGTTTATTTCTGCTGTAAATGTGTTTATTCCTGCTGTAAACATGTTTATTTCTGCTGTAAATGTGTTTATTCCTGCTGTAAACATGTTTATTTCTCCTGTAATCATGTTTATTCCTGCTTTAAACATGTTTATTTCTGCTGTAAATGTGTTTATTCCTGCTGTAAACATGTTTATTTCTCCTGTAATCATGTTTATTCCTGCTGTAAACATGTTTATTTTTGCTGTAAACAAGTTTATTCCTGCTGTAAACATGTTTATTTCTGCTGTAAACGTGTTTATTTCAGCTGTAAACATGTTTATTTCTGCTGTAAACATGTTTATTTCTGCTGTAAACGTGTTTTTTTCTGCTGTAAACATGTTTATTCCTGCTGTAAACGTGTTTATTTCTGCTGTAAACATGTTTATTCCTGCTGTAAACGTGTTTATTTCTGCTGTAAACGTGTTTATTCCTGCTGTAAACGTGTTTATTTCAGCTGTAAACATGTTTATTTCTGCTGTAAACATGTTTATTTCTGCTGTAAACATGTTTATTTCAGCTGTAAACATGTTTATTTCTGCTGTAAACATGTTTATTTCTGCTGTAAACATGTTTATTCCTGCTGTAAACATGTTTATTTCTGCTGTAAACACGTTTATTCCTGCTGTAAACATGTTTATTTCTGCTGTAAATGTGTTTATTCCTGCTGTAAACATGTTTATTTCTCCTGTAAACATGTTTATTCCTGCTGTAAACATGTTTATTTCTGCTGTAAACAAGTTTATTTCTGCTGTAAACGTGTTTTTTTCTGCTGTAAACATGTTTATTTCTGCTGTAAACATGTTTATTTCTGCTGTAAACACGTTTATTCCTGCTGTAAACATGTTTATTCCTGCTTTAAACATGTTTATTTCTGCTGTAAACGTGTTTATTCCTGCTGTAAACGTGTTTATTTCTGCTGTAAACGTGTTTATTCCTGCTGTAAACATGTTTATTTCTGCTGTAAACGTGTTTATTTCTGCTGTAAACGTGTTTATTTCAGCTGTAAACATGTTTATTTCTGCTGTAAACATGTTTATTTCTGCTGTAAACGTGTTTTTTTCTGCTGTAAACATGTTTATTCCTGCTGTAAACACGTTTATTTCTGCTGTAAACACGTTTATTCCTGCTGTAAACATGTTTATTCCTGCTTTAAACATGTTTATTTCTGCTGTAAACGTGTTTATTCCTGCTGTAAACGTGTTTATTTCTGCTGTAAACGTGTTTATTCCTGCTGTAAACGTGTTTATTTCTGCTGTAAACGTGTTTATTCCTGCTGTAAACATGTTTATTTCTGCTGTAAACGTGTTTATTTCTGCTGTAAACGTGTTTATTCCTGCTGTAAACATGTTTATTTCTGCTGTAAACGTGTTTATTTCTGCTGTGAAGTTGGTCTTTTTAACATGGGACTCTATGGGGATTTACTGTTTTGCAGCCCCTAGTGGATGAAGGGGGAACTGCAGTTTTATGCACTTCTGCATAAGCTTCACTTTTAACCACCGAGGTTGGCGTTTGGTTGGATTCTCTGTGCGTGGATCCGCTACATGTTTGTGTCTTCTCCCACGTTTTGGAGAGATTAGTTAAGGAACAGAAACATTAGATGCCTGCTTTGTTCCAGGTTTTTTAGGCCCACTAAACTATGGTAATTGTAGCTATTAAAATAATTCCTTAAGTCCTCAGATTTAGATCTTTGTGTTAAACTGCAGACATTTTTAACTTACATTCTCATCTGATTTTCAGCTAAAAAGTCAGACAGATCTTGTTTTCGTGATAAACTCAGCAAGAACAGAAGATGTGTGATTTTCAGTATGTCTTTTATTTCTTATGTTGTGACTGAAATGAGTTATTGTATGAATATTACATAAGCTCACTGAAACTCTGTTTGACGTCACATATAGATCGGATCTAGTTATAGCTGTAAAAAGCCTTTCTAAGACCTCCCAGCACCAGCACACACAGATTTCTGGAAATAAGAAAAGATGTCCAGACTTTAGATAAGCGAGAAATATCTGAAAGCAAGTTGTGAAACGCTCATTTCAAGTTTTTTATTTTGTAAAAACAAGTAAAAAGAACCGTTTAAAGCCGCAGTTCAATGTTGTTTCTTCTCTTTGAGAGAGAAGATCTTAAAACAAGAGCAGATCAATATAAATTCAGGAGCTTTAGGAAAAAGATGAACAGAAATCCTCAGATGAAGAAGAGTGGTCTTCTTTTACAATCTTTCCTCTCAAAGAGAGAAAGAAAAGACTGAAACAGGATGCTTTGAGAGTTTTTTTTCTTGATAAAGGAAGGGCATTAATGTTTAACAGCTTGTTTTAAGGTATTTCTCTCTTGTCCAGTGCGTTTTCCAGTGCAGTGATCTTCTTGCTCCGACTGGATCACAGACGTTTCAGGTGTTTTTTTTCTCATGTTCAGACTGATTGTTGCCGTGTTCTGGTGAAGGATCAGTGGCCCACGGCGGAATAAAGCGTGTCAGACCACAGACAGCATGTAAAACCTTCTCTGATCTGAGAACCAGGAGCAGGCGTGAAACCTCAGTATTCTGGGTGTGCGTACATTACCTGCAGGACCTTGCCACGTAATCTTTACGTTCAATCACCTGTCTGTTTTCATCTATGCATTGCTTCGCTTGGAAACTATTCCACCAGCATTCATCATGCACATATCTTTATGAGCTTTATGAGGAATTACTGAGATAAGACATGCACATATTGTAAACGTGCACAACTTTGGAGTTTGCACCAGAAGCATGCTTCAGCAGCCTCAGCTGTTAATCACAGCCATGTTTTCCTGCCCAGATGTGAACCGGAGAGGAATCTTTTCTTCACATTGTCTGAGGTTCAAGGTGAGGTCACCGTGATGGCACAGGCCTACAGGCAGAGGTGAGTGTAGTAATGATGGCTGTGAGGCGTAGTCAGCTGTGCTGGCAGCGTTCACCCTGCATGGGATCAGTTAGCTCTCCACTGAGCTGCTTTGCAAGTTTCAACAGGTAAAAAGACAAAGATCCTGCAGGAGGAAAAAAAAACTCTTCATATTTCTGTGAAAAATGTCATGAAGGAACATTTTCCAGCTCCTGCAGCAGACAACGTGTCAGCTGTCTCCACACCGTCGGCCAGAGAAAATAAGGCCACAAAGTGATTGTAACTTGTTTCTGGAGCTGATTAACATGCAGGCAAAGTCTGGCTGAGGGACGATGAGAGAATTATATGGCAAACCTCAGACGTTAATGATAATAAGACGTATGGGCCTTGCATGAAAACCTGAGAGCAGATGAGTCTTCTCTCTATTTAACGAGACCTCTCTGTACAGAGTTCAGCAGGAAGCTGCAATATAACATGTAGCATAGCAGCAATGCTAATGTGTAGCATAGCAGCATTGCTAAAGTGGAATATAGAAGCAATGCCAACATGTAGCATAGCAGTAATGATAACATGTAGCATAGCAGCAATGATAATGTGTAGCATAGCAGCATTGCTAATATGTAATATAACAGCAATGCTAATGTATAATATAGCAGTAATATAACACGTAGGATAGTAGCAATGCTAATGTGTGGCATATCAGCGTTGCTAACATGTATCATAACAGCAATGCTAATGTGTAATATATCAGCAATGCTAATGTGTAATATAGCAGCATTTGTATCATGTAGCATATAATCAATGCCAACATGTAGCATAGCAGTAATAATAACATGTAGCATAACAGTAATATAACATGTAGCATAGCAGCAGTGTTAACATGTAGCACAACAGTAATATAACATGTAGCATAGCAGCAACATAACATGTAGCATAGCAGCAATGATAGCATGTAGCATAGCAGTAATATAACATGTAGCATAGCAGCAATATAACATGTAGCATAGCAGTAATAATAACATGCAGCATAAATTCTGTAATTATATGTTTGCTTTGTATCAGTTGAAGCATGTACGGTAACCCATTTGCTGGAAATGTATATGTTATAAGTCTACTAGCTTTCTGCTACTTCCTGGTTTTGGTCTTTTGGTTGTTGACTGCCTGATGTATAATTAAAATTATTTGTGACTGAAACAAAAATGAACTGAAAGTTCATTCATATGATTACTTTACTCATACTGAGGACTATTTCACACATTCATATGTCATTTCAGACAGGAGGAAGAAAAATAGGGTTTGTCAGGTGGATGGCATCAACCTTTCAGAACATAGGACCTGGAGATGCTTCACTTTTCACGATCCACACCTTGTATTATCTTGTAGGTGGATGTCTCCTGACATATCTGATGTTTGGAGTCCAGAACTCCAAAACGAGGGCATTAATAATTTTCCACAAGGTTTTGCCTTTCAGGTTCTGGCCGTTCTGTTACTGTGACTGTAGCGCAGAGCGTCATGTTCGATGTCACAATTTAAAGTTTTCTACAGCTGTAGTCTTGAGTCTGCACCTGGCAAATCCAAAATATAAACAAGGATGATATCTTAGTTCCTTCTTCCCAGAATAAGACTAGTGATGCTATTTCTTCCTTCTCTTCCTGGAGATGTGCATTCTGCTTTCCCATGACTGCCTCATGTTGCTTGTTGTACCCCCCTCCCATCTTTGTTTAGACAGCTTGAGGCCTCCTCAAGAAGGGAAAGTTGATATTTATTTTGAGGCTTTTGGACTGTCCAGTGCAGGAGAAGCTCTTGTGTGGAGCCCGGCAGCTTTCCACTGGAATAACTTTTATTCATGGCTCTAAAGACAAACTGTGGCCTTTGCATGTAGCAGGTGAAAGTTTTTTTTGTTTTCAGGCAACCTCTGGTAGACTGAGTCCCCAAATCATCACCGTTTTTCCAGAAGTGCCTCCTGATCATATCTAACTCGCTGATCTGGTGAGATTTCCACCATTTAGGCCGCGATTGCATTCCAGTTGGAGCAAACTGCAGGAGAGGCTCTCTGTTGCAGCCTGATTGGCTGAGAGCGTGGTTCAACACAAGGTCGGAGGTTCCTGTTGGTGTCCTCCTCCGTCCAGAAAAACACAGCTGGCCAAAGCTAATGATGTCAGACTGAGGATGAAGATTCAATAATTGATGCAGACGAGGCTCAAAAGGAGCTCATCAGCTGAAAATCAGCCGGACGGAAAGGTAACGCTGAACTGGAAAAAAAGAGTCAGCTGTCTGAAATCAACAGAAAATATGAGTCATAGTTAGTTTGTCTTATTAGGTCACTGTAGGAGTCATTTATTAACTTCGTAAGATCAGCAGAAAACCTCAAATCCTGTGTACCTTAGGACTGGGGTCTACATACGGTAAGGCTGGGGTCTACATACGGTGAACTGGGGTCTACATACGGTAAGACTGGGGTCTACATACGGTAAGGCTGGGGTCTACATACGGTAAGACTGGGGTCTACATACAGTGAACTGGGGTCTACATACGGTAAGACTGGGGTCTACATACGGTAAGACTGGGGTCTACATACGGTAAGACTGGGGTCTACATACGGTGGACTGGGGTCTACATACGGTAAGACTGGGGTCTACATACGGTAAGACTGGGGTCTACATACGGTGGACTGGGGTCTACATACAGTAAGGCTGGGGTCTACATTCGGTGGACTGGGGTCTACATACGGTGAACTGGGGTCTACATACGGTAAGACTGGGGTCTACATACGGTAAGGCTGGGGTCTACATACGGTGAACTGGGGTCTACATACGGTAAGACTGGGGTCTACATACGGTAAGACTGGGGTCTACATACGGTGGACTGGGGTCTACATACGGTGGACTGGGGTCTACATACAGTAAGGCTGGGGTCTACATTCGGTGGACTGGGGTCTACATACGGTAAGACTGGGGTCTACATACGGTGAACTGGGGTCTACATACGGTAAGACTGGGGTCTACATACGGTGAACTGGGGTCTACATACGGTAAGACTGGGGTCTACATACGGTAAGACTGGGGTCTACATACGGTAAGACTGGGGTCTACATACGGTGGACTGGGGTCTACATACAGTAAGGCTGGGGTCTACATTCGGTGGACTGGGGTCTACATACGGTAAGACTGGGGTCTACATACGGTAAGACTGGGGTCTACATTCGGTGAACTGGGGTCTACATACGGTAAGGCTGGGGTCTACATACGGTAAGGCTGGGGTCTACATACGGTAAGGCTGGGGTCTACATACGGTAAGACTGGGGTCTACATACGGTGAACTGGGGTCTACATACGGTAAGACTGGGGTCTACATACGGTAAGACTGGGGTCTACATACGGTGGACTGGGGTCTACATACGGTGGACTGGGGTCTACATACAGTAAGGCTGGGGTCTACATTCGGTGGACTGGGGTCTACATACGGTAAGGCTGGGGTCTACATACGGTGGACTGGTGTCTACATACGATAAGACTGGGGTCTACATACGGTGGACTGGGGTCTACATACAGTAAGGCTGGGGTCTACATTCGGTGGACTGGGGTCTACATACGGTAAGACTGGGGTCTACATACGGTGGACTGGGGTCTACATACGGTGGACTGGGGTCTACATTCGGTGGACTGGGGTCTACATACGGTAAGACTGGGGTCTACATACGGTGGACTGGTGTCTACATACGATAAGACTGGGGTCTACATACGGTGGACTGGGGTCTACATACGGTGGACTGGTGTCTACATACGGTAAGACTGGGGTCTACATACGGTGGGCTGGGGTCTACATACGGTGGACTGGGGTCTACATTCGGTGGACTGGGGTCTACATACGGTAAGACTGGGGTCTACATACGGTGGACTGGTGTCTACATACGGTGGACTGGTGTCTACATACGGTAAGACTGGGGTCTACATTCGGTGGACTGGTGTCTACATACGGTAAGACTGGGGTCTACATACGGTGGACTGGGGTCTACATACGGTAAGACTGGGGTCTACATACGGTGGACTGGTGTCTACATACGGTAAGACTGGGGTCTACATACGGTGGACTGGTGTCTACATACGGTAAGACTGGGGTCTACATACGGTGGACTGGGGTCTACATACGGTGGACTGGGGTCTACATATGGTAAGACTGTGTTAGGTTGACGTCAGGTTCGGAGAATTCACATGCGGACTCGGCTTGGAGTTTCGATAATAATTTATTTGCTTCTTTCAGATTCTTGATTCTTTCCCAGGTGGATGCGGAAACCAGGCTTAGTCGGCAGGCAGACAAGCGGGGAGGAAAACCTAGCGGATAGAGAGGCGGGCAGGCAGGCAGGCAGGCAGGCAGGCAGGACAACAATCGGGCAAACAGGCAGGATCTCTGACGGGAAAAAACACACGGGTTATTGATCAGGACTACACACAGGAAAGAATCTTTCAGGCCGAGAGTTGTACCGCGGAACGTTCAACAATCTGGCGATGAACAGCAGGCCGGGCGGATCCTAAATAGTGCTGCAGCTGATTGCCAGAATGAGGATCAGGTGTTTAGGATGCCAGGCACGCCCACCAAGGAACAGGATCACAACAGTACCCCCCCCTCAACGGGAGCCACCAGGCGACCGAAAACGGTCAGGATGAGCCCGGCGAAAGTCACGAAGCAGGGAGGCATCCAAAATGAAAGAGCGGGGGACCCAGGCACGCTCCTCAGGACCATACCCCTCCCAGTCCACCAGGTATTGAAAACCCCGACCACGACGGCGCACATCAAGGAGACGGCGGACCGTGTAAGCCGGGCGACCAGCCACAAGCCGGGCGGGAGGAGGGGGCCTGGAAGGAGGGACCAGAGGACAGGACGAAACAGGCTTAAGTTGGGAGACGTGGAATGAGGGATGAACCCGCATGGAACTGGGGAGTTTGAGTTGGACCACCGTAGGGTTGATGACCCGTTGAACTTCAAAGGGGCCCAAGTAAAGAGGGGCTAGTTTCCGGGCATCGGTTCGTAAGGGAATGTTCCTGGATGAAAGCCAAACCTTCTGACCGGGGGAATAATCGGGCGCAGGGGTCCGGTGACGATCCGCCTGGCGCTGATTCCGTTCCCCAGTTCGGAGAAGCGCAGCCCGAGCCTTCTGCCAGACCCGTCGGCAGCGGCGGATGTGAAGCTGGACGGACGGCACCGAAACCTCACCCTCCTGGGCGGGGAACAGTGGTGGCTGGTACCCTAGGGAGCACTCAAAAGGGGACAATCCAGAGGCTGAGGAGGTGAGAGAATTGTGAGCATACTCCACCCAGTCCAGATGTTCGCTCCAAGAGGACGGGTTAGCCTCTGACACACACCGGAGGGCAGTCTCCAAGTCCTGGTTGGTCCTTTCAGCTTGACCATTGGTTTGAGGGTGAAAACCAGACGACAGACTCAGAGTGGCACCAATAGACTGACAGAAAGCCCGCCATACCTGAGACGTGAATTGGGGCCCTCTGTCAGACACGATGTCCGCGGGTAGCCCGTGGAGCCGAAACACGTGGTGAACCATTAGATCAGCCGTTTCCTTGGCCGAGGGGAGCTTGGGGAGAGCAACAAAATGCACGGCCTTGGAAAAACGGTCAACAATGGTTAGGATAGTGTCTTTACCTCTGGAGACGGGCAAGCCGGTGACGAAGTCCAGGGCAATGTGGGACCAGGGCCGGCTGGGAACAGGTAAGGGTCGTAGGAGACCCGCCGGTGGTCTATGTGAGGCCTTACTCCGGGCACAGGTAGTGCAGGCAGCTACAAACTCCCGAGTATCCTTATCCATCGTGGGCCACCAAAACCTACGCTTGATGAGGGATAGGGAGCGCGTGGATCCAGGGTGGCAGGCCAGGCGAGAAGAATGACCCCACTGGAGGACCAAGGAACGGGCGGTATCTGGAACAAACAAACGGTTAGGCGGACCTGTGCCTGGGTCAGGTTGCCGTCGCTGGGCCGCGAGGACCTTATCCTCCACGTCCCAGGTAACTGCAGCAGCAATGCAGGTGGCAGGCAGGATTGTGTCCGTGGAGGGAGTGGAACCTGATGTGAACTGGCGGGAAAGGGAGTCTGGCTTCTGGTTCTTGGAACCGGGTCGGTACGACAGAGTGAAATTGAAACGGTTAAAGAAAAGGGACCAACGGGCTTGACGGGGATTCAACTGTTTCGCGGACTGCAGATACTCCAAGTTTTTATGATCTGTCCAAATGAGGAATGGCAGCCTAGAACCTTCCAGCCAGTGACGCCACTGTTCGAGCGCCAATTTAATGGCTAGTAGCTCACGATCACCGACGTGGTAATTCTGTTCGGCCGGGGTGAGACGTCGAGAAAAATAAGCGCAGGGATGGAGTTTCTGAGTCCTGGTAGATCGTTGAGACAGCACGGCTCCAACCCCCTTGTCCGAGGCATCGACCTCAACCACAAATTGACTACTGAGATCAGGGTGGAGGAGAACTGGTGCTGTGGTGAAAAGTTCCTTCAGTCTAAGGAAGGCCTGATCTGCAGGTCCAGACCAGGTAAAGGGACCCGAAGGTGAGGTAAGGCGAGTAAGAGGGGCTGCAATCTGACTATAGTTACGGATGAAGCGACGGTAGAAATTGGCAAATCCCAGGAAGCGTTGCAGGTCCTTTACAGAGGTGGGAGTGGGCCAATTTACAACCGCCTTGATCTTCTCCGGGTCTGCACGGACCTGCCCGGTCTCAAAAATGTATCCAAGGAAGGTTACTGTATTAGCATGGAACTCGCACTTCTCAGCCTTGACGAACAAGCGGTTTTCCAAAAGTCTCTGTAAGACAAGTCGGACATGTTGCACGTGCTCCGACTGGGTCCGGGAGAAGATGAGGATGTCGTCTAGATAGACGAAGACGAAGCGGTTAAGGAAGTCACGTAATACATCGTTTACCAGGGCCTGAAACACAGCAGGAGCATTGCAAAGACCGAACGGCATTACCAGGTATTCAAAATGGCCCAGAGGAGTTCGAAATGCGGTCTTCCATTCATCTCCTTCTCTCATTCTGACCAAGTGGTAAGCATTACGGAGGTCGAGCTTAGTGTAGATCGTGGAACCATGAAGGGAATTGAAAACTGACTCCAGTAGTGGTAGAGGGTACTTGTTCTTCACGGTGATTGCATTTAAGCCCCGGTAATCAATGCAGGGCCTAAGGGAGCCATCCTTCTTAGAGACAAAGAAGAATCCTGCTCCGACGGGTGATGATGAGGTCCTGATCAATCCAGCTGCCAGGGAATCTGAGATGTATCCCTCCAAGGCCTCCATCTCAGGTCGAGAAATATTGTAAAGTTGGCAGGTTGGTAACGGAGCACCTGGGAGTAATTCAATGGAGCAATCATAAGGCCGATGGGGTGGCAGCGCTAGGGCTTTATCCTTGCTGAAAACCTCCGTTAGGTCGTGATAAGCCGTAGGGACTGCGGATAGATCCGGGGTAACGGGGAGTAGACCAGAAACGGATGAAGTGGAGGGAACAGCCGACTGAAGACAAGTGGCATGACAGAAAGTGCTCCAATTAATTATTCTCCCGGTCTGCCAATCCAGGTGCGGGTTATGTTGTGACAGCCAGGGGTGACCCAACACTAGCGGAGATTTAGGTGAGTCAATTATGAAGAAGGGGATGTATTCTTGGTGGTTGCCAGAGACTATCAATCTAACGGGGATGGACTGTTGGGTTATGGAGTAGACGTGGCTCCCATCTAGAGCTTGTACAGACATGGGAGAAGAAAGAGTCTCTGCACCTATTCCCAGGGTGGTGGCCAAGGTCCTATCCACGAAATTGGCCTCAGCTCCGGAATCAATTAAAGCCTCAACAGAATGGGGGGTCTGGTCTGTGAACAGGGTTACCGGGATAAGTGTCCTTGTGTGCGGGACCTCCTTGGGGGATGTGGTCGCCAGTACTCCCGCTGCTACTGACGACCCTGGTCTTTTACCCGGTTAGGGCAGAGAGATATCCTGTGTCCTGATCTCCCACAGTAATAGCAATCACCAGATTCTCTTCTCCTCTGCCGTTCCTCTGAGGAAAGGTGAGCCATGCCCAGCTGCATGGGTTCCTCCGTAGATCTGTTTGTGGGAGGCAGAGGGAAAGTAGTTGCTGCAGAGGGAACCTCAGGATATTGGCTAGACCGCCGTTCTCTGTCCCCTTCCCGTAGCCGGTTGTCGAGTCGTATGGCGAGATAAATCAACTCATCCAGAGAGCCAGGTGTGTCTCGGGTGGCCAGCTCGTCTTTCATCCGACTACTTAACCCGTTAGCGAAGATGTCCCGGAGTGCTTCGTTGTTCCAGCCTGTATCCGCAGCTGCTATCCTAAAATCAATGGAAAAGTCAGCAACACTCCGATCTCCCTGACGGAGATTAAGTAGCCGTTTGACTGCTTCACCTCCCCTAACTGGGTGGTCAAAAACCTTCCTCATCTCCTCGACAAACGAGGAATACGAGGAGTATCTGAAACCCTGCTGTTCATATGCTGCCTCCGCCCATGCCAGTGCCTTACCTTCCAGAAGCCCAATAACATAAGAAACCCTGGATCTATCATTAGCATAGGTGAGTGGTTTCTGGTCAAAGACAAGGGAGCATTGAAGGAGGAATCCTCTACATTCTCCCAAATTCCCTGCGTAGGGCTTAGGATCTGGGATGTGTGTCTCTCTTACTGTGACTGCGGGACCGTGCTGAGGTGCGGGTGCGTCGGGAACCGGATGCTGGAGAGGAGCAGGAGGGGTTAAAATAGCGATATGCACGGTTAGTTGAGCCAGCTGAGAGAGAATGGTGTGATAATTCTGTTCCAGAGTCAACATCATCCGCTCATGTTGAGCGAGGCGAGCATTCTGACCTGAGAGGGTTTGTTGCAGTGGGTCCGAGGCGATTTCCGGGTTTGCGTCCGCTGAATCCATTTGTGGCCAGATTGTTCTGTTAGGTTGACGTCAGGTTCGGAGAATTCACATGCGGACTCGGCTTGGAGTTTCGATAATAATTTATTTGCTTCTTTCAGATTCTTGATTCTTTCCCAGGTGGATGCGGAAACCAGGCTTAGTCGGCAGGCAGACAAGCGGGGAGGAAAACCTAGCGGATAGAGAGGCGGGCAGGCAGGCAGGCAGGCAGGCAGGCCGGACAACAATCGGGCAAACAGGCAGGATCTCTGACGGGAAAAAACACACGGGTTATTGATCAGGACTACACACAGGAAAGAATCTTTCAGGCCGAGAGTTGTACCGCGGAACGATCAACAATCTGGCGATGAACAGCAGGCCGGGCGGATCCTAAATAGTGCTGCAGCTGATTGCCAGAATGAGGATCAGGTGTTTAGGATGCCAGGCACGCCCACCAAGGAACAGGATCACAACAGACTGGGGTCTACATTCGGTGGACTGGGGTCTACATACGGTGGACTGGTGTCTACATACGATAAGACTGGGGTCTACATACGGTGGACTGGGGTCTACATACAGTAAGACTGGGGTCTACATTCGGTGGACTGGGGTCTACATACGGTAAGGCTGGGGTCTACATTCAGTGGACTGGGGTCTACATACGGTAAGACTGGGGTCTACATACGGTAAGACTGGGGTCTACATACGGTAAGACTGGGGTCTACATACGGTGGACTGGTGTCTACATATGGTGGACTGGGGTCTACATACGGTGGACTGGTGTCTACATACGGTAAGACTGGGGTCTACATACGGTAAGACTGGGGTCTACATACGGTGGACTGGTGTCTACATACGGTAAGACTGGGGTCTACATACGGTGGACTGGTGTCTACATACGGTAAGACTGGGGTCTACATACGGTGGACTGGGGTCTACATACGGTGGACTGGGGTCTACATATGGTAAGACTGGGGTCTACATTCGGTGGACTGGGGTCTACATACGGTAAGACTGGGGTCTACATACGGTGGACTGGGGTCTACATACGGTAAGACTGGGGTCTACATACGGTGGACTGGGGTCTACATACGGTAAGACTGGGGTCTACATACGGTGGACTGGGGTCTACATACGGTAAGACTGGGGTCTACATACGGTGGACTGGGGTCTACATACGATAAGACGGGTCTACATACGGTGGACTGGGGTCTACATACAGTAAGGCTGGGGTCTACATTCGGTGGACTGGGGTCTACATACGGTAAGGCTGGGGTCTACATTCGGTGGACTGGTGTCTACATACGGTAAGACTGGGGTCTACATACGGTGGACTGGGGTCTACATACGGTGGACTGGTGTCTACATACGGTAGACTGGGGTCTACATACGGTGGACTGGGGTCTACATACGGTGGACTGGGGTCTACATATGGTAAGACTGGGGTCTACATTCGGTGGACTGGGGTCTACATACGGTAAGACTGGGGTCTACATACGGTGGACTGGGGTCTACATACGGTAAGACTGGGGTCTACATACGGTGGACTGGGGTCTACATACGGTAAGACTGGGGTCTACATACGGTGGACTGGGGTCTACATACGGTAAGACTGGGGTCTACATACGGTGGACTGGGGTCTACATACGATAAGACGGGTCTACATACGGTGGACTGGGGTCTACATACAGTAAGGCTGGGGTCTACATTCGGTGGACTGGGGTCTACATACGGTAAGGCTGGGGTCTACATTCGGTGGACTGGGGTCTACATACGGTAAGACTGGGGTCTACATTCGGTGGACTGGGGTCTACATACGGTAAGGCTGGGGTCTACATTCGGTGGACTGGGGTCTACATACGGTAAGACTGGGGTCTACATACGGTAAGACTGGTGTCTACATACGGTAAGACTGGGGTCTACATACGGTGGACTGGTGTCTACATACGGTAAGACTGGGGTCTACATACGGTAAGACTGGGGTCTACATACGGTGGACTGGGGTCTACATATGGTAAGACTGGGGTCTACATTCGGTGGACTGGGGTCTACATACGGTAAGACTGGGGTCTACATTCGGTGGACTGGGGTCTACATACGGTAAGACTGGGGTCTACATACGGTGGACTGGTGTCTACATACGGTAAGACTGGTGTCTACATACGGTAAGACTGGGGTCTACATACGGTGGACTGGGGTCTACATACGGTGGACTGGGGTCTACATATGGTAAGACTGGGGTCTACATACGGTGGACTGGTGTCTACATACGGTAAGACTGGGGTCTACATACGGTAAGACTGGGGTCTACATACGGTGGACTGGGGTCTACATACGGTGGACTGGGGTCTACATATGGTAAGACTGGGGTCTACATTCGGTGGACTGGGGTCTACATACGGTAAGACTGGGGTCTACATACGGTGGACTGGTGTCTACATACGGTAAGACTGGTGTCTACATACGGTAAGACTGGGGTCTACATACGGTGGACTGGGGTCTACATACGGTGGACTGGGGTCTACATATGGTAAGACTGGGGTCTACATACGGTGGACTGGGGTCTACATACGGTAAGACTGGGGTCTACATACGGTGGACTGGGGTCTACATACGGTAAGACTGGGGTCTACATACGGTAAGACTGGGGTCTACATATGGTGGACTGGGGTCTACATACGGTAAGACTGGGGTCTACATACGGTGGACTGGGGTCTACATACGGTAAGACTGGGGTCTACATATGGTAAGACGGGTCTACGTACGGTGGACTGGGGTCTACATACGGTAAGAGTGGTGCCTGCATACCTTGGGACTGGTTTCTACATACGGTGGAACTGGGGTTTACATAAAGTAGGACTGGGGTCTATATGTGGTCAGACTGGTGCCAGCATATGGTAGCACCTGCATACTCCTGGATTGGCAGTGGGACCTGCGTAGGTGTTCCAGACAGGTACACCTAAGGTCAACTGGCCAGGTTGCCAGTCCATTGCTGATCAAAGACAGAGAAACAGACAACCCCTCATTTCTAGTTCAAATCTAGACCAATGTTGTCCAGCTCCAGTCCTCGAGGGTCACAATCCTGTAGGTTTTCCATGTGTCCCTGTTCCAGCACATCTGACTCAAATTAACGAGTCCCTATGCAGAACTTCATAGGCTGTTGGATTCATTTCACACGAGTCAGGTGTGTTGAAGAAGGGGAACAAGGAAAACCTGCAGGACTGGAGGGTCGTCTTTGGACAGCCCTGATGTAGATCTCCCAGTTGATCCAACATTAATCTCTTTGCTTTAACTTGGTATTTTGGACATCCTTATTTTTTTCCCTTATAGATGCCTGGTAATGGTAATACTAGTACTACTAGTGCTACTACTACTACTACTAGTACTACTACTTATCATAATAATAATAATGATAATAATGATAATAATAGTCATTTAAAATTAGTCAAATTTGTTTTTTGAATATTGAATAAAAAAGCAGCTTATGGTTTATCTAAAAGAATCCTTTATTGTGCTTGAATAAAAAAATTGTATAATTAAAATAGAACCTTATCATGGAAAAAAAACATGTTTATCTTTGTGAACTTTATTAAAGTTGAAACTAAAAATCCTAACTTTTAATTTCAGGATATGAGAGTTTTGACCTCTTCTGTTTCTGGGATCATCTTTGTGGCAGATTAGTGGACAAACGAGCTAACAGACTAATGTCCAGTTTTGTAACCCAACATCTGACTTAATCTTTAAGTGTAACTGGTTTACAGGACGGAGTAGTGTTTTTGTAAAACCGGCGGGACAGTCTTGTGATTTATGGTTGCAGGTTCCGTATGGATGGATGTATGTGCCTGTCAACCTCCGGACCGCGCGGTAATCCTCTTAGCCCCAACGCAGTGTTTAACTCTGACAATGAGGGCTCATTATGTGGCTAACCGAGCAGCCTCATGGCTGTGGAGATGCTAAACAGTCTTGTGTGTAGGGTTAGGCCCCCAAAGACGGGAGCATGTCTTAAAGAAGAGGTGAGCAATGATAGAGCTGCCTGTCACATTTTTCTCCCTGACTACAGAGCTTCCATTCAGAGACGCTCTCAGGCTCTCCCATGTGACACACAAGCACCTTCCGGCCTTGTTTGCATTTAAATGTAGAAAAAAACTAAGCGGTGACCCCCCCCACTTTGCTGCTCCCACCCTACAACTGGCAGAAAAAAGATTAGCTCAAATGGATGGCCTTCTTCATGGAGATCCTGCCTCTTCGGGCAGCCACATAGAGGAAGAAAAGGAGCCTCACTAAGCTCAGCTTTGGAAGCCAGCTGAAGGCTTTTCCGATCCCTTTCACACCTCCAGGATTCCCAGTGGCAGCTAGCCAGCCATGGAGACCAGCTCACAGACAAGGTTAATCATTCAGCACAATCTCCTCCCAATGCCAGGGTGCCCCCCCCGACTCTGTGTGAATGGATCTTGACTTTAAGCTGTGGCATCACCATAGTTTTTAAATTCAATTGAATTTAGCTCTATCCGTTTAATTTACCACAAAGTTGTCTCAGGGCAATACAAAGAAATAATCAGTTCAGACTAATTCACTGTGATCCAGTGAAAACAAATCCAAATCATCCCACTTTACAGTGGATCTGTACATGCCAGCTCATTCATGAAAACAGTTTCCCAGCTTTGGCAGGTTGTTCTAGGCTCTGCATATCTACACAAACAGATTCAAACTAAAAACGCCTGCATGGACAACATACATTCAAAACTTAAACTAATTACTTCTTATGTAGGATGTGCCGATCAATTCTGTGACAACCACCGTCTGCAACCACTGCCTTGTGATTTTAGGGTTCATTCCCATCAAAATAGAGCAGAAACCTCCGATCAATTGGGCGGAAACGTTCAAAACACTTCCCTTCTTTCTTTTGCTTTGTTTTCACCCTGAATGTAGATGAAGCGGACTAAACCAGCTGAACGTCATAAAGTTACAATACCTGTTCACTAGGGGGTTGATACTCCTGAAATGTCTGAGTAATTGAGGAAGAAATTACGGCTCATTGATTGGTCAGGACTTAAAAACGTTCCATTCACCACTGGGTGGTTTAATCTGGAAAAGAGTTCAATTATTTAATCCGAACCAGGCGAACGAGACCCCTGGTTTTCACTCTGGCCAGGGTCCGAACCAGGAGACCCTGGTTTTCAGTCTGGCCAGGGTTTGTTTCTGTGGTCCGAAGCAGGAGACCCTGGTTTTCACTCTGGCCAGGGTTTGTTTCTGTGGTCGGAACCAGTAGTACCCCGATTTTCAGTCTGGCCAGGGTCCGAACTAGGAGACCCCGGTTTTCAGTCTGGCCAGGGCCCGAACTAGGAGAACCCAGGTTTTCAGTCAGGCCAGGGTCCGAACTAGGAGACCCCGGTTTTCAGTCTGGCCAGGGCCCGAACTAGGAGAACCCAGGTTTTCAGTCAGGCCAGGGTTTGTTTCTGTGGTCGGAACCAGGAGACCCCGGTCTTCAGTCTGGCCAGGGTCTGTTTCTGTGGTCGGAACCAAGAGACCCAGGTTTTAAGGCTGGCCAGGGTACTAACCAGGAGACCCCCGGTTTTCAGTCTGGCCAGGGTTTGTTTCTGTGGTCCGAACCAGCAGACCCTGGTTTTCAGTCTGGCCAGGGTTTGTTTCTGTGGTCCGAACCAGCAGACCCTGGTTTTCAGTCTGGCCAGGGTCCGAACCAGGAGACCCCGGTTTTCAGTCTGGCCAGGGTCCGAACTAGGAGACCCTGGTTTTCAGTCTGGCCAGGGTTTGTTTCTGTGGTCCGAAGCAGGAGACCCTGGTTTTCACTCTGGCCAGGGTTTGTTTCTGTGGTCGGAACCAGGAGTACCCTGGTTTTCAGTCTGGCCAGGGTCCGAACCAGCTGACCCCGGTTTTCAGTCTGGCCAGGGTCCGAACTAGGAGACCCCGGTTTTCAGTCTGGCCAGGGCCCGAACCAGGAGAACCCAGGTTTTCAGTCAGGCCAGGGTTTGTTTCTGTGGTCGGAACCAGGAGACCCCGGTCTTAAGTCTGGCCAGGGTCTGTTTCTGTGGTCGGAACCAAGAGACCCAGGTTTTAAGGCTGGCCAGGGTACTAACCAGGAGACCCCCGGTTTTCAGTCTGGCCAGGGTTTGTTTCTGTGGTCCGAACCAGCAGACCCTGGTTTTCAGTCTGGCCAGGGTTTGTTTCTGTGGTCCGAACCAGCAGACCCTGGTTTTCAGTCTGGCCAGGGTCGGAAACAGGAGACCCCGGTTTTCAGTCTGGCCAGGGTCGGAACCAGGAGACCCCATGTTTTCACTCTGGTCAGGGTTTGTTTCTGTGGTCGGAACCAGGAGACCCCGGTTTTCACTCTGGCCAGGGTTTGTTTCTGTTTTCGGAACCAGGAGACCCCGGTTTTCAGTCTGGCGAGGGTCCGAACCAGGAGACCCCGGTTTTCAGTCATGCCAGGGTCGGAACCAGGAGAACCCCGGTTTTCAGTCTGGCCAGGGTCCGAACCAGGAGACCCCGGTTTTCAGTCTGGCCAGGGTTTGTTTCTGTGGTCGGAACCAGGAGAACCCCGGTTTTCAGTCTGGCCAGGGTTTGTTTCTGTGGTCGGAACCAAGAGACCCCCGGTTTTCAGTCTGGCCAGGGTTTGTTTCTGTGGTCGGAACCAGGAGACCCCCGGTTTTCAGTCTGGCCAGGGTCCGAACAAGGAGACCTCAGTTTTCAGTCTGGCCAGGGTTTGTTTCTGTGGTCGGAACCAGGAGACCCCGGTTTTCAGTCTGGCCAGGGTTTGTTTCTGTGGTCGGAACCAAGAGACCCCGGTTTTCAGTCTGGCCAGGGTTTGTTTCTGTGGTCGGAACCAGGAGACCCCCGGTTTTATGTCTGGCCAGGGTCCGAACAAGGAGACCCCAGTTTTCAGTCTGGCCAGGGTTTGTTTCTGTGGTCGGAACCAGGAGACCCCGGTTTTCAGTCTGGCCAGGGTTTGTTTCTGTGGTCGGAACCAAGAGACCCCGGTTTTCAGTCTGGCCAGGGTTTGTTTCTGTGGTCGGAACCAAGAGACCCTCGGTTTGCAGTCTGGCCAGGGTCCGAACCAGGAGACCCCGGTTTTCAGTCTGGCCAGGGTCTGAACCAGGAGACCCCGGTTTTCAGTCTGGCCAGGGTTTGTTTCTGTGGTTGGAACAAGGAGACCCCGGTTTTCAGTCTGGCCAGGGTCCGAACCAGGAGACCCCGGTTTTCAGTCTGGCCAGGGTTTGTTTCTGTGGTCGGAACCAGGAGTACCCCGGTTTTCAGTCTGGCCAGGGTCCGAACCAGGAGATCCCGGTTTTCAGTCTGGCCAGGGTTTGTTTCTGTGGTCGGAACCAGGAGAACCCCGGTTTTCAGTCTGGCCAGGGTCCGAACCAGGAGACCCGGTTTTCAGTCAGGCCAGGGTTTGTTTCTGTGGTCGGAACCAGGAGACCCTGGTTTTCAGTCTGGCCAGGGTCCGAATCAGGAGACCCTGGTTTTCAGTCTGGCCAGGGTCGGAACCAGGAGACCCCGGTTTTCAGTCTGGCCAGGGTTTCTTTCTGTGGTCGGAACCATGAGACCCCCGGTTTTCAGTCTGGCCAGGGTCGGAACCAGGAGACCCCATGTTTTCACTCTGGTCAGGGTTTGTTTCTGTGGTCGGAACAAGGAGACCCCGGTTTTCACTCTGACCAGGGCTTGTTTCTGTTTTCGGAACCAGGAGACCCCGGTTTTCAGTCTGGCCAGGGTCCGAACCAGGAGACCCCGGTTTTCAGTCATGCCAGGGTCGGAACCAGGAGACCCCGGTTTTCAGTCTGGCCAGGGTCCGAACCAGGAGACCCCGGTTTTTAGTCTGGCCAGGGTTTGTTATTGTGGTCGGAACCAGGAGAACCCCGGTTTTCAGTCTGGCCAGGGTTTGTTTCTGTGGTCGGAACCAAGAGACCCCCGGTTTTCAGTCTGGCCAGGGTTTGTTTCTGTGGTCGGAACCAGGAGACCCCCGGTTTTCAGTCTGGCCAGGGTCCGAACAAGGAGACCCCAGTTTTCAGTCTGGCCAGGGTTTGTTTCTGTGGTCGGAACCAGAAGACCCCGGTTGTCAGTCTGGCCAGGGTTTGTTTCTGTGGTCAGAACCAAGAGACCCCGGTTTTCAGTCTGGCCAGGGTTTGTTTCTGTGGTCGGAACCAAGAGACCCCGGTTTTCAGTCTGGCCAGGGTTTGTTTCTGTGGTCGGAACCAAGAGACCCTCGGTTTGCAGTCTGGCCAGGGTCCGAACCAGGAGACCCCGGTTTTCAGTCTGGCCAGGGTCCGAACCAGGAGACCCCGGTTTTCAGTCTGGCCAGGGTTTGTTTCTGTGGTTGGAACAAGGAGACCCCGGTTTTCAGTCAGGCAAGGGTCCGAACCAGGAGAACCCGGTTTTCAGTCTGGACAGGGTTTGTTTCTGTGGTCGGAACCAGGAGACCCCGGCTTTAAGTCTGGCCAGGGTCTGAACCAATAGACCCCGGTTTTAAGGCTGGTCAGGGTTTGTTTCTTTGGTCGGAACAAGGAGAACCCCGGTTTTCAGTCTGGCCAGGGTCGGAACCAGGAGACCCCCGGTTTTCAGTCTGGCCAGGGTTTGTTTCTGTGGTCGGAACCAGGAGACCCCGGCTTTCAGTCTGGCCAGGGTTTGTTTCTGTGGTCGGAACCAGGAGACCCTGGTTTTCAGTCTGGCCAGGGTCCGAACCAGGAGACCCCGGTTTTCAGTCTGGCCAGGGTCGGAACCAGGAGACCCTGGTTTTCAGTCTGGCCAGGGTTTGTTTCTGTGGTCAGAACCAAGAGACCCCGGTTTTCAGTCTGGCCAGGGTTTGTTTCTGTGGTCGGAACCAAGAGACCCCGGTTTTCAGTCTGGCCAGGGTTTGTTTCTGTGGTCGGAACCAAGAGACCCCCGGTTTTCAGTCTGGCCAGGTTTTGTTTCTGTGGTCGGAACCAGGAGACCCCCGGTTTTCAGTCTGGCCAGGGTCCGAACAAGGAGACCCCAGTTTTCAGTCTGGCCAGGGTTTGTTTCTGTGGTCGGAACCAGGAGACCCCGGTTTTCAGTCTGGCCAGAGTTTGTTTCTGTGGTCGGAACCAAGAGACCCCGGTTTTCAGTCTGGCCAGGGTTTGTTTCTGTGGTCGGAACCAAGAGACCCTCGGTTTGCAGTCTGGCCAGGGTCCGAACCAGGAGACCCCGGTTTTCAGTCTGGCCAGGGTCTAAACCAGGAGACCCCGGTTTTCAGTCTGGCCAGGGTTTGTTTCTGTGGTTGGAACAAGGAGACCCCGGTTTTCAGTCTGGCCAGGGTCAGAACCAGGAGACCCCGGTTTTCAGTCTGGCCAGGGTTTGTTTCTGTGGTCGGAACCAGGAGACCACCGGATTTCAGTCTGGCCAGGGTTTGTTTCTGTGGTCTGAACCAGTAGAGCACCGGTTTTCAGTCTGGCCAGGGTCCGAACCAGGAGACCCCGGTTTTCAGTCAGGCCAGGGTTTGTTTCTGTGGTCGGAACCAGGAGACCTCGGTTTTCATTCTGGCCAGGGTCCGAACCAGGAGACCCCGGTTTTCAGTCTGGCCAGGGTGCGAACCAGGAGATCCTGGTTTTCAGTCTGGCCAGGGTTTGTTTTTGTGGTCGGAACCAGGATAACCCCGGTTTTCAGTCTGGCCAGGGTCGGAACGAAGAGACCCTGGCCAGGGTTTGTTTCTGTGGTCGGAACCAGGAGACCACCGGTTTTCAGTCTGGCCAGGGTCCGAACCAGGAGACCCTGCTTTTCAGTCTGGCAAGGGTCCGAACCAGGACACCCAGGTTTTCAGTCAGGCCAGGGTTTGTTTCTATGGGTTGGAACCAGGAGACCCCCGGTTTTCAGTCTGACCAGCGTTTGTTTCTGTCGTCCGAACCAAGAGACCCCGGTCTTAAGGCTGGCCAGGGTCCGAACCAGGAGACCCCGGTTTTCAGTCTGACCAGCGTTTGTTTCTGTCGTCCGAACCAAGAGACCCCGGTCTTAAGGCTGGACAGGGTCCGAACCAGGACACCCCCGGTTTTCAGTCTGGTCAGGGTTTGTTTCTGTGGTCAGAACCAGGAGAACCCCGGTTTTCAGTCTGGCCAGGGTCTGTTTCTGTGGTCCGAACCAGGAGACCCCGGTTTTCAGTCTGGCCAGGGTTTGTTTCTGTGGTCGGAACCAGGAGACCAACGGTTTTCACTCTGGCCAGGGTCCGAACCAGGAGACTCCCGGTTTTCAGTCTGGCCAGGGTTTGTTTCTGTTTTCGGAACCAGGAGACCCCCGGTTTTCACACTGGTCAGGGTTTGTTTCTGTGGTCCGAACCAGGAGACCCTGGTTTTCAGTCTGGTCAGGGTTTTTTTCTTTGGTCGCAACCATGAGAACCCCGGTTTTCAGTCTGGCCAGGGTTTGTTTCGGTTTTCGGAACCAGGAGTACCCCGGTTTTCAGTCTGGCCAGGGTCCGAACCAGGAGACCCCGGTTTTCAGTCTGGCCAGGGTTTGTTTCTGTGGTCGGAACCAGGAGAACCCCGGTTTTCAGTCTGGCCAGGGTCCGAACCAGGAGACCCCGGTTTTCAGTCTGGCCAGGGTTTGTTTCTGTGGTCGGAACCAGGAGACCAACGATTTTCAGTCTGGCCAGGGTCCGAACCAGGAGACCCCGGTTTTCAGTTTGGCCAGGGTTTGTTTCTGTGGTCGGAACCAGGAGACCCCCGGTTTTCAGTCTGGCCAGGGTTTCTTTCTGTGGTCTGAACCAAGAGACCCCCGGTTTCCCACCAGAAAAGGGCTGTTTGGTTGAGAGAATCACGGATTTCTTGTCTGTTTGTTGATGAGACATGTTTTACTATGAAATTTGTCATCTTGTCCTGAACTGTTGTTCTTGCTGTAGCTCTGTTTGTTGATCCCATATACGACCAGTGGTCTGTCCCTAAAGCAGTTTGTTTAAAACTCAGTCCTTTGTTGACATTGGCTTAATCCAGCGGAGGACACAGGATGCTTCCTCTAAAAACAAGCAAACATGCTTCCATCGACTTACTGCGGGACACAAGTTCACATCGCCATATGTTTGTAATTTATCAACATTTTACTTTTTTTTCTTTGTTGAAATTTTCAGAAAAGGAAAACAATGTGGCTGGTCACCATTTCCCACACTACAATGATTTCTAACTGCATTTACTGAAGAAGAACATGTCAGACTGTCATCTCTGACAACATCAGCAGCCTATGTCTGCATCAGCAACTGCTTTAGTTATTGGGTTTGCTAAGGACTTCAGGAACCGGGGCGCAATCTGGAGGCTCACTCTAAACAGCATGTGTTGGAGCGACTTCACATCTTCATTTACTTAAATGCATCTTCCAGGGATTAAATAAAGAACATAAAACATCAAATCTTTTAAGATGACTCGTGTCATCAGTTGTGGAGTGGTCCATGTCTTTTTGGTAGTTGCGTAAAAGGGCCACAAGGAAAATAACTTGGGAAACATAGATCTATTGGATTAAGATCTGGTGACTTTGGAGGCTGTTGGAGTAAGAAGATGCTACACTGTGCTCATAAAGGGATGGACATGGTCAGCAGTAATACTCGGCTAGGTGGTTAAACCATGCTGGTACTAAGGGACCCAAAGAGGGACAAGAAAATACCCCCACCCCAAGCATTCCACCAGCAGCAGCCTCAAGCGTTGATCCTGACGGCAGGATGGATCCATGTTGTCATGATGTTTCCAGCAGATTCTGATCCTACCATGTGAATGTGGAGCTGAACTGGAGACTCATCAGACCAGCAACGTTTCTCCATCTTCTATTGTCCAGTTCTGGTGAGCCTGTGTGGATTGTGGCCTCAGTTTCCTGTTCTTACTGACAGGAGGGAACCCGGTGTCCAAACCATAGAATAAATATATAAAAGATGGGCAGAGCCTCCGTGATGTCCCTTGTGTGTTTCTGAAGAGCTTATTTGAATTTTATAGATTGTTTCCACTGTCGCCATTTTGGGAGCGTCACACACAAAAATGGGTAAAGAGGTGGAGCTAACCAACAAGAGCTAACCAGCAAACACAGCAAGGCAGGCTAAAGCTAAATCATGCTGTTAAGGGGCTAAAACGTATCATTGCTACTCTCTGCTTTGTTGATATCGGGTACCTGTCAATCAAGAGGTCACGCCTCTAATTATGCTAAATTTAGAGAGGAAATTACTTCTAAATGGAGGAGTTATAAAAAGATTTCACTCCCTCACAGTTGTCCTGAAAGTAAACCTGAATTAAACATGTTTATTTAAGCTGTAAACATGTTTATTTTTGCTGTGAAGTTGGTCTTTTTAACATGGGAGTCTCTAGGGATTCGTTCTGTTTTGGAGCCCCTAGTGGACGAGGGGGGAACTGCAGTTTTTGGCATTTCTCCATTGGCTTTACTTTTAACCGTCACAGGTTGCCGCATAGTCCAGACTTCCTACATTAAAAAGAAAGAGCAAACTAAAATACCTAAAACAGTAAAATGATTATTATTCAGTATCCCAAACATATCTCCCATCAGTGACTCAGTTAAATAGTTATCCAGACATGAAACAAGGTACACACAAACCCTTTGCTTCCATGCAAGCCGTATTACTTCATCACAGGTTCTGTTAGTATTATTATTGCATCTCTAACAGGAAGTGTTGAAACTGCAGTGGTTCAAAATGAATTAGAAACTTTTTCATGTAATGATTAATACACACTAAACACCAAAATCCGCTTCACTTCTGAAGCATTTCCATTAAAATGTTTTGATGCATGCTAACTATGACAGGTTAGCATACAGCGTACCTCCAACACAAGTATCTGTTGTATAAAGAAGCTTCAACAGATTTTTTTCTATACAGTGTTAAAAATGTCAGATTATTGCTTTATTTAACTTAGAATGAGCGCATTTAGAAAGAGCTGTCCGGGTGATGGAGAACCGGGGTCAATGGTGAAAACAGCCAAACACCAGCGATTCCATGACAAATGCTCACAATGCTAATACAAAAAGAGTCAAATACTCTAAAATTGTTTTACAATTTTTTTTATTACAACAAAAAAATGACAGAAAGGTACAGAAATATGATCAATTTATTAATGAAAATATGCACAGATACTTTCAGATATTTGAGCATTTGTCTTTGTCCCAACTAGCAGCTCTTGTAATGTCCGGCTTCATGTTGTGTCACAGGTGGTTGAACATGAAATTGGTGAGTTTTAAATATTCACATTTATTTCAATTTGTTTCCTCAAATAGGAATTTGTTTTCTTAAAATTATCTGTTTTTTCTAAAATGTATATTGTATCCTAAAAAGGCATTTTTTAAATTAAAATTTTATTTCTTTAAAATTTAAACTTGGTTTTTGAAATTGAATTTTTTTTTTTAATATATATTCACATTTTTCCACTTTTTCAGCCTCAAATCATAGTCAGCTTCAGTACTTATTTAAACTTTTTTTTTTAAATTTTGAAATGTGTTTTTTAAAATTTCAATTAGTTTTGCACCTCCCAGCCACCGTAGTTTTGGGTTCATGCAGTAGGTAGGTAGTAAAAACATGAGTTGATCCACATCCAGAGTTAATCTGCTCAAACATGCATCTTGGATTACCTCTGGCTTTTATTACATCTTTTTATTTAATTAATCTCATTTACATTTTAATTCTAGAAAACATTTGACCAAAAATTTACCTTTTTGTTTTTAATTTAATTGATTTTTAGTGGATAACTAAGTCAAATAATAGACACAGATATTAATATTGCAAACTCAAACTCTATGAATGTCTGGTAAAATACATTTCATTTTTTCATTTTCAAAAAGAAAATGTTACAGCACAACATGTTATTGTAACTTTTACTTGTTTTCAACCAGACTCTTCATTGATAGGCATCATAACGTAGTCTGTGGTCGGCTGTTTGAGTCCCACTGCTGCTGCAGCCCTGAAGAGGACGGTTCTCTGAGGAACGGTGCCAAGCCCGGAAAAATGCAGAAGGTTGTGTCATCGGGCGTAATGAGAGATGATTCACTGTGACAGTGAATGACAGAAACACTGTTGCTTGGCAACAGTTTTTTAGCGTAAAAAGTAGATCGAGGCCAACATAAAATACAGTTATCATAAAAAGTTTCCTTTATGGGCCCATGGTAGATTAAACTGCTTGGATATGTGCTTTACAAGGTTTTAATGCACTTCTCTGCGTTTTGTTCTAGACTCCACGTTGTGCATTAAAACCGTGTAATGTACGACTCCTTACATGATATCTGACGGTAAACCAGGACGAGATGATTCAGTGGAACTACAGTCTGGTGGTGCAGCAGAGATGATCACCTGCTTCTCTGACTGCAGCTTGGAGCTGGATGCTGCGTGACGACCGAGCTTCCAGAGTATTCTTCTGGAGGAGGCGGGGCTACACAGCAGCAGGATGAATTATACGTTCTCTCTATTCACCCAGTCTCCAATGTCACCAAGTTATCAGCAGAGGTCTGACGTGCTCATCAGTGTAATCGGTGTACTGAATGTACTGAAAAATGTTCCATGTTCTGCAATTAAATGCATTAATTTTTTTAACTTTTTGTGTAATTAATTAATTGTAATTACCGTGTTAAAGACCCACCCCTGACTCCGGCCTTGGAGATCTACCATCCCGCAGGTTTTAGAGCTTTCCTCCTGCAGTGCGCCTGACTCAAGTCAGCGCAACATAACAGGTGGTGCAGAAGTTAAACACAAGTTGTTGGAGAAAGTTTTCATCTGAATCAGGTGTGTTGTACCCGGGAAACACGAGTCTGCAGGATGGTATAGCTTGAGGGCGGAGTTGGTGACCACTGCTCCATGTGCTTTGAAATCTTGCACTTATTTCTAAGTGGAGATGATGGTGCAGATGTGCTGCTATGAGACATCAAGGTCACAGTTCACATCTGCACCTGGTGGCCTTCATGACATAAATTATAAGATTACAGGGTATTTTTGATGAGTGTTTTATCTATTCCTTCATCACCTGCATATAGCTGTGCTTTGGAGCTAAATTGACGTCTTTATTATTGCATGTGCTGAGAGAAGGTAGCTTGCAGGTGAGCATATCCACAAAGGAAGGATCACATAATCAAATGATTTCAGTCATCTAATCTACAAACACACACAGCTGCCAAAGTTCACCCTTTGTCTGACAGCCAAGAGGATAATTATGTCTTCAGAAACTCTGATTACTAAGACAGCAGGAAAATTACGGGGCTGTCCCCATCAGTCAAAGGATGAGACCCTGCAGCCCTCCTCCTGTTTCCTGAAAGGGAGGTGATAAAAGAAATGTCACTATCCTGAAGCCCTGGGTATCTTCATGCAACAGAGACGACCAGACAGAGCCTGATAAGAGCTTGCTTTGGAGAGCAGAGCATCAGGACCAGCATCAGGATGAACCTCGTGTAGCTCTACGCACCAGAGGCGACCAGGCAGAGCCATACGGGACCTTGCTACGGACAGCATCAGGACAAGCCTTGGGTAGTTTTTATCCATAAAAACACTTTGTAATTGCAGGATTTTAAGGGGTTAAGGTCCCACCTGCTCCAAGAAGCCTCATTTTATGAGCCGGTCTGCTAGCATAGATTGCAAATACATTCACATGTGGGAAGCGAAAACAGCTACAAGCTAGCAGTGAGCTTCTTCATGGCTACAGCCTCCATCTAACATGGATCATCTTTTTTTTTATTTCAGTCTGGGGAGAAATTAAGAAATGATCTAATTTCTAGCGATTAACTACGGAGTCAAAATTACACATCTGAGAAGATCCATGAACACACCACAGTATATCAGACTGGTGAACAGGGATCTAACTGGTCATACGAGTGTAGTCCAATTAAAATCCAATAAAAAGAAGTCTAGAACCAGAGAGGACATTCAGAATCAGTATGAAGCCCAGTGGAGAGGGCAGGATAAGGGTCCAGACAATATGTTGTAAGAGGGGGCTAGTTGGATCCAAAGAGTGGACACAGTCAGAGTTCCAGAGAAAGGTTTATTTGCTATCTTCAGATCTTGGTGAATTCTCAAACAGGGAATCGGAAGACTGGCGGACTGGCATACAGCGGGAGGAAGGCAGGCAAGCAGGAGAGTGAGCGGGCAGGCAGACTGGCAGGCTGAATCTCTGACAGGAGGAAGACACAAGACAGGTTACTGACTGAAGTTGTGCACAGAGTAGAATAAGCAGAGGCTGAGAGCTGTTTACCACAGAGCAACCAACACTCTAGCGCTGGACAGCAGGCTGAGCCGGTCTTAAATCTGCTGTCGCTAATTGCTGGAATGCAGATCAGATGTGCTCCAGTTATCAGATGCTGACCACGCCCACCAGGGAACAGGAATCACTACACAATACCTTAAAGCCTGGGAGAGGTGTTCCAGTATCCTGCTTGGCTATAGAGCTTTGCTAAAGGTCCAGACACGGAAGGATATGGAGTATGTTATCCATGTTCGGCATCATTACATGCAGAACTTTGCCTGTTTCCAGGACTCAAAGCAGAGCAGTATGGGGGCAGTGTTGAGCAGGACATCTTGTTGTGCAACCTGCAATATGAAAAACGAAGAAGAAGAAGAAGACCTCCCAGACAAGCTCTTCTGTCTCCTGCACTGCCTTGATGTTCTGAGAATTAACATCATCATGACCTCCTTCATGTTTGTTATCATATGGAACTGACATCAGAACTCTACACTGCCCTCTGGTGGTCGTGTTGGATAACAACCATGCTCATGAGTGGAATTATGAGGGCACTGATGTTTGGAAGATATATACCTGTTTACGTGCATAAATTAAATAAAATTAAATGAAAAATACTTTATTAGTCCCCAAAAGGACATTCAGTATTTTAGCAGATAAGTAACTAGAGGAGATCTTGTTTTGGAGGCCGCTGGCTGCTGGCAGTTGGCAGGAATGATCGTCTGCATCTTTCAGTCTTACAGCGGACCTGAAAAAGCCTCTCACTAAAGGCGGCAGAAATGAGCCTCAAGTCATCTGAACACATCAGTGTCCGCTCTGCAGCCAGGATGGAGGTTTGAGTTCAGAGTGCCTGTGCATAAATAATAGCCAGATAAATTCGTCTTCATCTCTTCATATTTTCCCTCCTGGCCGTGTGAAAGGGTGTATAGGTGTGTTGTAAACAAACATGCTATGAAAGCTCTTTCTGAAATTTAAATGTTATTAAGCAGCTCAAAGTCCCGAAACAGAAGATGACTAATCCAAACTGAAGGATCTTTTACCATCCAGCTGGACAGACAGAAAATGTGGCACAACTTAAAGAGGTTTAAAGAAGCTGGAGTCGCTTAAGCTTGGTGTTTTGTGGAGCATTTCTCCTCTGTCTTGTTTTTTTTTAACCAAATGTTCAACAGCAACATTTACATCCCTGTTTTCTGTTGACTAAAGCTCTAAAAACACATGCAGATGTAACATCTAGCGGGTTTTCTCTTGTGTAATTCTGAGGATGTAAAAGGAAACTTATCAGTCTTATCTGTCGCTCGGGGTAACCTGAAGAAAGGATTTATGGGTAATAAGAGGGAAGGTGACGGAGCGTTCACATGCATGCTTAGCCTGTGCATTCAGGGGGTTCAACACCTGGTCGGTGCTCTTCATGATCACAATGAGCGCATACAGACTCTCTCCTTAAATTATCATGTCTTCAGCCATGTCCCTCACTGATCCTACCTCCACATTAAGTCATTAAGTTCCCAACCTCTCCCTTCCAAGTTATTAATAGACATAATTTGGACTTAATTATGGGTTTGTAAGTCAGCAGTAATGATAGGAGGCGCTGAGATTCCTTTTGAAGTGAGATCTCAATCTTCTGGAAGATGGATAAGCAGCAGTGGAGCAGATCAGCCTGATCTCCTCATGTCAACAGTCTCAGGGGTCTTTGCAAAGACATGATAGTTTCAGTTGGGCAGATTATAGATAGCAGGAAGTCTGGTTTGGCCTGATGTCAGAAGATAAATTAGTGCATAGCTTCTTTCTTCCGTGGCTGTCCTTCCAGTGCCAAGAGCGGGCTTTCCAGGTATGTCCAGGGTCTTGAGGGGTCAACGCTTGAGAAATGTGAAGCCTCAGGTATGTGTGGTTGAAGTATGAACATTATCTGTGATGGATCATTTAAATGCTGGAGTTTCTGCATGTTTCAGAAACAGGATCTCCCTGCATGTGAGATCCTCTCACAGTCCCGGTGAGTTGGCTCTGCAAGGCACCGCTTCATCACTAAGCTCCCGTTTTTACTTTATGAATCTGAGGTGGTTGATTTGGAACAATGCTCCCTTTATGTGCATCATCCATCAGCCCCCCCGCCCGCCTCTTCTTCCTCTTGCTAGTTCTTGTTTCCTAACAGTCAGACAGTTCCAGGTCAGTCTGTCAGGTGAGCCTTACCTGCAGGTGAACTCTGCACCACCTTGAGATTACATGTAGATCAGTTCTGTCAGGTTACATCTTTTCTCCTTTTGTTAAGCATCCCATGTTAAACATTTCTTTAAACAATCTCATCTGGGTGTCAGAGCTCCAACAACATTGTTGTCAAGGTGTTTATGCCCAAATTCAGCCTTGGTCCTTCATTTCAGCCATTGAGAACAGGCTGTTTCTGAACCTTTAAAGAGCAGGTTGCAGGTTAGAACCCACTTAAATCAATATGTAGAAAAATGTAGGAACCCATGTTGACTAAAAACATATTAATAAATACAATATTTGGGACTTTGCAGCTGTTTCTGTTTGAATTTTCCTTCTGCATCTAAAACTGCAAAACAGAAAATGTTGAAGAAAATGGGAGACGGTGTTGTGTAGAAAAAAGCACCCCTGCTGTGAAATGATACCACTGGCAAGAAGCGCAGTAGCAGAATCTCGCCTGTAGATGGCGTGTGTTTCTTTTTTTTTTAAGGGTAATAATAAAAACACACCAGATCCCAGTCTGGTTTAAGGAGGCGGAACCGGATCCCAGTCTGGTTTCAGGAGGCGGAACCGGATCCCAGTCTGGTTTCAGGAGGCGGAACCGGATCCCAGTCTGGTTTCAGGAGGCGGAACCGGATCCCAGTCTGGTTTCAGGAGGCGGAACCAAATCCCAGTCTGGTTTCAAAAACCAGACCTCCTCTCTACCTTCTAATAATCTTTCCTTCTTGATGAATCTTCTAGTCAGGTCTGGCTTGGTGATCCAGATCCATCCATGTAGTCCTGCTGCTACTGGCCAAGGTTGCTGGGAGATGTCCCATGATGCACGTGGAGACGTCCCATGATGCATTGGGAGACGTCCCATGATGCACTGGGCTCCTCTCTGCTCTCTTTACTCCCCATGTAAAAACATCTGATGTTGTCGTTCATTTGTTCCTGTCCTCTCCAGCCCAACTGGTCCAGGAAGATGACCATTCATTCGGGTCAGGGTGGAGGTCTTCTTCTTCTGGTGGAGGTTCTTCTCCACTGTCTCCTGGCACTACTGCAGAAGATTAAAAGAAAAAGAAGACCTGATCCAATCCTGTTGTTTCCTCAGCAATGGTTGTTATGAACAGATTATAAATCTGACTAACATGTATTTAATGGGATTATAATCAGACTAGGATGAATTGGATTTAATGGACCTTGTCTTTGTCTTGAGGTGACTTTGTTCTAATTTGTCACCATAACGCTGAAGGAAATCAAACTGAAAATCAAACTTGTTTCAGCTGCGTGTAGATTCCCAGTTGTGTTTTCTGTCCTGCCTGACAAATCATGGATATTAGGTCAATTGTACAACAGTAAAACTGCTCGAGGAATTTATGTGATTTTATATGCCTGATCATCCAGATGGATGATTGCATATTGCGCAGATTTGGAAGTAGACTTTAGTTCACGTCCAGATTTTGTGGTTGGCAGCCTGTGTGTTCAGAAACACAGCTAAGGGAATGAAAGCAGCATGAAAACGACAGGATCACACCACCTTCCTCCAACAGACTGATGGATGGAAAGCTCTCACGTAAAATGTACAGTTTACAGAAAGGTCTGCACATGCCTGAAGATCGCTCTCCGGGATAATCTGAATCTGAGGGTCGCACACATTTGCAAAGTGAACTCTGGAGCTGCTTCGTTACGAGTTGAGGAGGAGTTCTCTGCAGACCACTCACAGCTTGGCAGTCGAGCCAAAAGCCATAAAATCAAGCTCTTTCTGCTTTTTTATTGGAGTAAAGATTTAGCAAGTGTCTGTTTTATCACCGGTGAAGCATCCAGACTCATCTACAAAACCAAAAGGAATTCCATGCAGCGTTCACTGCCAAACTTATTGATTAGGTTTGCAAACATAAAGTTACATCTTCACCTGTTTCACACGCATACTCATTAGGATGATGGTCACTCGGTAGTTGCATAAAATTGTCTGACTTTAAAAGGTCTTACAGCGGAAAAATGTCCCCTGATGACATCATAAGTATGTCATTGGTGCTTATCTGCCTCCAGGATTGACTGCAAGTACTGATGGAAAGATTTTAACAGGAGAAATGGGAGTTTGTAGATCATAACAAGCTTTGATGTGAATCTTTGGTCTGAGCAGCTTAATTAGTCAACTTCCTGATATCTTCAGAAACAGTTTTCCAGGATTCTTGAAGGACTTCCCAGAAATAGTTCTCCAGGATTCTTGAGAAACATTCCAAAATTCTTCTTGGGATGTTTTGCCTTTTCTTCCACTTCTTGTCAAGATGATCCCACTCCATCGAGCCTGTTGAGGTCCAGGTTCTGGAGAGAAGTATCAGCTGAATGCCCAGATGCATCTCTGAGGTCCCATTTCAGGACCTTAGAGATGCATCTGGTTTTCTTTGGGTTTTAATCCTGATTCTTCTTGGTCCTCCACATGTCAAGTTGAGCTTGCTAACAGGGAATCACCTTGACCCTGCTAAAATCCGGTTTTCTATCTGTTTGATCTTTGCTACTTTTCACAAGTGACACTAAAGAAATGGGAACAAGCGTGGTGTCTTTGTGACAAAGAGCCAAAAGATCCAGTTTTAACCAGTTCTTTGTTTTGAAGCTTTAAAAATACGCAAATTGGCTGGAAAACAAATAAGCGTAAGAGAAGCCAACATCCAAGAAAACCTGCAAGACCTTTAAAATGTAAATGGAGGTGAAATTAGTGGCAAAAAACACTAAAAGCCAAACAGAAACTTCACACACTTGCAGTTGGATCCAACAGCCTTGGCAGTGCTTCACATAGATCCATTGTTCCACAGAACTGTATGCTGCGCTGGTTTCACTTGCTCAGAACTGGCTGAGACACTGCAGCATAGAATTACAGCTGTGACAGAGATATACAGTCCTACCACACACAATGACTGCACTCTTTATGGTTTCTGAGACAAGGTGGCATGAAGAGGACAGATAAGTGAACACCGTCAGGCTCGCCAGGCTGGTTTTTTATGGAAAAACGGCTCTTCGAGGCAATGTTTCTCAACGTTACAACAACAGCAGTTCAGCTGAGCTTCAATGTTAACAGTAACCTTTGATTTAGATGTCTAGCTGAGAGATGTAGTCCCTCCAGTGGGTTCTGGATCTTCCCCAGGCTCTTTTTTATGGTAGGACGTGCCCAGAACAGCTCTGCAGGGAGATGTCCAGGAGGCATCCTGACCAGATGTCAGATCCACCTCATCAGGCTCCTCTGGACATGGAGTAGCAGCCGTTCTACTCTGATCTCCTCCTGGATGAGGGAGCTTCTATCTCTAACGGAGAGTCTGGGCAGCCTGAGGATCAGGATCTGGTTCTTTGGGTCTCTACAGCTGGTGATCATAGCTGAGGGCAGGAAATTAGATGGATGGTAAAACCAGATCTTCTCCTTTCAGCCCAGTTCCTTTTTCATCAGGACAGACCAAAAGTAGACATCACTGCAGAAACTGCATCGATTTTCCTGTACATCTCACACTCCATCCTTCCCTCTTTCCTGAACAAGATTCCAAGATACTTGAACTCCTCCGTTTGGGGCAGGTCCTCTTTCCAGACCTGGAGAGGACACTCCACCCATTCCCAGGTTAGGACCATGGTTTCTGATTTGGAGGTTCCGATTCTCATCCCAACTGCTTCACGTGTGAATCTCTCCAGTGAGAGCTGGAGATCATGACTTATGAAGCCAACAGAACCACAATATCTGCAAAAATCAGAGACCAGATCATGAAAGCACCAAACCAGACCCCCTCAACATCTCAGCTGATCCTGGAAATTCTGTCCACATAAGTTGTAAACAGAACTGGTGACAAAGAGCAGCCTTGGCGGAGTCCAACCCTCACTGGACCAAACTCTGACACCAGGCCTGCAGGGACCGGACAGCTCTAACAAGGGGGTCCAGTACTCAATACTACCAGAGTAGCCCCCACAGGAGTCGCTGGGGGACACAGTCGAACGCCTTCTCCAAGTTCACAAAACACACGAAGACTGGTTGGTCCGCTCATCCTTGGTCCGAGGTTCGACGACACAATGGATCCAGTTTTTTCAATAAAAAGTTTTTCATATTACCCTATGACATTTGTGTGTCTTTGACATCTGCATGGTATTTTCCCATGTTTCAAAAGCAATGTGAGTTTTTCTCACATCGTGGATTTGGACTGGGAAAAGCAGTCAGTGATGTTATGTGACAGGTGTGGAGAGAAAGCAGCTTCAGCTTTGCAGGCTTCCACCACAGACAATTAAACACATGTCTGCTTGGAGTTGAGCACACAAGCAGGTTTTACTAGCGAGGACAGGACTGCGCTGGAATTCCTGAGCAGTAAAAACACTCCATATATCCGACCAGGACTCCCACACACAGGCAGCCCAGTGTAAAGTGGTCATGCATCCCGACGGATCTGTCACCAGATGCTTAGAGTGTCCCACGGTCGCTGACGGCCCTGGTCCCAGCTCTTTGTCTGCCTGACTGCTGCACAACAGAGAAGATTCACATTCCCCACATCCAAAGGCAGCACTCTGCACCACGCTGTGGGAGAATACTTCATGTCTCCTCAATTTGTCATCCCATGAAAGGATGTTCATTAGCTGTGGATGGGAGCAGCTTCCAGCCTGAAAAGCAGGAGGAGAGCGTTTGGCCTTTGTGGTGTGGTCGACTGCTGGGTCAGGCTACATTTAGCCTCCAGCGTCTGTCGCTGGGAGCGGGTGAGGAGTAAATCACTAGCAGCACAGGCTGAGACCTGGTGAAAATTTCCACATTGAGGAGGGAAAACAAATACTCCAAATAAACTCAGTACTCCAGAATCTGTTCCATTTAATGCACGCCCCAACTCTTTAAGTGTGGTCAGTACGTAGCTTTTGGTAATTTATTGGCCCAAAGCCATTTGCAGAAGTCAACACACTGGGGAGTAAGTAACATTCCTGAAGTGATGTTACTGAAAAGTGGAGTAAGATATGCATATGCAGCAGCTTAATAACCCAACATACAGGACTTACCACTGGAGGTCTGGATTTCACTTCCAATGTACTCCGAGGTACTACAGAGGCCTGACCTGCTCAGGACTCTACAGAGTCGATGGAGAACTTTCTAATCAAGTCCTCCTTCTGCTGCAGGTGGGATAGTGGGCAGGTATGTGACTATGGAACCTTCTAGGGACCACAACACTGTAAGTGAGATGGAGATCATCCAATGATCCTGGTAAAGTTCCTGAAGACCAGATGGATGGGGTGTCCAGTCCATATTCTGCACAGATGTTCCTGTACACTATACGACTACTTGGTTATGGCGTTCCATGTATTCTTTGCTGGCCAGTATCTTGCACCCTGCTGTGAGGTGCTGGGTTGTTTCAGGGCTTTCTTTATACAGTCTGCACCTGGAGTCCTGTCTGGTCTGGTAGATGTGAGACACGATGGCTCTGGTATTCAAGGCTTGCTCTTGTGCTGCCATGATTAGTACCTCTGTGCTGTCCCTCAGTCTTGTTTGTATTGGCCACTTTGGCTATCTGTCAGTGGTCTATCCTATGCAGAGGCTTTTCCTCCCATGATGGTGCCTACATTTTGTTCTCCAGGTCTCTGAGATATTCACTAACTGCTTCCTCCTTCAACCCTCTTCCTGATTTAAAGCTGAAGCTTGAAAGTTTCATCTTGGATTATGGCCCTGATGCCCACCAGTCCTTGGCCTCCCTCTTTGTTCTTAGCGTCGCTGGACACTGGACTTGGGGTGGAACCCTCCATGCTTCCTTTGCTCTGGGCTCGGGGAACGGCAGCGCTCTCTAGTTTGGCTGCCTGGGCTGTGTGTTTGGTGGGCCTGCTGGACCCTGGCGGCCTTGGGTTCTTCCCCGACGCTTCAGGCTGTGGTCGCGCTCCCCTTGCTAGTACTCACTTGATCCTTGATGGCATGACAGCTTCCGTGTTTTAACATCTGTGGTCTGAACATCCTCTTTAGGCCAGCTTATTATCCCAGCAGGGTACCTGATCACTGGCAGAGCGTAGCTGTTTCAGGTCCAAGTCCATTTGCTTGGAAAGTCTGCTTCATTTGGGGAAATGTGAATGCGCCAAATGAATTATGATTTGGATCAAAGAAGCAGACTCTGCCATGAAACACAGGTCTTGGTCCGTTTCAAGCGGACCAAATACAGGAAATGGACTACAAAACAAAGTCACTTCCTGCATTTGGCACAGCACTGCATTGTGGGTAAATAGGTACATAGCGATGGCGTTAGGGTCCTCTGTCTTGTTTGGTGCTCATACTGCGTCCATTGTTGCAGTGTATTTCTGCAGTATACTTGCATAAGACACAATAAAAACCCAAAACAGCCATAGTTTGTCTCTATGTTTAACTCGCAGGTGGAGGAAACAGTTTTCTTCTTCATACGGGTCTTGTCCTCACTTCTTCTAGATACTAGTGCAGCACCATCTCTGGTAAGAATAGGGATATATTGTTGTAAAGGTTTGGCGCATTTGACCAAATTGCAGCGTGGATTCGATCTGGTCCGCATGGATTCACACCATACATTTGAGCTGAAGTCCCAATCGGACCAAGCCTAGCGGACTACCCTGATGGGAATGCAGCCTTAATGACCTGGTCTTTGTCCTTGCCATTGAGCAGCGTGCTGAGGACTTACCTTACTCATTGCAGGTATAATACGTACGTTTGACACATTCACATTATCACAGTATGACTGAGTTCATGTGGATTCTGCATTTTGGAATTTCATTGTTTTGGACTTGGAAAAAGTGGATTTGTGTGTTCCAGTGATCGACTTTTTGGATTATCTAAACTGTGGCTCCGGTGAATGTTTTTGCTTCTCCACACCTCTGCAGTAAGGTAATGATGGAGTGTACTAGAGAGAACAGGGATTTGTGGTTCATAGTGTCTTTTTTCTGTGATGGAAACACTGGTGGACTCTTTATTGTAAACAGATTTAATGTACATCTCCACTTTAGTTTATTTTACTATCCCACATATAACTACTTTTATCCTCTTTAAATTCAGCGGTTTTTAATCAAATTTGACTTATTTTACTGCAATTCCCTCTGAACCAGTTATACTAAAAGACACACTACAGAACTTTTGCCATTTTCCCGTCACGCCACTTCGATGGCTAATTCAGCATCCATCTTGTATCCTAGCTGACTGTTAGCTCTCTCCAGCCAGCAGAAGACAATCTTACCATATTTTACCGTGAAGTGAAACGTCACATCAGCTTCACATTCACATGGTAGGATCAGAATCTGCAGGAAACATCATGAAAACATGGATCTATTCTTCTTCTTGTCCCACTTGGGCCCCTTAGTACCTACCAGCACAGCCTGCCTGAGTATTGCTGCTGACCATGTCCATCCCTTTCTGAGCACAGTGTAGCATCTTCTGATGGAAACTTCCAGCAGGATGATGCACCATGTCACAAAGCTCACATCATCTCCACCATGATGTTGCATCCTGGTTGTAAAAGTTGGATCACGTGGTTTTTTTAACCTCGGGATGCTGCTGAGTATAGAAATACACAGGATAGATGTCACTGTGTCCATAACGCAGCGTTTTATGGTGAGAAAGTTACTTAATGTGTCTTTAAAATCAAAGTGAACATACTCCTGCAGCTTCTGCCTGGAGTTTATGACCTGAGACATGACAAATCCCTCAGAAATGTTTGTTATGAGATCAACAATGCATCCTGGTCTTGAGTAACGCCGCTCGCCATCGCCATGCGTGAACGCACATGGGGAGAAGCCCCACAGAGATGATTCACAGGTGGAGTCTGTCTGAGGCCTGTCTCAGCATCAGGTAAAATAAATCACCTTGAAATTGAGCTCATCTCTCACAGCCCAACAAGTATCTTTGATTGAGGCCAAAGGTAAGGCGGCTTTCTGGCAGCCGGGATGCCACACAGAGCGGCAGCGCTGGCGTCCGTCATCGCAGCCATTATCCCTGCTTGTAACCAGACCCGCCATCGGCAGGTGATGAAAGTTCAGGTTAAAGAGGTCCAGCTCAGGAAAACTTTCTGCTTTTGCTTTGCTAAATCCTCAAATTAATTTGCTTTGATAGGACAGAAATACTTGTGTCTGTTACACAAGCGCGTGACTCACCGTGCTTTTTATAAAGAAGACATTTACAAGTAAGCACAAGTTATTTTGCAGCTGCTTGGATGCCTTCTTACATTCCTGGCATCACATCTAAGAGTTTTAACAAAAGGCATCAGCACCCGGATCGCTGCCAAACCTGTTCAATCATCTGAAATATTCAGTTTCTTCATCTCTGGTAATGTTTCCATAAAATGCATTTTTATATCTGACCTTTCCTTCCGCTGTTCAGTCAGTGGATGCAGAGATTTTCTCTTCCAGCGTGGTGAAACACGACGTTTCACCGCGACGTTTCACCGCGACGTTTCACCGCGACGTTTCACCGCGACGTTTCACCGCGACATTTCACACCGCGACGTTTCACCGTGACATTTCACACCGTGACGTTTCACCGCAACGTTTCACCGCGACATTTCGCACCGCGACGTTTCACCGTGACATTTCACACCGCAACGTTTCACCGTGACGTTTCACCATGACGTTTCACACCGTGACGTTTCACCGCAACGTTTCACCGCGACATTTCGCACCGCGACGTTTCACCGTGACATTTCACACCGCAACGTTTCACCGTGACGTTTCACCATGACGTTTCACCATGACGTTTCAACGCGACGTTTCAACGCGACGTTTCACCGTGACATTTCACACCGCGACGTTTCACACCGTGACGTTTCACACCGTGACCTTTCACCGCGACGTTTCACACCGCGACGGTTCACACCGCGACGTTTCACACCGCGACGTTTCACCGCGACGTTTCACCGCGACATTTCACACCACGTTTCACCGTGACATTTCACACCGTGACATTTCACACCGTGACATTTCACACCGTGACGTTTCACCGCGACGTTTCACCGCGACGTTTCACCGTGACGTTTCACCGCGACGTTTCACACCGCGACGTTTCACCGCGACGTTTCACACCGCGACGTTTCACCGCGACGTTTCACACCGCGACATTTCACACCGCGACGTTTCACCACGACGTTTCACACCGCGACGTTTCACCGCGACGTTTCACACCACGACGTTTCACCGCGACGTTTCACACCGCGACGTTTCACTGCGATGTTTCACTGCGACGCTTCACACCGCGACGTTTCACCGCGACGTTTCACACCGTGACGTTTCACACCGTGACGTTTCACACCGGGACGTTTCACCGCGACTTTTCATTTCACTACGACGTTTCAACGCGACGTTTCACACCGCGACGTTTCACACCGCGACATTTCACACCGCGACATTTCACTGCGATGTTTCACTGCGACGCTTCACACCGCGACGTTTCACCGCGACGTTTCACACCGTGACGTTTCACACCGTGACGTTTCACACCGGGACGTTTCACACCGCGACATTTCACACCGCGACGTTTCACTGCGATGTTTCACTGCGACGCTTCACACCGCGACGTTTCACCGCGACGTTTCACACCGTGACGTTTCACACCGTGACGTTTCACACCGTGACGTTTCACACCGGGATGTTTCACCGCGACTTTTCATTTCACTACGACGTTTCACCGCGACATTTCACACCGCGACATTTCACACCGCGACGTTTCACCGCGACGTTTCACACCGCGACGTTTCACACCGCGACGTTTCACCGCGACGTTTCACACCACGACGTTTCACCGCGACGTTTCACACCGCGACGTTTCACACCGCGACGTTTCACTGCGACGTTTCACCGCGACGTTTCACACCGCGACGTTTCACACCGCGACGTTTCACCGCGACGTTTCACACCGCGACGTTTCACCGCGACGTTTCACACCACGACGTTTCACCGCGACGTTTCACACCGCGACGTTTCACACCGCGACGTTTCACACCGCGACGTTTCACTGCGACGCTTCACACCGCGACGTTTCACCGCGACGTTTCACACCGCGACGTTTCACACCGCGACGTTTCACCGCGACGTTTCACACCGTGACGTTTCACACCGTGACGTTTCACACCGGGACGTTTCACCGCGACTTTTCATTTCACTACGACGTTTCACCACGACATTTCAAGATGTCAGTGCACATAGATGAAGATTATTGTCAGTGGAAAAGGATAAATTAGACTGTTTGAACTTGAGACGTTTCTTCTGATGATGAGCGATGAACGCGGCAGGAAGCTGGTGTAGATGTCCCTGAATGGAGCAGGAATTCAGAGTGGACATGGGATGAACCGATGTCTCTGAACGCAGCAGGAAGTTATTTATTTTTTGTATTCTTTGTATTCTGGTTTAAACTTTTGTAATCAATTTACTTATCAACCAAATAAGAAAAAGTATTTTAATAATCCAACTATTTCTAAGATCCCAAATTAATATAAAAATATGATTTCATTCATTCAATTGTGATTTAAATTAATTTGATGTCAATAGAAGTGAAGAGCATTATTGCAAACCATCACATTTATTTATTTATATTTATTCTCCTTCATTAAACACAAGATTATTATTAATAACTTAGTTTCTGTCTACTAATTTAAAGCTGAAATATCTAACAGTTTATACAAACATTTTCCAGTTTTATATAAAATCAGAAGCTGGATTTCTGATGGTGTTTATGACTCTTGTTTATTGTAGCAGAGCAGACCTGACGAGATGACCTGATTTAATGGTTTCTGTTTGATTCCCTGTTAAAGTTTTAGTCGCACTAACGCAGGAGAGGCTACCTACAAAAATGTTCCTCATAACAGCACCAGTCTTTACCGATAAGCTCAGAGCCAAGATAAATAAGAACACGCACGCTCCTCTGCCAGCCTCAGCTTTACACTGTAAATACTGCAGGAAGGTTCAAGCTAGGTGGTCAACATGTCCTCCCCTGAGTCCACCATACCCAGACCAGGTCCTCAGCTGTGAGCTCATCGCAGACTGGGGGGGGGGGGGGGGGGATCCTGGACGTAGCACTTTCCAGAAATCTGATTCAGGGATCTGTTGAAACAGCTCAGATAAAAAGTCCAGATCTGACCGCCGGAGCTGTGTTTGTTTGGAGAACTTAACAGGACGAATGAAGGTTTAGCAGTGTGATGGACTGGTGACTTGTCCAGGGTGTAGCCCTGCCTTTCACCAAATGATTGCTGGGATAGACTCCAGCTTTATCAGACAAAGCAGGTCAGACAGTGAATGAATGGCAGAAATGAAGTTTTAAGCTTGTAGGAATTCCAATTAAAGGTCCGGTGTGCAGGATTAATGCCATCTAGTGGTAAAAACTGGTATAGCAGTGTTGTGAATCTTCTGTGGCCATTAGAGACCAAACTTCTTCCTGACATGAAGATGAATAAATGTTTGAGTGGACCCAGTGGTGTCAGGTGCATGACTGCACAACATGCAACTACATGTATACTCTCTTCTTCTGTGGTGCTTTTAACCCATAAAACTTTCAGCCTTTTTTTTCTACTTTTCTTTGCTTTTCTAATCTGAACCATCCTGCAGACACTGAAGCTTTAATCCCAGTCAGCATGTAGACATGATGTTTCAGCCTCACCTGTCAGATTCTGAGGCTAAAATGATGTAAAATAAATGTATGAAGAGATAAAGCAGCATAAAGAGCAACCAGAATTTTGTAGAAATAACACACAGATCAGTCTTTTCTCATCTGCACATCATTCAAGTCTGAAACACACACATAACACACACTGTTTCCATGTTTCCACATGTCGTCCTGCTACTATCTACCTGCTGTCCTCACTGCAGCACCTCCACCTCAGCTGCATCCCAAACATCTTCTTGGCTTTATTCCAGCCATAGAGGATCATTATTTTCCTGCTTTTCTCATCTCTTGTTGATCTTTGGCTGCTCCTGATTGGACGTTACCGTCAGTTTAAGCTCTCTGATTCATGGAAAGTCTGACAGGAAGTGTCTTCATCATCATGTCCAGGTGAAAATAGAGGTCTCTTAGCAACATGGTAGTGATGGTGATGAAGATGTGATAAATAATGGTGTTATCATGGATCACTATTGATTTACCATGGAGATCCTCAATCCTGGTCCTTGAGGGCCGGTATTCTGCAGATTTTCCATGTGTCCCTGCTGGAACACACCTGATTCAGAATGAGACAAGTTCTACGCATATCTGCTAATATCATGAAGTAAAGAACCTGGTGATGAAGATGTGATAAATAATGGTGGATTTACCATCTAGAGTCTCTGAATAAACACTACATCTGGATTGTAAACCTCCTGGACGGATAGAAATGCTGGAAAACCTCCGTAGACCAGCTGGAGGGTCACATGACCATCACAGAGTTACACTACAGTTCCTAAGACTCTGATGATGGCAGAAGAGACAGACCTTCAGGAGATCTGGTGGAGTTTTAGGGTTTAAGGTGTCACTTGTCCCAAACGGTGCTGCTACTGCATTTTTAAAGCTTGTTTGTCCATTCAGAGACACTGTAGTAAAAATGGTGGCAGCTGCTTGCATGTGGACCAACAGTAAGGAGAAATGGAGAGTTTTTAATGATAATTACCTTTTCCTCTCATTTTGTTCCAGGCTACAGCTTCAAGGTTTTACAATGACTTTTTCTCCTCTTTCTGAGATGACGTGTTTACAGAGCTGAACCCTGAAGTCTTTGTCACCTCTGATGTGTACATGTTGAAGGGATGAAACGGATCCTTTGGCTCCTCTTTGTTTAACAAACAGAGACCTGGGTAAAATATCTGCCACTTCAGAGGAAACACAGAGGCAGAATTAACAGGAAACATGAAGTCGTGTGTGGAAAGACAACTGATGGGAGGGAAGCTGCTTTGTTGGCTGGTCGGATGTCAACCCTCCTCTGATCCTCCATTGCAGCTACTGGGATCTGATCAGACAGGCAGCGGGAAGTAAAACAGCATCAGAAAAAGTCTGAATTTTAATGGATTTTACACTTTCCTCTTTGTTTGCGCTTCTTTTATTGAGAAAATATGAGTTATTTGGAGGAAAAACGGAATCATATTAAATGATAACGATCTACGTTATTAGATCCATCACATTCAAGTTCCTGTTTACACAAAAAGCCAACCAGCCAATCACATGATAGCATCTAGTCATGCAGCCATGGTGAAGATGGCTTTTTCAAACTGAGCATCAGGATGAGGAGGAAAAGAGATTTAAGGTTGCTGGTCTGAGTATTTACTGGGATTTTCACACACAAGCATCTCAAGGGGTTCCAGAGAAGGTCTGAAGAAGAGCAGCAGCTGTCTGGACCAGAACCAGCAGAAGACCACAGCGGGTTCCCTCCTGTCAGTAAGAACAGGAAACTGAGGCTACAATTCACACAGACTCACCAGAACTGGACAATAGAAGATGGAGAAACGTTGCTGGTCTGATGAGTCTCCAGTTCAGCTCCACATTCACATGGTAGGATCAGAATCTGCTGGAAACGTCATGACAACATGGATCCATCCTGCCGTCAGGATCAACGCTTCAGGCTGCTGCTGGTGGACTGCTGTAGATGATGTTTTCTTTTGGCCTATGTTGGACCCCTTGGTACCAACATGACATGGTTTAAGGAGGAAGAGCAGTCGTCCTTCAACTGGAAAGTTGGGAGATCGATTCCAGACTTCCCCTGACTAAATGCCGAAGTGTCCTTCGGCAAGACACTAAACCCCAAGCTGCCCTCTGATGTGCCTATCGGAGTATGAGCGTGTGTGTGTGAATGGGTGAACATGACAAGTAGTGTAAAGCGCCTTGAGTGGTCTGTATAGGTACAAGTCCATTTACAGCCTACCTGAGTCCTGCTGCTGACCATGTCCATCCCTTTCTGAGCACAGTGGAGCATCTTCTGATGGAAACTTCCAGCAGGATGATGCACCCTGTCACAAAGCTCACATCATCTCCACCATGACGATGAGTTCACTGTCCTCCAATGTAGGGGTGGGAAATTGAATTTAAAAAAAAATAGAATATCAGGATTTTTTGCTTCACAATTTTGAAATAGATTTTTTTTGTTAAATTTTTTGTTTCAAATAAATACAAATAATCCATTACAATTTTTTTGGTCATTTTTGTTGTTTTTATTGATCTTTTTACTTGTCTTCTTGGGGATTAAAGCAGCAGAATGATGGTCTGGCTACTGTGTTGTTTCTTCCACATTCAAATTAAGAAAAATGACGAGCAAAAAAAAGTTTTGTACATCTTTTTTGTTTTTAGTCTACAAAAACCTCAATATCAAAGAAGAGAATCGCGATTTAAATCAAATTGGCACCCAAAAAACTGGGACAAAAGGATGTCGTCACAGCGCTCCTCCAACGGCCTCCACAGTCACCAGAACTAGCAGAGCAGCTTTGGGACGTGATGGAACGGGAGATTCTCCTCACGGATTAAATGTGATGAAGCATCTAAAGCAGCTGGTTCTAGCAGCATCTCTCCAGTGCTGGAGTTCACTGTGGTGGACGACGTCAATTACACAAACAATAAACTAAAATAAAACAGAAAACAGAAGACCTGGACACACCTGAACCCACTGACCAGAGCAAAAATATGATCAATATCATCCTGAATAATTACTATGTTGTTCTGATGTCACAGGAAATGGTTGAATGTCTGAAAGTTGCAGGGTTATAATGGGACTGAATCCCAGTTCCAGTCCTCGAGAGCGGTAACGTATGTGAGAATGTGCTGTTAGCAGGAGGCCATGTGGGTTCAGATCCAGACTCTGTCAAGTGTTTGGGATTAAGATGGCTGCCCAACAGTTTACGTAGCGTCTGCTGAGGTGAAGGGAGGCTTGCAGCCCTGCAGTTTGTAGATGGAAGTGCTCTGCCGCTTTGAGCCCAATAATCACGGCTCTGCAGCGACCTTTGGGCGATTCAGCTGACCCGAGGATCAAAGCGGCTCAGCGTACCTGTGCGAGCATCACTTGTTGAGTACAAAGGCCTCGGCTGTCAGGCCGGCTGACCTCCGACACCCGAGCTGACTCGGAGACAAACCCACCCAGCCTCAACAAACACACTGCTGGACAACTTCAAACACGGCCCTCAGACCTTCATTACCTCAGATGAAAGATGATCATTTTCCCTTTGAGGCAGACATTTCGTTTGATGCAATGCAATGACCTCAACAGACACGGAGCAGGTTTGCTGTCACATTACATCACCACCATGCATGTACAGTATTTCATACTTTCATCAACCCAGATCTCTGCTTCTGCTACAAAAATCCCAGAAAAGGCTTTTCATATCTGCAGAGAGGAGTTTGTTAACGTGGAGTGGTGTATAAGGTACTCTTCCTCTGGCTAAATATATCCACATGCATGAGGCTGGCTCCTCCAGGTCACATGACATCTGATCAGTTGTTTTAGAGGGTTTTACACGTCCAACTCTTTCCAGTGTGCGATGAGACACACGGCTGTTGCTTTAGCACTGTCTCAATTAACGTCCTGGAAACCATTTCTGGTCCAGTGAGCAGCCGATGTGGAGAACAGTTTCTTTCATTGGAAACACGGCGTCTCCCAGGGTGCTGAGAAAAGCCGCCATGTTGCACAGAGACTGGAATCGTTTATAGGTGAAGCTGGAACAAAAAGGAAAAATATCACACGTCAAAAGTAGGATAAGTACAAAATGATTGGTGTTAAATTACACATCCACCCATGCATCCATCCATCCATCCATTACCACCCATGCATCCATCCACCCATCCATCCATCCATCCATCCATCCATTACCACCCATGCATCCATCCACCCATGCATCCATCCATCCATCCATTACCACCCATGCATCCATCCACCCATCCATCCATCCATCCATCCATCCATTACCACCCATGCATCCATCCACCCATCCATCCATCCATCCATTACCACCCATGCATCCATCCACCCATGCATCCATCCACCCATCCATCCATCCATCCATTACCACCCATGCATCCATCCATCCATCCATTACCACCCATGCATCCATCCATCCATCCATTACCACCCATGCATCCATCCATCCATCCATCCATCCATTACCACCCATGCATCCATCCACCCATCCATCCATCCATTACCACCCATGCATCCATCCACCCATCCATCCATCCATCCATTACCACCCATGCATCCATCCACCCATGCATCCATCCATCCATCCATCCATTACCACCCATGCATCCATCCATCCATCCATCCATTACCACCCATGCATCCATCCATCCATCCATTACCACCCATCCATCCATCCATCCATCCATCCATCCATTACCACCCATGCATCCATCCATCCATCCATCCATTACCACCCATGCATCCATCCACCCATCCATCCATCCATCCATCCATTACCACCCATGCATCCATCCACCCATCCATCCATTACCACCCATGCATCCATCCATCCATCCATCCATCCATTACCACCCATGCATCCATCCATCTATCCATCCATCCATTACCACCCATGCATCCATCCATCCATCCATCCATCCATCCATTACCACCCATGCATCCATCCATCCATCCATCCATTACCACCCATGCATCCATCCATCCATCCATCCATCCATCCATTACCACCCATGCATCCATCCATCCATCCATCATCCATTACCACCCATGCATCCATCCACCCATCCATCCATCCATCCATTACCACCCATGCATCCATCCACCCATCCATCCATCCATCCATCCATTACCACCCATGCATCCATCCACCCATCCATCCATCCATCCATTACCACCCATGCATCCATCCACCCATGCATCCATCCATCCATCCATTACCACCCATGCATCCATCTATCCATCCATTACCACCCATGCATCCATCCATCCATCCATCCATTACCACCCATGCATCCATCCATCCATCCATCCATTACCAGCCATGCATCCATCCATCCATGCATTCATCCATCCATCCATTACATCCATGCATGCATCCATCCATTCATCCATCCATCCATGCATCCACCCATCCATCCATCCATCCATCCATGCATCCATCCATCCATCCTCCATCCATCCATCCATCCATCCATCCAACTTCATGCTTCTTATCTGGGGTCTGGCCATTGGAGTAGCAGCCTAAGCAGGGATACTCAGACTTTGTTTCACGTCTTCCAGCTTATCCGAGGGGTTCTAACCCAGCTGAGAGATGTATTACCGCCAGCATGTTCTGGGTTCCTGCAGGGTCTCCTCTCAGAAGGACGTGTCTGGAACACCTCACCAGGAAACAGACACTTTAAAAAAGACAAATTCATGGTAAAGACAATGAAAACAGTGGATTTCAGTGTGAACCAGTTCACTGCCCAGCATCACCAGCCAGGATACTCCAGCACTAGAGATCTTCAGTCACAATCCATCGGTGAAAGATAACATGAAACATGATTCTACTTAGCCCTTTTCAAGTTACATAAGCAAACTGCTGCTCTTTAGAGTCACATCTTTCACACACAGTATTCATCAGGTTTAAGGTTTTTCTGTAATTTCATATGCATAATAATATTAGAGCATTACTTCACTGGAGATTTTCTTTAAATATCAGAATTTCTCAAAACTGGCTTGTAGATTTCGCTCACTGCATTGTTCAGTCATTTACCCTGTTTCAGGTTGTCTATAATTAAGAGGATTGGTGGAGTAGACAGTTGCAATTAATTTGTTTTTTGTCCAGGATCCAAGAAAAACGTAGCATCACCTGAAATAACATTTTCCATCTGATAAGAGTCATGACAAAGAAGAATAAATCAAAGTGAGACGCAGCCTGCCACACTGCATCAAATATTCCACAACACATCAAACGGTGGAGGATGAGTGATGAGAAATGTTCCGACTACGTAACAAACTAAATGAGCTTCTTGTGCTTTGATTCCTCAGAGTTTTGTTAGTTTTACATGCTCTGATTCAGCCAATCAGAGGCTTCATTTCGCCGGTTCCCCTGAGGAGATGTTACCGGCCTCTCACGGATTCTCTGCTTTGGAAGATTTACATCACACACAACCACTGGAAAGGCTGAGTCATGATAACCACCCACAGATCGCAGTGGTTCCACGGCGAGGAAGACCCTGAGAGAAGCATGGCTGTGTGTTTGGAGTGGAAGGTGAAGGAATGCATGCTGACGCTGGGACAGGTTGCGCAAGTGTGTTGTGCAAGTTAGGATAGTGAGAAGGTTAATGTGATGGTTGGATTCTGCTGCCCTCTGCAGCTGGTCTCAGGAATGTCGACCAGCACATGGAGAACTGCACATTCTCCACTTCACATGGTCAGAACCTCTTTCTGGGGTTTGCTGTGGAAACAAATAGTTTTATTTCTTAGATCAGGGCATCGTTTGCAGAGTTCTCGTACCATACGGTCTGGTTCTACACAGGCTGGAGCTGCTTCTGTGTGATGTGAGGGACCAACATGTTTCTTGTGAGCAGCGTTTAGGCGTCAGCGGAACATTGGTTATTCTCATGCTCCAGTCACAAGGTGGGACTGGACCAACTTATGTTTAGTTTTCTTGATAACCTCATTTCAGACTGAGACAGATAATCTGAGATCACACCCCTGCATGTGTGGGATGCCACCTCAATAGCCGGATGTGTTTGGTCCTCCATGAGAGGAAAGAAGCCGCCCAGAACAGACCAGGACGTGTCAACCGCAACAAACTGGTATCATCCAGTCACACAAACCAGACTGATGCAGTGACGGAGCTAGACTTTTATACTTGGAGGGGCAGAGTTGATCATGGGGGGGGGGGGGGGGGAGGGGGGGGTTCTAGTTGTAAAATAAATAATGGTGGGACTTTAACATGTTGATTATGATGAATTACTGACAGAAAAATTAACTTTTTAAAAAAAATAAAAGCATTTACACTAGATTTACCAGCGTAATGAAGATCTTTCTGGAGAGCATCAGTCAGGAACCAGTGACTTCGCTCCAGATCAGGTGAGGTTTCTGCTGTTGGTTGCCATGGTGATACAGTTTATTTTACCAGCTCAGACATGTTGGTTCATGTATCAGCAGAACTTTTAACCCAAAAATAAAACAATTATCTCAAACTGTGATGGTTTATTTTTTCAGTGACCTGTGAGAAAACTCCTCCTCACTGGTTTCCAGTTGACAGGCCATGCTGGGGTGTATTAATAGAGCTGGGTGGTGAAGCGCCAACCTACTGGGTGGGAATGCAGCAGGGTGTAGCACGGAATAATGTTCCCCATGAGACGAGATAAAAACTCACGTCAACGTTTTTTTCCTCACTAAACACCCATTTGTTGCTTTTTTAAATTCTTTTTAATGAATTAGTATTTATTTACATTATTCTTTTCGCAGTTATTTATTATTATATTTTGTTTTTAAGTTTCTTATTGACTGAAGTAGTGCATTAGTTGTGCACGTGCCGGCTGGAACCAGTATGAATCATGTGATGGTCATTTCGGTCCAGAAAAATGGACCCAAACGCAGCACACGGCTAAATAAAAGGGGATGGGTGGAAGGTGGGACGTTACAGTCTTGTGCAATTACAGCCAACAGAAAGTTGTCTGGTTAGCATGAGACTGCATCATCATCATCATCACCATGAGATCTGGAAGATAACTCAATGTGACCTGCAGCAAAGCAAAACAATGAATAAAGTTGGAGCTGGAGCTTCTCTATGTCACTCGTCAATGTTTCCTCATGACGTGTAATTCATTGCAGCTCCCCATCGCGTTTTATTACACAAAAACCCAACAAAAATTAAAAAACGTAGGTGGATATTTCTGTAAGGTAATAAAGAAACATCAGGTAGAGAACCTGCAGAGGCCAACAAACCACTCAGGAAACCAGTTATTTACCAGTTAAACCAGGAAAACACAACCAACTTTCAACCACCCCCGAAAAACAAACTGCCAAGTTTATTCACTTCATTTTAAACACATTTCAACTTCATTTGTTCCAGAAAACGTTGGAGAACAAACAGACTCCCGAACAATAAAAGCAGTCTGAGAGCCCAACCCCCCGCCAAGGCTCAATGGCCCGATCTCACAATGTTAAAGAATCCTTTCAATAACTCAAAACGTTATGGACGAATTCTCATGAAATTCTCAGAAGCAGTTGGAAATGTGAAAAAAGAAGAACTGATTCAAATTCAGAGGTGATCTGGATCACTGTTTGGATCCAGGAACTTATTAAAAGATTCTTTAGCATTGTGAGGTGTGCTTTTTTAGTGTTAGGTTAGGTTTTAGCACTCAGAGAGCGCAAACCTCCGCCAAGGGCCAATGGTCCTACCTCACAATGTCCGGATCACCATCAAAACTAAATCAGTTTTTTCTTTCCAACAACTCCTGAAAACATTCGTCTCTAACACTTTGAGTTATCTTGAACACAAACAGACAAACAGATAAACAGGTAAAACATCAGCTCCTGATAGAGGTAATAACAAATAAACAATAACAAGAGTGGAAAATAAGGAACAAAATGAGATAAATAACAATAATTTATGATGACTTTAACTGTATTATGATTTTCTAACTTGATGAAAACATGCATCTAGTTGTTTATTTGGATCTAACTGGAAGTAAACAAAACATTCAGAGTTTCTGCTCCGTGTTGCTTCAGGAATGAGATGATTTAAGGAGGAAAGACGGTTCCAGTTTTAGTTCTGGATCTGAATCTGCTTCATCTGGACTTACGGAGCCTCCGGGAAACGAGCCAGAGCTGAAGAACAAAGACCTGCAGACAAACTGGACCTTTCAGCAGATCCATGAAGGTGAAGAGAAAACGTGCAGGTTGATGCTGGGCGTGTGTAGCGCTACACAGTGTTGGATGTGATGAAGACGTAGATCCTGGCCAGGAAGGAGGTGAGCGTTCCCTGCCTCAGCAGCTTCATCTCCACCTCGATCAGGAAGTCTTTGGGCTGCAGGACTTTCCTCTGCAGGTAGACGGCGCCGGTGAAGCTGTTCAGCTTCCGGGTGCTGAAGTAACCCTCTTCGTTGCCCTTGGTGATGCTGATGACAAAGTGGTCGCCAGCGTAGGCGGGGGACGGCCCGATTCGGAAGATCTGGGCTGGAATGATGATGTTGGTCTGGTACCGGAGCTGGTAGTATGTGATCTGGACCGGAGAGTTCTGACAGTCTAAGGAGTTGGCGGGACAACTCATCCTTTCACAGCGTCTGGAAATAAATGGAGACAGGCAGAGTCAGGAGGAGATAGACAGGAAGAGGCAGTAAGAGATAGGAAGAGAGAAGGTAATGAGCTAAAGGCAGCCATGTCCTTGTTAGGTTTCACTTTTCCAAACTGGAAAATGACTAAAAGTTTTATGTTACAATAAGATGAACTGTTTACCAGGACGCCACACAAACAAACAAACTTTTACTTTGAAAGGAAACCAACTTCATGTTCAGCTTTATTTGTATAGCGCCACTTCACCATGATGTTGTCACAGGCCACCTTACATACACGAATCAACATACCCATCATTTCGAGCCAATTCATACATATCCTATAATAGAAACCAACTGATTGCATTAAGTCATGACTTCGATCCAATCCCCCATCCTGAGCATGCACTGAGCTTCCTGTTCAGGGAACCACTCCCACTAACTTCAGAAAAAAACCCAATGAAGATGTTCCAAATCTACATTCTTCATATGTGGACCGAACAGACCGGGTTAGGGTTAGGATTGGCTCCTACTGGACAGTGTAATTCCAGTCCCTAATGGACTGGTTGTGAGTCAGGTTGGTACTGACCAAGTCGTTTCATATTGAGTCAGTGCTTGTCAAGTCAGTGCATATTGGGTCGGTACATATTGCATATTGTGTCAGTACACATTGCATATTTGGCCGGTACCTATCGACTTGGTACCTCTGGCCACACACAGACTTGTTCCCAGGTCAAACACACTAAGTGTTTAAACCAGATTTTCGTGTCTCTGCTGAGGCAGGACGTCGGGGACAAACAGGGACTTACGTGTCGGACACTTTCCTGTAGTTGTGAGGACAGTCGAAGGAGAGACACCTGAACCCTCCCTGCAGATTGTAGCAGGTCTGTCCGGAGGAGCAGTTGTGTGTGCCGGCCGAGCACTCGTCCACATCTGGAAAGAGAAGAGATGAACACAATCTTTCATCTGCAGATGAACAGAGATGGAGGATTTTACCCTGCAATGACTGCTTCCAGGGTGGTAAACGGTTTTCATCCTCATTCAGCAGATCATGATTTCATGAATACACAGACGAATACCACTGTAAAGATCAGCCATGTTGTTTGGAAGGAAAGGCTCGAAACAGTAACGTTCCAGCAGATTTCAGAACTAAGAGTTTTTATCATTGTTGGACAAGATGGCGTTTGGATGTTGGAGATTTTATTGTGTTTTTTCTTTTTACCACTCATTTGAGTCACCTGCTTATTCATGTGTCCATGATGTCACCTCCTGGTATTAACTAGTTTATAGGTTCCACCTAGCCTGCAACGTTTTCATGCATTTAACCATTTATTAGCCACATTTAATAAAGACTTTTAATATTTTGCATCTTGGGAGTGCTTTGGTCTCCCTTTCCTTTCATCTTGGAAAAGTAAATCCTGGATCCAGAACAATAATGCAAGGAAATATTTTTGTGCCATTATAGATTCAATTACAGCATAAAATTTTAGGATATTTAAATGAATAAAGCAAATATCAGTTGTTTCTATGAAGTTTGATGGATTACAGCTTGTTTTTGTAAATAAAAAACAGGAAGAGAGTTGGGTTTACGTGTGTTCACCAATACCCTGCACAATAAGTCATATGGAAGCAACAGAGAACAATAAAGTGTTTTCAATGACGTCCTGTTCAGGGCAGCCTTTGTTCTATAAAGTAAAAAGATGATTTCTGACATTATTTATATGAGGCTTCCAACAAAGCTGATCATCAAGTATCATTCCAAGAAATGTATTTTCATAAACCCTTTTAATATCAGTTCCATAAATCCTGATCGTAGACAAGTCTTCCATTTATCTGGTTCCATAACTTATTATAGTTCAACAATGTTTTTATGCCAAACTAGTGTTTCAGTATATTTAACTCATTTATACCAGTTTTTATCGCATATAAATATAAAATAGTGTCATCAGCAAACAAAGACAATCAGACTTTTTGATAGTTTATAAACATGTAAATACTTTTGATATATAACAGGAATAATCTGGGGCCCAACACAGACCCTTGAGGAACCCCATAAGTTACCTTCAGCTGACCTTATTTTACATGATTTGATGACAAATATTGATATCTATCATCCAGGAAACCTTTTATCAATGTGTAAACCATATCTCCCTCGTTTATATCTTTGTAAACTACATTTATTGTTATCAATACTGTAAATATGTCTTCAATAAGCTCCATCTCTGCCACTGAAGTGGATTTCTGCTCTACAGTCATGTTGGCTATCAGTTAAAAGATTATGTTTCTCAATATACCTATCAAGTCTTTCAGCAAATCATATTTCTCAGGTTTTTATTGATATTGGTTTATAACTGGTATATTGTTGTCTCTCTCCAAACTTCTCACTATTCATGATAAAATTTTTCATATTTGTGTTTTTCATCTCAAAACTTTACCCCAAACAATAACTTCTGATCATTTTCTCCTGTTTTAGTTGACAATCATCAGATCTTCATCTTCCTCATCTTCTCGCTAGACACAGAGGATATGAATGCAGATATTTGTTGTAAGATTTAAAATCTGCTTTTATCCAAATCAAATCCAAAGTGATTAGAACAATAATCCAGTTTCAGGCACTCAAAGTGATTAGAAATAAAAGACCTTTAATAAAAATGAGCAAAAATCAATAAAAACACACCAATGCGTAACCAGGCAGATTATCACAGGTGACACCATGTAGCACTATGCTCTTGGCCTGTAGCGGCACCATACAATAAACACCAGAAGGAAGCCATGTGGTAAATAAACAGAACTGAGAGAAGCATTAGATGCAGGAAGACATCAGCACAGCAGAGGAAAACAGCGTCTGAGCAGCTGCAGACAGAAACGAAGCGAGCGCTACGAAGACCAACAGGAAGCCATAAAACTGGAAATCTGCAAGAAAACAGCATCACAGGAAAATGGAGGCAGAACGCCTGGAAGTTTGAAAGAGACACATGCACTGGGATTGGGATTGACCCGCCATGTTGGAGGAGCCAGCGTTCTGTTTACAGCAGTGACATCGTCGTTCAATGGTCAGAAAATTCAGCGTGTTTTTAACACAGTTTACTGGAGAGACACCTGGTGGATGGAAACAGCCCCCACCAACAAGGCCAAGGAAGCTGCGGTGACATCTGCTGCTCCCTCCACCATCTCCAGCATCTGATGAGCTGAAGATCAATCTCTTTTTAAAGGATCAACATCTGGAACTTCATGGGAGTCCAGTGAAAGCTCACCTGTGCATGTGCGCCCATTGGCCGACAGGGTGTATCCATGAGGAGGACAGGTGCACTGGTAGCTGCCTGCAACGTTGATGCACTGGAACGTGCAGAGATTCATGATGTTCTGGGAACATTCGTCAATATCTGTGAAACACACACAGTTACTAAAGGAGCACAGGAAATCTTTCAGCATGTAAACACAGAAAAGCAGTCATGTATGTATTATATGTACCAACATGAGGAAACAGCATCCAGGTCTGAAAAATAAAGCCAATGTGGTCACAATTTAAACCTACATTCCACCTGATGGCCAGCAGGGGGCGACTCTTCACTCTGGTCAAAATGTAAATGTTCCTTTTTTATTCCTTTTATTCCTTTTCTGTTTATTTATGTTTTTGTTTGCCTGTTTCTTGTTTTTGCCTTTGTTTTCAATGTTTGAAGATTTATTATTTTAGTTTTATATGTGTCATGGAAGAAATAATGAGACCACCCTCGTTTTCCAAAAAGTCATGTTTAGTTTAATGTCTGTTACAGCTAAAGGTACATTTGTTTGGAAAACGATAGTGGTCTTATCACATTTTCCAGGACTGTACACAATAGCAGGAAACAGTGATTTTGAATGGGAAACTGCTCTGCAAACATTTTTTCTTTTCTTTCTTTCTTTTTTTTTCTTTAATAAGTCTGTTTTTATCTTGGTGAATCTAAGTTTTGGAGGAAATACAGCAAAGGTATGACATCTTTTATAAACATGTTTCACATACATGTATAAATTTGGCCTTGTTTTGTCGCAATTCGGTCATAACAAGATGAGGATAACAGGTGTGTAGAAGATGTGTGCTTGCAGTTGTAGCGTATTATCATTAACGTTAAACTGTGATCCAATGTTGGAGCGACAGTGGGTGTTTTAATTATGAATTCGCTGTGTCCTTAGACAAGCGGACGATCTCGGGGCACCACCCAGCCCTAAATTTGTTATACGGTCAGGCAGGGAATACCGTAATATGAAAATAATATTTGTCTAATAACAGATAACCATCAGTCTCAAAATACGCTTACTGTAAGTTCTCGTCAGAGGGAACAAATTGCTTCCTTAAAGATCGATCATGCTACCACGACTTCTTAAAATATAACACACTATATTAAAAACCACACCGGTTAAAATAATCAGGCACAAATGAAATTAATAATGTAAACCAGAAATAGCGTCAGCAAGCATCAAATACTGAATCAGCCAAGATGAGAGAGAGAGAGTTAGAGCGAGTATGGAAGCTCGAGCCGAGTCAACAGCATAAATGTAAAATAAGATTATTAAAGGTAAAGTTATGTAAGCAGCTTACATAACTTACACAACTAGGAAGGTTGGAAAGATGGCAAGTCTAATGAAGTTAACTAAATATGTCAGGGTAGACTATCCGGCAGGTACCGGGGGAGTGGATTTAAAAAGGGCAGCTTCTGCTTACTAAGACACCAGCTGGATTGGAGACAGTGGAATAATGGGTCGGCCTTACTTCAGCGCCTTGGTGGTCGAGAACCCGAACCTTGGGTCCAGTGGGCAAGGATTCAGTGGTCGTCCTGATACTTGTCCAAAGGGGACCTCCGCAGAAATCAGGAGCTCGCCTGGAACCACCTGGTTCGACGTCTGAAGCTGGACCCAACTCCGATTAGAATCCACAGGTCGCAGGTGCCGGCAGAGTCCTGGGATCAACTGGAGCAGTAACGTTCGAGTCGTCCGTGTGTTACTGGTCACAGTCTTTGTGGGCCGGGAGAGCAGCTTCGATGGCGTGTCAGAAGCAAAAATTGTTCAGCCAGAATTGGATGAGTTTTCTGGTGTTAAGCAGTTGAGCGAGTGAGCTTACTTAATAAAAATGAACACGATGCCAGACGGACAAAAACACAACTAAAGCAAACATCAAACGAAAACAAAAGGAAAAAAATAAGAGAGAAACAAAAGAAAACGACAGAGAAACATGAGAGGAAACAAAAGAAAAAAGGTAAAAGAGGAAGAGACAAAAGAAAAAAGGGGGTAAAAGTGGAGAAAACAAGAGGAGGAAAAACAAAACGAGCGAGTTCTGGGAAGACCTGGAGTTAAATTTGCCAGCGCTCTGGGGCGGACTTTAGATTATCCAATCGGAGCGCAGGGGACAGGACATGGGGTCTGAAGGTTTGGTCAAAATACTAAGTTCTTGGGGAATTAAACTTAACATTTTTCCAACCTCAAAACATGTCTATAAAATCCATTTATAGATGAGAAGAAGTATGAATGATCCTTATAAACATGAACCTTAAAACAGTTTTGCTGCTGTCAAAAGGGGAAAAGGTTTGTTACCAGGTACAAGACATTTCATCAAGACATTTCAAGACATTTCAATACCCTGCATCGATGATTTTCACTTTCCACGGACCTGGTGGGTCAAGAAATCATTTCCACACAACAAGTTCTTACTTTGAGTCAGAGTTGTTAATAACAACAGCATATAATGTTAATCACTGTGTATTTAATCAGCCTGAAATGCATATCTCAATCTGTTTGAGGGTGTCTGTTAGATGGCACCATTGCTCCATCCAAGGAATCACAGAAATTCGGTCACGTGTGCAGCACCTGGAAGAGACTTTTGATAACTTTGTCACAGACTTGAAGTTAAAGGCGCAATCGTGTGAGTTTGGACAATTGAAAGACTCTATGATACGTGACCAGATTGTGTACGCCATTCATGACAAGCAAACAAGGAAGAGGCTGCTGAGGGAGGCACAGCTGACTTTGGAGGAGGCCGAGAGAGTGTGCCATGCTACCGAGTTAGCTCAGCAGCATGCTAAGACATTCAATGAGTCAAATGTGGCAGCAGCTCATGAAAGTGCTAAAGCTGCTGTTGTCAAGGCCAAACCGAAAAGAACTGTGGTTTACAACAAAAGTTCTGATAATGTGATGTACTCCTGCAAACGTTGTGGTGGTAAACATGAGCCCAGACAGTGTCCTGCTTATGGCAAAAGGTGTGCAAAATGCAATGGGAAAAATAGAAACAGTGTCTGTCAAGGTGTAAATCCAAAGCCGTACGGCTGGTTGAATAACCTGATTTAAGTGAGACTTTCTTTGTGGGAATGGTGTCATGTGATGGTGTAGAGCCCAATACAAAAAGAAATGATGTACATACAGACAGTGAGGACTCCTGGATTGTTATCCCTCCCAGTAAACGGAGCATTAGTTGCACTGAGGATTGATACAGGAGCTCAGGCTAATTTAATCAGTTGGGCAGCCATTTGTATGATGAAGGATAAGCCCAAAATAGTTGACAAGAGAGTGGTTTTAAAAGACTATAATGGGAAGTACATTGAAAGCAGAGGCCAGTGCAGACTCAAAGTAATGGTGAAGAACAAAATTTATAATGTATTGTTCACTATTGTACCTGAAGGCCAGGAATCACTGCTTAGTGGGGCTACTTCAAAGAGACTGAACTTGGTAAAAAAGAGTCTACCACATCAGCTTGTCACCAGGCACTGAAACAGTTCACTCCATTGTCAAGCAATATGAGGATGGGTTCAAAGAATTGGGATGTTTACCATATGTATATAAGATCCAGCTGAAAGAGGATGCAACACCAGTGATTCATGCACCACGGAGAGTTCCGGCACCACTCCGGGATCGCCTTAAGAAAGAACTGGACAGGATGTGTCGGTTACAGGTATCACAAAAGTGGAGGAACCAACAGAGTGGGTAAATTTTATGGTGTGTGTGGACAAAAAGAATGAGAATAAAGAACTAAGAATATGTATGGATCCTGGAGACTTAAATAAGAATATCAAGCGTGAGCATTACCAGATTCCAAAATGTGAAGAGATTGCTAGTGAGATGGCTGAAGCTAAATACTTTTCTAAGCTAGACGCTGCTCAGGGTTGGTGGCAGATCAGGCTGGATAAAAGGAGTTCCAAATACTGTACCTTTAATACTCCTTTTGGCAGGTACAGGTTTTTGAGGATGCCTTTTGGAATAATCTCAGCTTCTGAAATCTTTCATCGTGCAATGGATAACATGTTGGAAGGACTTGAGGGGGTTCGCTGTTATGTGGATGATGTGGTAGTATGGGGTTCCACCCTACAAGAACATAATGAAAGACTGACCAAAGTTCTTAAACGGATACGTGAAAACGGGCTGAAATTAAATCTGACTAAATGCCAGTTTGGTGTGCAAGAAATAGGATTTCTTGGAGATAAGCTGTCTGCTGGAGGTGTTGAGTTAGATGAACACAAGATTAGAGCATGCCTTGTCCCGCTGATAAGAAAGGTGTACTCAGAATCATGGGAATGATCAACTTTGTGGGGAAGTTCATACCCAATCTGTCGGTAAGAACATCAGCTTTAAGAGAGTTGCTGTGCGACTCTACAGAGTTTAGGTGGACAAGCAGACATGAGCGTGACTGGAACATCTTAAAAGCCACTCTAACAACCGTGCCAGTGTTAATCTATTATGATCCAGCCAAGAGACTAAAGGTGTCAACCGATGCATCAAAAGAGGGGCTTGGTGCTGTCTTATTGCAAGCAGATGGTGGAAACTGGAAGCCTGTAGCGTATGCTTTTAGGTCTATGACTAAGACTGAAATGAAATATGCACAGATTGAGAAGGAATGTATGGGGTTGACATATGGTCTGGAAACGTTTCACTGTTATGTGTATGGCCTGCATACCTTTACAGTTGAGACAGATCACTGTCTGCTGGTGTCCATTATTAAACAGAGTTTAAGTGAGATGTCTCCAAGGATTCAGCACCTCATCATGAAATTGCAGAGGTATGATTTTGACTTGGTGTACACATCTGGCAAATATTTAGTGTTAGCAGATGCTCTGTCACGTGCACCGGAATTGAGTCGCGAGAGCTCTACTGAAAAAGAGGTGGAGAAACATGTGAACATGATTGTTGAGTGTCTACCAGTATCTGAGTCCAAGTCAAAGCAAATAAGTGAGGAAACTGTAAAAGATACAGAACTTCAGTTAGTGATGGCTCATATTCAGACTGGCTGGCCAAGTGGGTCATGTCCAAAGTTTTATCACATCAGGTAAGAGCTCAGTGTAGTGAATGGACTGTTGCTGAGAGGCCAGACAATTGTGATTCCTCATAGCATGAGAATGGACATTCTGCAGAGGATACATGAAGGACATTTGGGAGTTGAAAAGTGCAAGAGCCAGAGAAGCTGTATATTGGCCAGGCATTAATAAAGACATAGAAGAGTTGATTGCGAAATGTGAAACATATAAAAAATATCAGAGCAGGCAAGTAAGGGAGCCTATGCTGATTCAGGATCTTCCTACTGTACCCTGGAAGAAGATAGGAACAGATTTATTTCATCATAATGGCAAGGATTATTTGTTGGTTATTGATTACTATTCCAACTACCCTGAGATAGCCTTGCTCTCAAGTACAACTGCAAGTAGTTTCATTATGCATGCCAAGTCCATTTTTGCGAGACATGGGATACCAGAAGTTGTAGTAAGTGATAATGGTCCTTGTTACAGTTGCAGAGAATGGCAGCAGTTCTCTGTTCAGTATGGGTTTCAGCATGTGACGTCCAGTCCTCAGTATGTGCAGTCCAATGGGAAAGCAGAAAAGGTGTGCATATCATTAAGCAGCTTTTGAGGAAGGCAGCTGATAGCAAATTGGATTCGTATCTTGCTCTTTTGAGCTACAGGACGGCTCCTCTTGAATGTGGTCTCTCTCCTGCAGAGCTGTTAATGAGTCGCAGGTTGCGCACAACCTTACCTTGCTACACTGAGGTCCGACAGAATGCTGAAATACAATCAAAACTGGACAGTTTGAATTGGAAACAAAAGCATTATTATGACAAAGCGACTAGAATGCTTTCACTGCTTGTGAAGGACGATGTTGTCCGAATACAAGATCAAGATTCGTGGAACAGAAGGGCAACTGTTCTCCAGGAAGTTGGACCGAGATCATATGAGGTGCGAACTGAGGATGGAAATGTTCTCAGGAGAAACCGCCGACACCTTCTTAAGACCCCAGAACACTTTCAAGAGGTTACTTCTGATGATGGACAAAGTAAAGATGCTGGATTGCCTTCAAACGTAGCATCTGACTTGAAACCAGATGAACTGACATCAATTGAGCACGAACAATCAAAATCGATCCCAGCACTGCCTGTTTTAAGGAGGTCTAGTCAAAATGTTAAGAAACCTGATAGATTGCAATTGTGAGCTGTGAACTGTGAATTGTGAAGGGTTGTTTTTGTGTATGTGTATGTACTGTTAAAGACTGGCAGCAGAGAGTGCTATGGGGCGACCTGCTGCTGAGTCTATTTAAGATGGAAACCACGAAGAAGTGGGGCCGGGTTTTTTATGAATGAAGCGACAATAAAGTTTGGAGCGTAAGCTCGTGTGCTGGAAATGATGCCTCCTCATTAAAAGAACAAAACAAGGTGGAGCTGAGAGGGGGGCCGTGAGCGTCATGGTGGATGATTGACATTGTGCAAACTTTGAACTGCCTGTAGCTAAGAGCTAACTGAGCTAACATGGAGATAACAGGAGCCAACCAGCTAACAGAAGTAAGCGGGCTAAAGCTAAGTCATGTTGTTAACTGGCTAAAAACTGCGGTTGTTCTACATTCTTCTTACTTGAAGTGGGAGATTGGGTACCTGTCAGTCAAAAGGACACGCCCCTAAATATGCTGAACTTTGAGAGTAAATTGCTCTTAAATAGCTAAGTTAGTAAAAAAATTCACTCCCCCCAGAGTTGTCATGAAGGTAAACCTGACCTATTAAACCTAAAATGGATTTTTGAACCAGGCTGTAAACATGTTTATTTCTGCTGTGAAGTTGGTCTTTTTAACATGGGAGTCTATGGAGATTTGCTCTGTTTTGCAGCCTCCAGTGGATGAAGAGGGAACTGCAGTTTTATGCACTTTTACATAGGCTTCACTTTTTACTGCCACTTGGTGTGCATGCTGTGTGGTGGACATGGGGATCCATAATGTAGTTTATGTGTGTTTTGGACTTTCTTAATCTGTTCTTATGTTTATTGTCTTACATGTGTTTGGTTGTCATGGAAATGGTTTAAATAAGCTTATAGCATAAATTCTGGACTTCCTGTGGAAAACACGTTATTTCATTACAGACATGATGTTACACGAGTAAAACCGCACATTAACCCCTTCATCCCCAGTAGGTTACCTACAACTAAAAATCACTGCTGGAGGAGCGTACCTTCACAGGTGTGTCCATCCTCCTTCAGAAAATAACCTTGGCGACAGTAGCACTGGTATGAGCCGTAGATGTTGGCACACTCCTGGCTGCAGGGATTTTTCTCACATTCATTTACGTCTGTGCAAAGAAAACAAAAAAGAAATGATCTTTTAGATTAAACTGGACCTAGTCTGCAGTTTCTGCTGTGGACAAACACGACAGACTGGACCGACTGAAATATTCGCATGCATCTTCCAGCAAGCAGCAAAAACACATGTTGTTTCTTTAAATCTCAGGTTCTGGCAGGTTTTGATGCCACATTCACCATGTTCAGTCCTGCAGCATCCCAACACTGAGGAACCACCTTACGGGTTTACTTTCCAACCTGGAGTCACACTACAGCAACACGTCACACCGAAACACCTGAAAAGTCACCGATTTATGAAAGAAAATCACAATGTGAGAAAACAAGGGGAGAAGAAAGAGACAGACAGAGGACGACATGATGATACAGCACAAGGTGGTAGACATGATGTTTCCATGCAGACGTGATGTTTCCATGTAGACATGATGTTTCCATGTAGACATGATGTTTCCAAGGAGACGTGACGTTTCCATGCATACATGATATTTCTATGCAGACTTGATGTTTCCATGTAGACGTGATGTTTCCATGCAGACGTGATGCTTCCATGCAGACATGATATTTCTATGCAGACTTGATGTTTCCATGTAGATGTGATGTTTACATGGAGACATGATGTTTCCATGGTGAAATGATGTTCTATGCAGACGTGATGTTTCCATGTAGACCTGATGTTTCCATGTAGATATGATGTTTACATGGAGACAGGATGTTTCTATGCAGACGTGATGTTTCCCTGTACACATGATGTTTCCATGTAGACGTGATGTTTCCATGTAGACATGATGTTTCCATGGTGACATGATGTTTCCATGGTGACATGATGTTTCTATGCAGACGTGATGTTTCCATGTAGACATGTTTTCATGCAGACATGATGTTTCCATGTAGACATGATGTTTCCATGGTGACATGATGTTTCTATGCAGACATGATGTTTCTATGCAGACATGATGTTTCTATGCAGACGTGATGTTTCCATGTAGACGTGATGTTTCCAAGGAGACGTGATGTTTCCATGGGGACATGATGTTTCTATGCAGACATGATGTTTCCATGTAGACATGATGTATCCATGGTGACATGATGTTTCTATGCAGACGTGATGTTTCCATGTAGACGTGGTGTTTCCAAGGAGACGTGACGTTTCCATGGGGACATGATGTTTCCATGCAGACGTGATGTTACCAGGGTTAGAAGAACCAGAAGAAGAAAACAAAAGTTTGTAGAAATAAGACACAGATCAGCAGTGACCAGCAGTGACCCGCCTTTTTACATCTGCACATCATTCTTTCACGTCTGAAACACACACACAACACACATAGTATCAACATGTTTCCACACTTCTTCCTGATACTATCTGCCTGCTCCTGATTGGACGTTACCGTCAGTTTAAGCTCTCTGATTGGTGGAAAGTCTGACAGGAAGCGTCTTCATCATCATGTCCAGGTGAAATCAGAGGTCTCTCAGCAACATGGTAGTGATGGTGATGAAGATGTGATAAATAATGGTGTTATCATGGATCACTTTAGATTTACCATGGGGATCCTCATCCTGGTCCTTGAGGGCCGGTATTCTGCAGATTTTCCATGTGTCCCTGCTGGAACACACCTGACTCAGAATGAGACAAGTTCTACGCATATCTGCCAATTACACCGAGTGAAGAACCTCGGTGTAATCATGGACCCTGAACTTTCCTAAGTCTATAGTCTGTTCCTGTTTTTATCATCAGAGGAACATTGCCAAGCTAACACCGATTGTTTCACCATCTGATGTGGAGATGATCGTTCATGCCTTCATCTCCACCTGGCTCGACGACTGCAATTCCACCTCAACAAAAAATCACTGGGCCGTCTTAAGGTTGTTCTGAATGACGCTGCAAGGCTGCTTACTAGATCATTCATTGCTTTCCTCGCCTGGAACCCAAACAACAATCATATCTGGATTCGGCTTCCCAGCGGCCTTGGGCCGGTGCTACCCCCCCGAGAACGGAAGAGGAGATGTTCATAGACGCTCTGTCTCCCTCCTCATCCACCCCCGTCCCCTCCCACATGACTTACCGCCTCCCTGGACTTTGTTTGTCTTGTTTGAGTTTGTGCTTAAGTGTATGAGGTCTTTTTCTCTGTCTCTTCGGACTGCATCATCTAGTGGCGCGGCCCGGAGTTACATCACCTTTTTTTCCTTGGCCCCCCTCCTATTATCCTAATGTATCTCTGTTCTCATCTGTTATAAGGCGGCGCCAGTAAAACTGGCTGCGTGGCCGAAGCTTTAGCTTGATTCTGTATTCTTCTTTTGTCAGTAATGTGTCATGTCTGTATGTCAAACTTTGGATGAGCTGGCTTGAACTTTAAATTGCCCCTCGGGGATGAATAAAGTATCACCAACTTCCATAGTAATAAGTTGGTGATACAAAGTAATTTTTTTGGTCATTTATTGATTTTGGGTATCAAATCAAATCGAAGATACTTTATTCATCAAGATGTGATTCAACAAACCTGCAGAATGACATGAAATTCTCAGTAAAACCCGCAGAATGACATGAAATTCCCAGTAAAACCCGCAGAATGACATGAAATTCCCAGTAAAACCTGTAGAAAGACATCCTTCCTTCCACCTGAAGCTCTGCTCGGAGGAGCTAATATCCTCTGAACGTTCCCGGGGATGTGGAAATGGAACTTACCCTCACAGTGGTTGCCATCGGCTGCGAGGGAGAAGCCGGCGGTGCAGGAGCAGTGGTAGGAGCCGGGGGTGTTCTCACAGGTCTGGGCACACAGCCTGCCAGAGTAGCGCCAGCATTCGTTAACATCTGTCGGCACAGGAGGAGGACGGGTTACCAACCCAGGACCCCACGCCAGACCCCTCACACACACAACCATCTACATCCTACAGGTAGGAAGCTGCAGGACACAGAATGCTGGGAAAATGATCAAATATGATCATTTAAGTTTTATTGAGCAAATTCCAAGAGCAAATTGAATCAACCGTCTAGTGGATCAAGTTGATTGTTAGTTTTTATCATTCCGGAGGTCAGATAGGGGTCAGATAGAGGTCAGACGGAGGTCAGATGGAGGTCAGGTGGAGGTCAGATGGGGGTCGGATGGATGTCAGATACGGGTCAGATGGAGGTCAGATGTAGGTCAGATAGGGGTCAGATGGAGGTCAGATGGAGGTCAGATAGGGGTCAGATGGAGGTCAGATAGGGGTCAGATGGAGGTCAGATGGAGGTCAGATAGGGGTCAGATGGAGGTCAGATAGGGGTCAGATAGGGGTCGGATGGAGGTCAGATAGGGGTCGGATGGAGGTCAGATAGGGGTCGGATGGAGGTCAGATAGGGGTCAGATGGAGGTCAGATAGGGGTCAGATGGAGGTCAGATGGAGGTCAGATAGGGGTCAGATGGAGGTCAGATAGGGGTCGGATGGAGGTCAGGTGGGGGTCAGATGGAGGTCAGATGGAGGTCAGATAGGGGTCAGATGGAGGTCAGATAGGGGTCAGATGGAGGTCAGATGGAGGTCAGATAGGGGTCAGATGGAGGTCAGATGGAGGTCAGATGGAGGTCAGATAGGGGTCAGATGGAGGTCAGATAGGGGTCAGATGGAGGTCAGATAGGGGTCGGATGGAGGTCAGATAGGGGTCAGATGGAGGTCAGATAGGGGTCAGATGGAGGTCAGATAGGGGTCAGATGGAGGTCAGATGGAGGTCAGATAGGGGTCAGATGGAGGTCAGATAGGGGTCAGATAGGGGTCAGATGGAGGTCAGATAGAGGTCAGATGGAGGTCAGATGGTGATAGTTTTGGCTTTTTTTAAACGTTGAGCATGAGTTTTAGTGTTAGTCAGAACTGTCCATTGTCTTTTTCATGTCTTTGAACTGTGGATGAATTTCCTACCCTCTGGTGACCCTGATGGCCAGAAGCTCCACTCACACTTCAACAACTCTTGTCCTGCTCAAAACTCCAAAACTTCAACAATTTTCAGGATTTTAACCATTTAAATGCCAGTTTAGTAACTGAATTACTGCCGGACCCATTACAGAAAGAAAAATAATGCACAAAAAATAATAAAATTCAATTATTTTCTACGTAATAGATATTAGATGGATTAGACACTTTCATATGTCCAACTACTGGACCGGGTAGTGACACGACTATACCACCATAAAATCACTAAAAACACACCAGAACTTTTGCCTACAGCGACTTCATCTTGTGGAGTCCTGGAAAAATGTCAGTTGTGACTTTTTCCTTCCAAATTAAATGCTGACATGAAAAAATGATTTATTGAACTATAAAATTAAAAACTGGTTTTCAGTGACAGTACATGGGACGCATTTAAAATAAATATGGTATTAATAGATTTAGTTGCTAATCTTTGACATATGCAGGAACTGAAATGTAATCCCCACCAGAAACTCGTCCATCTCATATCTATTTTATGGAAAATAATTCAGTTTCTGTGGTTTTTACAGTGGATTAATCAGTAATTCGGGAAAAGGTTTCATCCCGAATCCCACTGGGATGAAAAGGGTTAAAATGATGAAAATTATTTAATTTTTGGTATTTTTGAGCAGAACAAAAGTTGTTTAGGAGATTTATGAATAAAATCAGGAGAAGTCTTTCAATCAGTGATGATTTCCTAATAGTTTATGTGTGAGTGGAAACTTCTGGCAGTGCGGGTCACCAGGAGGGAGTACGTTAAGGAGAGTGTCACAACTGCGGTCGTATCGTGTGTATGTTTTCTTGTGGTGTTATTTGTGTTTTTTCAGGTGTGTGCCGCCTGACACCAGCACTGGACCACCTGAGGAGACGGGTCGGGATGGGATTGGCTCGCTACTTTTTAAAAGGACGGCGAACAGCGCGTCTGGTTGGAGGGTTCAGAGGGACGAGGCGGGCGTACCATCCTTTCCGTCCCGTCGCGTCAGGCTGGCAGAGCGAAAGAGTGTCTGTGAAGTTTGTGAACTGTTTTGGGGACGTTTGTTAAAAGCTGTGAGAAGCTCTATTTGGTTTGAGTTTTCTCTTGTTTTTATTAGACAAGGAGGTAAGAACCTGTTTTTTTGTTTTCACATTTATTTAGCATCGGTAAGCTCAAACCCAGAGCAGAGGACCTGTTTTGTTTGTTAATTTGCCGTTTGCTCACTTTGAGATTGTTTTCCCCCATTATTAACTCTGATTTGTTTCCCAGATCAGACGTCTTCTGTTAGATCTGTTTTTTTTTTTTTGTAGTAAAAATAAAAGCAACTTTTCGTTGGAACCTTCCCGTGTCTTACATAACTGAAGGATGGTATTTTCATTCAGGAACCTCTGGACTGGGCGTAACAGAGGGTAAAAATTGTTCTCCAGCTTCATCATGTTGATCATTGCAGTTCCACATCTGGAAGATTAATAGACGTCTCTCTGAGATGTTCTGCATTTAAAGACGTCTAAATCAGTGACTGAAGGTTACGATGAGCTCGGCAGATTTCAGACCTAAATATTTACGTCAGACCTGAGACGGAAGCTGCTCCCGTCTCGTTTGCAGCAATGGCAGCCGTCCAGAACCGACATTTAAACTTCATCCTGATTACCTGATGATCTGAAACGGTTTCAGTTCTTTGACTGTTTCGTTCTTGTCTGACCACTAGAGGGGACAGGAGTACCCTGTGGGAAGGTAAACTGGAGTCGGACCAGTTCTATAACCTGGGTGTGTCTGGATACGTGTGAGAGGCTGATGCAGCATGAACTTTCTGTTTTCTCTGGTAAACTATGATGCCACATGGAAAGGAATGTCTGAATCTCTGGTAAGCAGAACCGACCCAGCGATACGTACCAGTGCAGGTTTTACGGAGGGCATCGTACTGGTAACCAGTCTGGCAGTCACAGCGGTAGCTGCCAGGAAGGTTGTGACAGATCTGGCCCCCTCCACAGCGATGTGCTCCCATCTGACACTCATCTATGTCTGGACAATCAGAGACAGAAAACTGATCAGACTGGGTCAGCTGACTGGGCGCACGCCAACCAATAAGCACCTGATTTAACCATGTTTTAAATGTGGGTGGGGTGAAGGATCAAACTGGACACTTAGGGGCTGTTTGCATGTTTGACACATTTGTTCTTTGTGTCATGCATCTACAACCCATGTGCACACTTTTCCCCATCAGTGATCCAGACAGCAGCATGTCTGGGCCAAATCTGGCCCACTTCTGGCTCCGTTACGGCCCTGGTGAGTCTCTGGTGGGCCAGATGTGGCCAGCTGTTGGCCTGGATGTGGATTACAGAAGGTATTTAGTGGGTTTGAAGTGGTCCTAATCCAGGAATCTTGGCACTCCTGTGTGCCAGATGTGGTGGTCATGTGACAGAGTAATGGCAACTCGCTCACATTTAGTCAATGCCGTTGGTGAAGGACACGTTCAGGCCAAACATGATGTGCTAAGTGGACCCCTCACCACCAACATGGTCTGCAATGTTTGAGTGTTTGAGTCCAGTATTGATCACAGCCTTACAGAAAACCCAAACAAACTGATTTTATCTCATCTATCTGGCTCAGCTGTTGGAAAAACAGACTAAAACTAGTTAATGGCAGGTAAAACCACGGAGGAAACAGATTGGACATCTCCATTTTCAATGACAATCTCCTCCACAGAAATGTAGCGTTATGCTAAACCCTGCTAGCATCTGCATTTGTAAGCTAACACATCAACCTTCTGCTCAGACAGAAAGCAGCAGCTTTCTCTCTGAAACCTGAAGGTCGGGTTTACTGAAAAACAAAGCTAATTAGCTAGCTTGCTACCCAACCAACACGCCCCACCAATCCTGGTCCTGATAGAGGTTTTCCTCCTTGGTTCTGGGCCTGATGGAGATTTTCTACCATGGTTCTGGTCCTAGTGGAGGTTTTCCTTCCTGGTTCTGTGAGTTTGTTCTGAGGGCGTGAAGCTGAATCGATGTCTTTGTTATCAGCTTTATAACATTCAGCAGGGATTCTGGTTACATTCAGAGTTCCTGATTCTGTTTTTGTCCTGGAAATATCCATTAACTCCTTTTAGGAGAGTTCTTATTGTTGCTTAGTCAATTTTTATACTTAATTTTCACGTTAATGTGTTCAATATAAAGTTTTCTTGATGAATGGATTTGAAAAAAGTCACAAAGTTGCATCTGTTTCAATTCAAATTCTAAAACAAAACATGATCATAAGGTGTAAAACAGCAGGAGTCTGAAATATTACCAAAATTTTATCAATTGGTAAAAAAACTTCCTGAAGTGAATAAAGATGAAGATCCTGTGTTGATCCATAGACTAAAGAACAACTAAAGGCCATTCAGCATCCAGATATGAGTCTCTACACCAGGAGTAGGCAACTCCGGTCCTCGAGTGCCACAGTCCTGCATCTGTTAGGAGTTTCCCTGCTGCAACACACCTGATTCAAATCAATGGCTAATCAGCAGACTTGTGCAGAGTTTGCTGTCAAGCTCTGCTGATTATGTCTGATGTGTTCCAGGCGTGTTGCAGCAAAGAAACTCCTAACATTTGCAGGACTGTGGCACTCGAGGACCGGAGTTGCCTACTCCTGCTCTATCATGTCTTCCCGTGTTGCTGCTGCGTGTTTAAAGTATGAGACTCACCAACACACTTGGCCCCATCGGGGCCGACATGGTAGCCATGACTGCACGTCACCATCTTCTGCTGGCATGTGAAGGAACCAACGGTGTTGACGCAGGTGGAACCGGAGCTGCACGGCTGCTTCAGGCTCCTGCACTCATTTACATCTGCAGGCGGACAGAGGAGCACAGCTGTATGACCAGTATGACGTGTTGGGAGGACTGGTGTCTGACTGGTGTCTGCTCTCTCACAGTCACGTCAACACAACAGCTGGTTTCTTCACCACATTACGTTGTGACAGAAAACAATCAGCTGCACATTTATTTAGTCATATTTACATGTTGAAAATTAGACTTTTCTGAAGTTAAAGAGACAGGCTACTGGGACCAGTTTAACTTCATTCCTAGGACAACAGGCAAGTTCTTGTATATCTTTATCCATTTTCTCTTTTGTTGTTGTTTTATTTATGTATTTGGGCTCTTAAGCTGGGACCTGAATCCTCATTTAATGCCCTTAATGTGTGACATGACTTCTTCGGCTGCAGTCTTCCGGTTTCCGTCGACAGCATTGTGGTTTACAACATTTACATGCTGCCTTCATGTTGATTTTGACATGTGTCGTAACGTCACATTAGCTTTTTGTGGACACCAGTGTAATACACACAGCCCTTGTTGTCATAGAGAAACTTTATATTATGGGATGCTTTTCAGGCAGGAGGCAGAAAAAAGACCTCATGATGAAGAGATTGAGGTTCATGAGTTTAAATGTGATCAGAGCAACATTTACTTTGCTCCCTGTTGGAAAGGAACATTTTGAAGGTCCGAGGTGACACCATAAATCTTTCCAGCTCCAACACTGGACATGCACATATTATGTTCATATTTAAGAAAAATGGTAACAACTGGTCAGTAAAACTTAAATTAAGACCGGTCTGGGACTTTTCTGTCCGTAGGCATGATCCAGTAGAGCACAGGACTCCCGAAGTAGTGGATCATATTTATACAAAGTTAAAAAGTACTTACTAACGCTCTATGTAATGATCACATGATGAGACTCCTACCAATGCAGTTGCCATGAGAGTCCTGCATGAAGCCACTCATGCACTTGTTTCTGGGCTTACAGAGGAAAGATCCAGCTGTGTTCTCACACACGAATCCCTCCCCGCAGTCGTCTCTTCCCTCTGCACACTCGTCCATGTCTGCGGAGGAAGGACAGCAGGGTGTAAAACCAGCTGGACATCGGTGAACCCACCAGCAGGTGGCACTGTGGCGCCAGCACAGGAAGCTCACCGTTCCAGCATTTCACTGGAGGAAAAGCAAAGAAAGCATCACTTCATCCCCCAGCTCTGCAGAAACTTCCTGAATGACAGTTATTGGCTCTCATCTGTGATGAATGGTTTAAATTCAGGGGATCTTTGGAGCCAGGAGACCCGTTTCTCATGACGTCATGCTATACTGGTCCCTCTGAGCAACAGGACTGAATTACGTGTTTGTTTCTCCACCAAACATCATCATCAGAACATGTTTCCAACCCCACAGCAAAGATCCTCTCCTTGCTTTCATGGAGCTAATTAGCCTTTCCTCTTTTAGATGATCGATTAAATTTTACCCTCATTAACAAGCTGCGCTGATTCGTCTTCCTGGTGCCAAGTGCTGATGGCACCAGTCGAAGCGCTTTGCTGTGTCTCTGGATGACAGCGTCTGAGCAAACACCAGGCCTGGAGATAAAACTCCACAGTTCTTATTGATACCACCAGAAAGAATATCAGAAAGAAAGTACAGTCAAAATAATCTGTGTTGCTTCGACGAGCATCTGTCTGCTTATTCGATGCATCGCGTTGTTTAACACGGTGACTCAGTGACAAGTTGGAAATGTTCAGAAAGATGATTTGAAGCTGTACAGAGTGTCAGGAAGATAAATGCCACGTGTGACGCCTGGACACTTTAGCTCAGGGATGTGCAACTCCAGTGCTGCAGATTTCCCTGCAGCAACACTGACTCCACAGTGGGCAATTAGCAGCGGAGGGGATTTGTGCTTTAGGCAATGTGGGCGAGCGCCCAGGGCGCAATCTGCGGATGGGCGTGCCGTGCACAAGAGGGGAAATGTATATTTATATATAACTTTGTAAGAGCGCACCATCGTGCGGGAGCAAAGGAAAATGTTTCATTTCCATGTGAAGTTATGGGGACGAGGCTCACTTTACACACACACACACACACACACACACACACACACACACACACACACACACACACACACACACATCGCTGTTGCTGCTTCTGAGAAAGAATTAGACATTTATTTTAATGCAGTGATGTTCAGGGCGATTTGGAAATGTTTTGTCATGGGCAAAGCCCAGGGTGTAAAACAAGCAGGAACACCACCGATTAGCAGAGGTGGATTACAAGCAATGCACAAGTCTGCTAATCAAGTCTGATGTGTGGCGGTTGTGTCGCAGCACAGAAAGTCTGAACACTTGCAGGACCGCGGCCTTGAGAACCGTAATCACCAACCTCTAATTCAGGGAGACGGACCGTTGTCCGGGCAGAAATCAGAAAACAACAGAAAACAACAGAGATAGCAGGAAGATGGAAGCTAGTAGCTAGTAGCTAGCAGCTAGCGTTGCAGCTACCGTTAATCAGGGTAAGATTTACTCATCAGATTTACAGGCTAGTGTTGGGAAACATTTAGGTTTTATGGAGATCAGAACAGAGAAGACCTGCTGCATTCAGAAGCTGTTTAAAGACAAAACTAAATCAGATCGTAACATGTGACAGCAGCTCCGTTCCAGTCCAGGTTACACGATGTTGTTGTTTACTATTGCTAACACATTTTCCTGAAGATTTCATAGAAACATTTAAAGACAACTTGAAAATATGTTTAATATGTGATGGATTTATTTATAGTTGCACTTAAATAAAAGACAGTGGAGATAAATTTGTTTGGTTACTTGAATGAATGGACACAAAATGGAGTATAAAGTTGTATAAATGTAGCCAAGGTGTGAGAAAAACCCTCAATATGGAAGAAAGATGCATGAAAATCCTTAAATAATCAACTCGCAGGAATTGCGAGGTTCCTAAGATGGCACACCGTTAGTCTTCACTTTAACGTTTAATTAAAAAACTGCAAACCAACCAAACCTCACTGACCAACATCTATTCACAATCTTCTGAAATTTGTTCCTAACTTGCACTTTGGAGTCCGCCAACCCCTCCCCCGCCAGGCTTTACGATGTGATAACTCAGCTGAGTTAAGGCCTGAACACATAAACTAGTCTCCTTAAGGAATAACTTCTTCACCAGTGGCAGTACTGGTCCACAGAACCAGCTCAGACGGCGATGGGGGGGGCTTCGCCCCAAACACATCGCCAGAGGTACCGTCAAGGCTTCTGGAGGAATGTTGGGAAAATGGTCCTAATGGAAGAGATGAAGAGCGATGAACTCACCCTGGCAAACGCCGCCGTTCAGCCGGTATCCTGCAGGACAAGCCACCTGCCGCTGGCATACAAACGAGCCCACGGTGTTCACGCAGCGCTCGCCGGGCCGACAGCGATGGGTGTTGGTCACACACTCGTCTACATCTGGTAGAGACAAACATAATGTGTGTCAGGCGATGGGGACGTGTTGGATCATGGGTACCAGATCACTGCATGCAGCAGTTTGATGGGCAGGTCTGGACCTGTAATCCCGCTGTCTGGCGGTCTCAGTGATGGTTCACAGTGACGAAGCAGATCTGTGACATCAGTAAAAATGACACAAGCTAACGGAGGAAGTTCACATTTTCCTACAAACCACTGACTCAGAAACTTCTCTCTGAAGTTTTGGCAAGAAAAGTTATTGATTGTTGCAGCCAAATGTCCTCTGGAGCATTTCATTGTCTTTCATGTCATCGATTGTGACTTTAGGCTCCAAACTTTCATGTTTTTTTTCAATTTCAGATCTTTTGTCCAGAAACTGATGATTCAGCACTTCCATCTGCCCAGGTTTACACAGATAGCTGCTGCTTTTTGTGCTGGGATGTAAAGTCTCACACTGTTCACACGGCGTCCGTCCACACATCCATCTTCTTGTTATCCAGACTCAAAGCAGCCACAAGTCTAACTCGTGTTTTTAATTTAGGCTCCATGTTCACAGACAATCCACTCGGCTGCACGAAATGCAAACCTGCGACTTGTAAAGTTTTACTGTGGAACTACTTTTTACAGCCGAAGCAACAAGCAGATGTTCTCAGCAACATGCAGTCAAACATACAAATTATTCTTATAGTCAAATTATTATAACTCAGTGAAACATCCTGCTTCAGCAGAGAAGGTTCTGGCAGTCATGGCGCTGCTGCAGATGGCGAATAAAGGCGAACATGCAGTCATGACGCAGCAGTTTTCACTCCACCAGGAGTTCAGTTTCTCTTTCTCCACAGAAACACATCTGGCCGCCTTCACCACATCCCTCTGTTGTGCCCTCTGTAATGGGGACATGTAGTTGTGGAGGACGCATAACCAGAGTTCACATCTCTGGTCCAAACCAGGACACACCTGGTTTTCATTATGACTGGAGTTCATGTCTTTGGTCCGAACCAGAGGGTGAATGAGAATTCAGACTGGTCTAAAAATATTGTTCTATCCATGAAAGTAGACCAGGCTTGTTTTAAACTGGACCCAGCAGTGTGAATGCGACCTGATTGACTGTTGAGCTCTGTGCAAAAAAATGAGCAACACTGAATGAAAAGTATCAACATAAAGCTGATTATTGCATTTGGTGATCTACATAAACACCTCCATCAACAGCCAGCATGGATGGATGGATGGATGGATGGATGGATTGATGGATCCACCTCTCCATGAAGCCAGATGAAACCAATCAGTTTCTTAGATTACAAAGATGTCATACAGACACCAAGACCTGGACGACTGAATTTTCTCCTTTTAAACTCAGACAAGAGAGGTTGTTATCTTCGGGCCTGAAAAACTTAGAACATAATTATCCACTTATGTAATTAATCTGGCCTCCAGTACCACTGTGAGAAATTTTGGAGTTATTATTGACCAGGATTTGTCTTTTAGCTCACATTTAACAGGTTTCTCAAACTGCCTTCTTCCACCTGCGTAATATTGCAAAAATTAGGGGCATCTTGTCTCAGAAAGATGCAGAAAAATTAGTCCATGCCTTTATTACTTCCAGACTGGATTACTGCAGTTCCTTATTTATGGGTTGTCCCAAATATGCCCTGAAAAGCCTCCATCTGATCCAAAATGCTGCAGCGAGGGTTCTGATGAGGACTAGCAGGAGAAATCGTATTTCACCAGTTTTAGCCTCTCTACACTGGCTCCCTGTTAAATCCAGGATAAAGTTTAAAATTCTTCTCCTCACATATAAAGCTCTTCATGACCAAGCTCCATTGTACATAAAAGATCTTATAGTTCCTTAGTTCCTCTTATAGTTGTGGGTTCGGAGGCAGACTCCCTCCACACCTTTAAGATGGAGCTGAAAACCTTCCTTTTCCATGATTCTTATAGTGAGGATATGAGCATCTCCTGAGTTGGAGTCTGCATGTACGGGACCCAACTGTCCAGGTTCTGCTCATTGCTCTTATAGTTATGGGTAGTCTAGCCAATCATTACTTATGTAGCAATGGGGATGTTACCTGATGCACTGAGAAGTACCTCGCTCCATTTCTCTAATATATTAATGTATAAATATATGTCAATTGCCGTCTCTAACTTATTTCTCCTTTTTTCCGCAGGTCTTCCTGAATAAGTGCAGTTGTACATGTTGATCTGTCTTTCCTGTCGTCTCCACCCCAACCAGTCAAGGCAGATGGCTGCCCTCCCTGAGCCGGGTTCTGCCGGAGGTTTTCTTCCTGTTAAAGGGGAGTTTTTTTCCTTCCCACTGTCGCCTCGTGCAGCTCAGGATGGAGGATTGGATCCAAGTCCTGACTCGATGCAATCAGTTGGTTTCTATTATAGGATATGTATGAATTGGCTCGAAATGATGTGTGTGTTGATTCGTGTATGTAAAGTGTCCTGTGACAACATTGTTGCGAAGTGGTGCTATACAAATAAAGCTGAATTGAATTGAATGGATGGATGGAAGGATGGATGGATGTATGGAAGAATGGATGGATGGATGGAAGGATAAATTATAAATAGATGGATGGATGGATGGATGGATGGAAGAATGGATGGATGGAAGGATAAATGATAAATAGATGGATGGATGATGGATGGATGGATGGATGGAAGAATGGATGGAAGGATAAATGATAAATAGATGGATGTATGGAAGAATGGATGGATGGATGGAAGGATAAATTATAAATAGATGGATGGATGGATGGAAGGATAAATGATAAATAGATGGATGTATGGAAGAATGGATGGATGGATGGAAGGATAAATTATAAATAGATGGATGGATGGATGGATGGAAGGATAAATGATAAATAGATGGATGGAAGGATAAATTATAAATGGATGGATGGATAGGTGGATGGATGGATAGATGAAGAGGTGAATAAAGGATGGATGGATGGAAGGATGGATGGATGGATGGATCCAGGATAATTCTCAGGTCCATACTGAAGCTATGGCTAACACTGCTAGCTGGTGGCTAATCTAATCTCATGTTACCAGACTGGAAGTTAAGATTTATATCTCTGCAGATGGAAACACTGGGCATGCTGGTTTATCAGACTAGAAAGCTGCAAACTGTAAGCGCCTCTTTCTCTTCAGCAACTTGATTTTAAGTGGATTTAATGGAGATTAGTTTTCATCCGACTTCCTGACCCACAGATTGTGTGCTGATGGCAGCCCATGAAATCTGCTTTGCAAATCCCAAATCTGCTTTACAACATCAAGCTTTACAAACGTAAAGTGATATGTTCAGTGTGAAACCGCGCAGTTGCAAACCTTTACTGCCTGTGTTTAAAAGTCCCACAGCACCTCCAGCAGGGAAGCTGGTGGGTTGGTGCATAGACGCTGTGGATCGTCTGTATCTGACCAGATTAGCTGAGTGCCCTGAAAGTCCTGGACAGGGATCATTTTGTAGCACGAAACCAGATCACATCAGCTGCCCAGAGGCAGCAGGAAGAGGAAAACCAGAGGTTTTCCAGTACTAACACTCTTCCAGAGTTTTTCCCTCTACAAGCATCAAACCAGCAGCAGGGAAACACACACATCTACTCGCTGAAGTCTAAGCTGCACAAGCACCGAAGTGGTGACAAGCTCGTCCTCTTTGTTCTGAGACACATCTGTTATCTGCGTAGTGTCCAGGGTCAAATCGCAGCGAGCAGGGATCCCGCCCAGTCCCCTGGGCTCTGGTCTCCATCAGGTCCACAGAGGGACAGAACTATTTCCAGTGTTTATGGTCAGTGGGGCAGAAAGCGGCGTTGCCTTTCACCAGCATGGGGGCTGACATTCCACTGCGTCATTCAGACAGGAAAAGACCGAGATGTCTGGTGGTTCTGACTGTAGGTTCCCACGAGGCCCACTGCTGCCTCATGGTGCCTCTACGAAACTGCAAAACATCCAGAGAATTACAGGAATTTGACCTTTTGGTTTAACTGTCATGTTTTAGAAGAGAAAAGTTCCATTAAGTCCCATTAAACCACCACCTGCTCCAACACACAATAATAATAATAATAATAATAATAATAATAATAATAATAATCAGATGTAATTCAGCCATTTTCACCGTTTAACCCTGAAATCAGCTCTATTCTCCACCAATCCATGAAATGCTACCAACAATGTCAGTGTTTCTCAGTCCTGGTCAGCAGGGACCCTTGGCCCTTTTCCCTTCCCTCCAGTGTAACTCAGCTGATTCAGATTAATTCCACTGCTTCACGTCTGCTAATGAGCCGTAAGAGTCGGATGTGTTAAAGTTACCGCTAACCAGTGCTGTAGTGGTCCCTCACCTTTTGTTTGCTTTTGCTTGGTTCTTTGTTTTGTTTTTTTTTCAACTTGTTTTTTCTTTTTTTTTGTTCTTTTTATTTGGCGGTTTCTGTGTCATCTTCTCAATTTCCCACCATTCTTTAAAAACAAATTTAAAAAAAAAACAGATGAAAAGTAGCCCAGAACAACACTGTTTCATAAACAGTGACATGTAAGACCACTCTGTTCAGTTTACCCCAAAGATTCGTAAGTATTTCTGCTCTTTGTCACATCATTTCTGCTCTTCAGTTTCAGTTATGAATTGATGAAACCAGTACTGGTACATAGACCAGTGAGAGACAGGCTCACAGACATATATACATATATCTTTATTATGTCTATGTTCAGACTGAAGGTAACGCAGCTGCTATCTAAACGCACCAGTGTAGCATAGCTAATCTTAGCTAAGCTGCTGGTTGACATAAGTACACATGTCAGGACGGTTGTCTTTGTAAAAGCAGCATCGCTAGGAGGGGTTAGAAGTGGGTATACCCAATGCTGACTGAAAAAGAAATCTGTATACCCGCGTAGACCCTGGACTACACCACTGCCTTTAACCCTGCAGGAAAAGAGCCAACACTGCTCCACATTAAATGCTGAGTTCTAAAAGAAACTTTCATATAAAAATATTCCTCCATGTTCATAAACACGCCTGAAGTTTAGATCATTTCCACATAAATGTCCATCAGGATGCAGGAGGTTTTGGACCTTCTCTGCCTCTCTGGTCTGAACCACAGGGTGAAGGAAAGTTCTGTTGGTCCAGGCGAAGCAGGAAGTGGACCAAACCGGACCAGTTGAGTGTCTGCGTGAAGACCAAACTGGACCAGTTGGGTGTCTGCGTGAAGACCAAACTGGACCAGTTGGGTGTCTGCATGAAGACCAAACTGGACCAGTTGGGTGTCTGCATGAAGACCAAACTGGACCAGTTGAGTGTCTGCATGAAGACCAAACCGGACCAGTTGGGTGTCTGCGTGAAGACCAAACTGGACCAGTTGGGTGTCTGCGTGAAGACCAAACTGGACCAGTTGGGTGTCTGCATGAAGACCAAACCGGACCAGTTGAGTGTCTGCGTGAAGACCAAACCGGACCAGTTGGGTGTCTGCATGAAGACCAAACCGGACCAGTTGAGTGTCTGCGTGAAGACCAAACCGGACCAGTTGGGTGTCTGCGTGAAGACCAAACCGGACCAGTTGGGTGTCTGCGTGAAGACCAAACCGGACCAGTTGGGTGTCTGCGTGAAGACCAAACCGGACCAGTTGGGTGTCTGCTTGAAGACCAAACCGGACCAGTTGGGTGTCTGCATGAAGACCAAACCGGACCAGTTGGGTGTCTGCGTGAAGACCAAACCGGACCAGTTGGGTGTCTGCTTGAAGACCAAACTGGACCAGTTGGGTGTCTGCGTGAAGACCAAACTGGACCAGTTGGGTGTCTGCATGAAGACCAAACCGGACCAGTTGAGTGTCTGCATGAAGACCAAACTGGACCAGTTGGGTGTCTGCATGAAGACCAAACCGGACCAGTTGAGTGTCTGCGTGAAGACCAAACCGGACCAGTTGAGTGTCTGCGTGAAGACCAAACTGGACCAGTTGAGTGTCTGCATGAAGACCAAACTGGACCAGTTGAGTGTCTGCATGAAGACCAAACTGGACCAGTTGAGTGTCTGCATGAAGACCAAACCGGACCAGTTGGGTGTCTGCATGAAGACCAAACCGGACCAGTTGGGTGTCTGCATGAAGACCAAACCGGACCAGTTGAGTGTCTGCATGAAGACCAAACTGGACCAGTTGGGTGTCTGCATGAAGACCAAACCGGACCAGTTGGGTGTCTGCATGAAGACCAAACCGGACCAGTTGGGTGTCTGCATGAAGACCAAACTGGACCAGTTGGGTGTCTGCATGAAGACCAAACCGGACCAGTTGGGTGTCTGCATGAAGACCAAACCGGACCAGTTGGGTGTCTGCATGAAGACCAAACCGGACCAGTTGGGTGTCTGCATGAAGACCAAACTGGACACAGGACACGCCGTCCATGTTGTCCACAAACAATTCCACATCTTCCTTCAGGTTTCCACTCAGAACATTTTAAATGAAATTTGGTCCCGAGAAGACGGCGTGTTTCTGGATCCTCTTCACATATGATGGAGCTTTAACCTGCATGTGTGGGTTTCAGGATGAACTGTGTGGTTTCAGGAATCTTCCTGAGTCCATGCACTGGTTTCCAGTAGAGATTCATGACTGCTTTTAATGCCGAAGATCACATGCATACAGAGACTCCTTCTGATTCTCTGATTCCCCTGAAGATGGTGGGATCTAAACTCTTTCCAGTTTATTTATTGCAGTTTGTCTCAGACTGGTGGAAGCTCTGTCCATCTTTCCATCTGAGAGACTCTGCCTCTCTGAAATGCTCCTTTTATTCCCAGTTACGTTCCTGACCAGTTAACCTAATGGTCAAGAGCTCCTCCAGTGGTTTTTTCCAGCATTTTCTGGCTCCTGTTCCGACTTTTCACCGACGTGTTTCTGCATCAGATTCATAATCCGCTCATATTTTTCTTCAGATGATAAAACGTCTCAGTTTCATCATCAGACACGTTTATCTTCCTCTGGGAGGGAAAAACAACCTTTAGATTTCATTTCTCTCAGAGTCCCAGCTTCCTGTGGAAGTACCTGCAACGTGATGAAGAGTTCTCCGAGCGAGTGAGCCTGATGGGATGAAACATGTTTACCAGGTGAAGATAAGCTGCAGAGCCGGCCTGTTGTCGGACCGGGATCCAGCTGAGAGGGCGGATCCAGAATGCTGAAGTGTTTGCGGTAGATCAGCGCTGATTTATTCCACATGAGTTGGCAGAGCACCGCCGCGTCTCTCCAGAAGAATATGTCAGAAATGTGACCAGAGATCGCAGAGTGAGCATGTCCAATCCCGCCTCCTCACAGCGGTTTGCTGAGTCATGGAGGAAGACGCGTGCATCAGGAACACATGATCCTCTTTCATGTGAAGCAACACAGACAGAAAGCAGCAACTTTATTTACACTGCAAAGCAACAAATCAAACATCCCAGAGGCCTGCTGTGGGACTGACCGGAGCACACGGCGCTGCAGGTGTTCCTGCTTTAACTGCTCCCACGGCGTGTGTGTGGGTGTGTGTGTGTGTGTGTGTGTGTGTGTGTGTGATACGTCCACACCAGCAAGTCCTGCTGTTTGATTTGCTTCAGTCCTCTCTCGCTGCCCACCCACAGCTTCACATGTGGGAACACTTAGAGAGAAAGTGTTCCCTCTGTTCACCAAACCACCGACTCTTATGTTGTCCGTTTGAGGTGTGATCCCACCAGATAAACCCCCTTCCAGCACACATCCCAGGCTGGAGCCACATGTCAGCGCTGCTCCAGCTCCAGAGCAGCGCTCGTTCCCAGCAGGCGGTCTGAGAAGACCCCCATCCGGCCCGCAGAGTCCGCCGTGTGTTGCAGGCTGGGCTGGACGCTGAGCTGCAGGCAAGCTTTCACCCTTTAGTTTAGAAACTGAATCATCACATTTACGGTTGTAGAGCTCTTGGTTAGAGAAGGGAGGGCTCCATCTGTGACTCTAACCCAGTAAAATGTGAACTGGGTGTAAAATATGAACTGGGTGAACTGGGTGTTATGATTTGCAGGCAGCAGGTTGGGGGGGAAACAGCTTTATTTAAGGCAGAGGTGACAGACTCCAGTCCTCCAGGGCCGGTATCCTGCCGGTTTTAGTTGTCTCTCTGCTCCAACACACCTGACTGGAAGTGATAAATAAGTTGACAAGAAGTTGCTGGATCCATCTGTTTTGAATCAGCTGTGTTGAAGCAGGGAAACAACCAACACCTGCAGGATACCGGCAGGCAGGTGGAGGCAGGTGGAGGCAGATGGAGGCAGATGGAGGCAGGTGGAGGCAGGTGGAGGCAGATGGAGGCAGGTGGAGGCATGTGGAGGCAGGTGGAAGCAGATGGAGGCAGGTGGAGGCAGGTGGAGGCAGATGGAGGCAGGTGGAAGCAGATGGAGGCAGATGGAGGCAGATGGAGGCAGGTGGAGGCAGATGGAGGCAGGTGGAGGCAGGTGGAAGCAGATGGAGGCAGGTGGAAGCAGATGGAGGCAGATGGAGGCAGATGGAGGCAGATGGAGGCAGATGGAGGCAGGTGGAGGCAGATGGAGGCAGGTGGAGGCAGGTGGAAGCAGATGGAGGCAGGTGGAGGCAGGTGGAGGCAGGTGGAAGCAGATGGAGGCAGGTGGAGGCAGGTGGAGGCAGATGGAGGCAGGTGGAAGCAGATGGAGGCAGGTGGAGGCAGATGGAGGCAGATGGAGGCAGGTGGAGGCAGATGGAGGCAGGTGGAGGCAGATGGAGGCAGGTGGAGGCAGATGGAGGCAGATGGAGGCAGGTGGAGGCAGGTGGAGGCAGATGGAGGCAGGTGGAAGCAGATGGAAGCAGGTGGGGGCAGGTGGAGGCAGGTGGAGGCAGATGGAGGCAGGTGGGGGCAGGTGGAGGCAGATGGAGGCAGATGGAGGCAGGTGGAGGCAGGTGGAAGCAGATGGAGGCAGATGGAAGCATATGGAGGCAGATGGAGGCAGATGGAGGCAGATGGAAGCAGGTGGAGGCAGATGGAGGCAGATGGAGGCAGGTGGAGGCAGGTGGAGGCAGATGGAAGCAGGTGGAGGCAGATGGAGGCAGATGGAGGCAGGTGGAGGCAGGTGGAGGCAGGTGGAGGCAGATGGAGGCAGGTGGAGGCAGATGGAGGCAGGTGGAGGCAGGTGGAGGCAGGTGGAGGCAGATGGAGGCAGGTGGAGGCAGGTGGAGGCAGATGGAGGCAGGTGGAGGCAGGTGGAGGCAGGTGGAGGCAGGTGGAAGCAGATGGAGGCAGGTGGAGGCAGGTGGAGGCAGGTGGAAGCAGGTGGAGGCAGGTGGAGGCAGGTGGAGGCAGATGGAGGCAGGTGGAGGCAGGTGGAGGCAGATGGAGGCAGGTGGAGGCAGGTGGAGGCAGGTGGAAGCAGATGGAGGCAGGTGGAGGCAGGTGGAGGCAGGTGGAAGCAGATGGAGGCAGGTGGAGGCAGGTGGAGGCAGGTGGAGGCAGATGGAGGCAGGTGGAGGCAGGTGGAGGCAGATGGAGGCAGGTGGAGGCAGGTGGAGGCAGGTGGAAGCAGATGGAGGCAGATGGAGGCAGGTGGAGGCAGGTGGAGGCAGGTGGAAGCAGATGGAGGCAGGTGGAGGCAGGTGGGGGCAGATGGAGGCAGGTGGAGGCAGGTGGAGGCAGATGGAGGCAGGTGGAGGCAGGTGGAGGCAGGTGGGGGCAGATGGAGGCAGATGGAGGCAGGTGGAGGCAGGTGGAGGCAGGTGGAGGCAGGTGGGGGCAGATGGAGGCAGGTGGAGGCAGGTGGAGGCAGATGGAGGCAGATGGAGGCAGGTGGAGGCAGGTGGAAGCAGATGGAGGCAGGTGGAGGCAGGTGGAGGCAGGTGGGGGCAGATGGAAGCAGGTGGAGGCAGATGGAGGCATATGGAGGCAGGTGGAGGCAGATGGAGGCAGGTGGAGGCAGGTGGAGGCAGGTGGGGGCAGATGGAAGCAGGTGGAGGCAGATGGAGGCAGGTGGAGGCAGGTGGAAGCAGGTGGAGGCAGGTGGAGGCAGGTGGAGGCAGGTGGAGGCAGGTGGGGGCAGATGGAAGCAGGTGGAGGCAGATGGAGGCATATGGAGGCAGGTGGAAGCAGATGGAGGCAGATGGAGGCAGGTGGAAGCAGATGGAGGCAGGTGGAGGCAGGTGGAGGCAGATGGAGGCAGGTGGAAGCAGGTGGAGGCAGATGGAGGCAGGTGGAAGCAGATGGAGGCAGGTGGAGGCAGGTGGAGGCAGGTGGAGGCAGGTGGAGGCAGGTGGAAGCAGGTGGAGGCAGATGGAGGCAGGTGGAAGCAGATGGAGGCAGGTGGAGGCAGGTGGAGGCAGGTGGAGGCAGGTGGAGGCAGGTGGGGGCAGATGGAAGCAGGTGGAGGCAGATGGAGGCATATGGAGGCAGGTGGAGGCAGATGGAGGCAGGTGGAGGCAGGTGGAGGCAGATGGAGGCATATGGAGGCAGGTGGAGGCAGATGGAGGCAGGTGGAGGCAGGTGGAGGCAGGTGGAGGCAGATGGAGGCATATGGAGGCAGGTGGAGGCAGATGGAGGCAGGTGGAGGCAGATGGAGGCAGGTGGAGGCAGGTGGAGGCAGGTGGAGGCAGGTGGGGGCAGATGGAGGCAGGTGGAGGAGCCTCCATGCCCAGGAGGAAACCTGTTGTACAGCTGCAGATGTCTGCAGATAGTGGAGACGCTACATAACATGCTACTAAATGACGTCAGCGCTTCACCTGCGTTCACCTGATCAATCATCCAATCTGAATGATTGTGTTGTCAATCATCCTCTCACGTTGGAGCCAAACGCTGCTGCTTTACGTCTAGAAGTGATGCAACACACCAGAGGTGGAGAATTCTCATTTATTCACAAGTTTATCTTTAGTGTGGTTTCTGTCAGGGTGGTGTTTATTTCTCTCCATCTGCTGCTCCTCCTCCTTCATGGTGATTATTGGTTCCTCTGCGAGGACACTGCAGCTAGGACACAAGGTGGAACCACCCCAGTCCTGTTTTCAGCTTCAGGTTGACGTAAAGTTCAGTGTTTCAGGATCTCGTTGTTTGAACTTGTTATTCTTCAGTTTACGGCGTTGATTTAACTGGTTGTTTTCTAAGTTTACATGTTTTTACATGTGCTGTAGAAATAAAGTTGACTTTGACTGACAAGACCAGAGCAACAATATTTAAGTTTAATGAAGCTCTGATCACATTTTAAGAGAAATTTACAAACAAATCCAGATTACTCCACTTAGTTTTTAATCTGTAGTATTTAGAAGTTGAGCTGACCATGTGTGCTTATGATGTGAAAACAATATCTTTACATGATTTTTATTATTTTTAGTCACTAAAAGAGCGTTTTAAAAGATGCCACAGAGTGTTGGGAGGGAGTCGGGTGAACGCTGAGGTTTATTATTGCAGCTGATGCTGCCACAGAATAATTGGTTGTGTTCGAGTCGTGTTCTGGGAAAGCAGGGCTGCATCTGCACCACCAGGCAGCAGGAAGCCGGTCGGTCAGGCCATTGTTTAGGATCACAACGCCAGCTTGTTCCTGCTTGTCACTGGATTTAACAAGTGTGTGGATCTGCCATCGCGTCAGTCTGTAGCAGCTTGTTGCATTCATGCTAACCTGATCCATGACTGCTTATTATGGAAAGACATGATTTTAATGAAAAGCTTATGGGAATGTGAGGGGAGGAGGTGGCGCCTACCTTCACAAGTACGTCCATCTGCCAGCAGCAAGAACCCTGGGAAACAGGAACAATGAGCTCGGCCCGCCGCTGGACGACACTGCTGACTGCAGGCGCCGTTTCCTGGAAGAGATGAGCATCGTATCACCTCCACACCTCACACTGCGAGAACACAGCAGAAACTCTCATCAGCATCATCATCATCATCATCGACTTGGGTCCTGCTTTGCTTCCTCTGTGTTTACTGACAGAAACCTGATTATCTCCAAAAAATCTATTCTTTCCATTTAACAGGTCGATAATTCTGTCGCAGAAAGACAAGAAGTTTCGCCCAGTCTTTCACCAGCAGGGGCGTTGCTAGACTTAGGGCTCTACAGGGGCCCCGGCCCCCACTACACACGTCAGATAACAGGAGCGTTGCTAGACTTAGGGCTCTACAGGGGCCCCGGCCCCCACTACACACGTCAGATAACAGGGGTGTTGCTAGACTTAGGGCTCTACAGGGGCCCCGGCCCCCACTACACGCGTCAGATAACAGGGGTGTTGCTAGACTTAGGGCTCTACAGGTGCCCCGGCCCCCACCGCTCACATCACATTTAGAAACAGGGGCGTTGCTATACATAGGGCTCTACAGGGGCCCCGGCCCCCACCACTCACACAACAACAGTGTGCTGATGCTGCAAAATAAAAGACAAAAAGAGGCCTTAGGTTCATCCTGTTCTAGAAAAGAGAAGAGAACTTGGGGAGTTTCATCATTTAATCCAGGATCTGAAGCTGGACCACGGCCGCTTCAGGACAGACTTTAGGACTAACCCGTAGGACAGTCTGAGGATCTGCTTCAGCAGTTAGCTGCTTGCTTTAAGAAGCAGAGAAGAAATGATAAAGATGTTCCATGATGATGCAAAGTGTGAATGAAATAGCAGCGAAAGTGACGCCTGCACAGCTCACAACCGGTGATCTATCAGTCCACACGCCTTTTCTGATTGGTCCATTCTGTCGGATGCAAAAATTTTAAAAATCAACCTCGGTTTAAAAAAACTAAACTTATCAAATTGCTGTACGGAGTTTTATTTCTGACGTGAACATTTACATTTACTTTACGCTGATCCCATAAAAAAGATTGCCATGGTAATTTATTCATTCATTCATTTTTCGAACTGCTTGGTCCGATTGAGGGTCGCAGGAGGCTGGAGCCTATCCCACCAATCACTGGGCGAGAGGCTGCTACGCAGTCATGCTTTCATTGGAATAAGCAGCACAAAAGATAAATGGCTGACAGTCTGATTCCAGTTTCAGACAAATGGTTACCATCCAGCACCAGCTGCACCAGTTGGGCCAACATCCAGACAACCATCTTGTTAAGCTGGGATCACATGAGGACACTGGCGACATAAATCCACCCAACTACAAAAAGCTGACTTCCAGATATGCAACATGAAAATCAGCGAGTGGCGCAGAACAGCTGGATGTGTTTTCTGTCATGTTTATTACATGAAGGAATCCCTGTAGGCCGGCTCAGAGAGGAGTCACTCCATCCTCTGCTTCTGCTGGTTTGTCTCCGTGTTGGTGCTGTCTGCATTACCTGTGCAGGGATCCAGGTGGACAGGGCTGCTGGTGGTTCCACTGGCTGTGGTGGTGGTGGTACTGGTTTGTACTGGACCCACAGCAGGACCGTTGACGGCTCTGACCCGGTTGTCCTCCTCTGGGCTTACTGCACGATAATGACGGACAGAAAGGATGATGAAGGCTATCTGACGATCAAACAGGAAGTTACTGAGGTGAAGCAGCATTAATGTGAGCAGTGATGGATGTTTGTCATTAAACTTTTTACAGATCAGCTAATTATCTTCCACTGAGGCGGTGATGACGATGGTAACGTTCCTGCCTCTGCTGGTGGAGGTAAAGTCAGCTCTGTAGACGTCTCATTTCCTGTCAGGGAGGTTTCCTCACAAAAGAGGACCATAAAATAAAACAACTCTAGATGAGATATGAATAAAACGTCACTGCGCAGACTGAGAGAAAATTCTTTTAGCGTTTAGCTTTTTCTTTAGACTGAAAAGTTCCTGTAAGACAAATAAATAGCTGATAAAAACAGAAGAAAACATGCTGAACCTGCTTCCTGGCTCAGAAAAGGGACCGTTACAACATTTACTTTCACCATTATTCTCAGTAATCACAGTAAACAGCAACATCTGCAGAATCCTCATCATCAGGACTTTCCATCTGGGATCATGTCATCGTAAGTCAGAAAGTTCTGGATGCATTTGGATCCAGATTTCAGGAAATCACAGAGATTGACCCAAAAAAAGAAGAAAAAAAACCCAACTGATTCCATTTTGGGACGGATCCAGATCACCATCTGGATGCAGGAATTCTTTCCTAAGAGGAGATGGAGACAATTTTTCCAGTTTTTAAATAAAAAATAAGATGAACAATTACTGGCAACGATGAATTAGGATGTCTTAGTGGAAGTCTGTGTTGTCTGAAGGCTTCTAGTTTAATCAGAAATAATATGTTTTATTTATAGAGCTTTTTCAGGACACTTAAAGACGCTTCAAAGCAGGCAAACAGGAAATATGCCTGACAAACATTCAATTCAATTCTATTCAAATATTATGTAGCACATTTAACACAACCTCTGTTGACAAAGTGCTGAACAAAATTAAAATCAAGTTAAAAGTATTCATACCAAAGATATTAATAAACATCTTTGGTTTAAAAGAAAATACTATCAGGACAACAGGTAAAACACAATAAAACAGTTTTAAACAACAGTAAAACCCAAGTAACATCACAATGTTAGTAATTCTCAGGACACCTCCGTACATAGAATTATTTAAGATGATTAAAATGATTAACCCTTTAGCCATCGGGCCGTTTTTATGTATTTTTTCATATAAAATCTTGTATAATCTGTTAGATTTTTCATATTTCTGTACATATGCGCATCACGGACAGGCGCAATGAATAATAATAATAATAATAATAATAATAATAATAATAATAATTATAATATTTAATCATAAAAATGTTTCTGATAAAATAATAAAATATATTAACTGTATTTGTTTTATTATCCAAAGGTGCTGAAACCTCTTCTGGGACATGAAACCCACATATTTACACAAGACTGTGTCATCATGTTGGCTGCGCCCCAGGGTGGGCCCCACTGGTTCAGGGGTTAAACATGTCTCTGAAAATAAATGTTTGGCGAGTTTTTGTCAGGTAGCGATTGCAGGTGTGTTCGCAGAGTGAGTTCCAGAGAAAAAGCTGGACAGATGGATCGGTGCGGCGTCTGCAGTAATGCGGACTCTGCGCCGGTCTGTCGTGGTGAAGAAGGAGCTGAGCCAGAAGGCGAAGCTCTCCATTTACCAGTCGATCTACGTTCCTACCCTCACCTATGGTCATGAGCTGTGGGTCGTGACCGAAAGAACCAGACCTCGTATACAGGCGGCTGAAATGAGTTTCCTCCGCAGGGTGGCCGGGCTCTCCCTTAGAGATAGGGTGAGGAGCTCGGTCATCCGGGAGGAGATCAGAGTAGAGCCGCTGCTCCTCCGCATCAAGAGGAACCAGTTGAGGTGGCTCGGGCATCTGGTCAGGATGCCTCCTGGGCCTCCCTGGTGAGGTGTTCCAGGCACGTCCCTCTGGTAGGAGACCCCGGGGAAGACCCAGGACACGCTGGAGGGATTATATCTCTTGGCTGACCTGGGAACGCCTCGGGATCCCCCCCGCAGAGTTGGCAAATGTGGCTGGGGAGAGGGAAGTCTGGGTATCCCTGCTTAGGCTGCGACCCAACCCCAGATAAGTTGCAAAAGATGGATGGATGGATGATGAAAGATTGAAACCAGAAATGTCCAAAGTCCTGCAGGTTTTCCACGTATTCCTGTTCCACACACGTGGCTTCCATTAAATGGATCCAAAGACTGATAAATTCTGCACTATGAATGATAAATATAAGTCAGGTGTGTTGGAGCAGGGATACATTCAAACCTGCAGGAGTGTGGCCCTTAAAGACTGGAGCTGGACACCCCTGATTTAAAGCATCCATGCCTCCAGGATCCAGGCTAAAGCTGGAGAGGACTCCAGGTGGAAGGGAAAGATGGAAGGGTTAATTGTGTCGAATGCTGCAGCAGAAAGAGGGAAAGAAGAAGGACAGATGTCCAGATGTCATACGGAGGGCAGTTTGTATATTCTGTATAGGATCCAGACAGAAACTGAAAGGTTGCAGGAGAGGACATGGGTTTGGAGCTGGGAGAAGACAACATGCTGATTAGAGGCAGATTAGAGATGGGATGGAAATGGACCATGTCATCAGGGTCGAGATCGGGTTTCCTGACAGCAGTCTCAGAGGACCTGAACCAGAGACGAGTCAGGAATTACTGATACTGGACAACAGGGGAAATGGTTGCAACGCAGCCTCTGATGTTGACGGATGTCCGGCAGACATGACAGCAGGAATGACATTGGTTGTGTGGTGAGTTTCCAATCATCTGGTCGGTGACAGGAGGAGGTGTCTGAGTGCAGGATGGAAACTTATACGCAGGTCTACACAACATTCTGCAACATTTAGCTGCCAGTTTTGTTGGGATGGATACCATCGCTGCTAAAACCAATCCAAAAAGGACAATCGTCAGTAAAGTCCATGCAGTGGACTCAACACGCTGACTGAGACCAGGTGTTTAGACTGGTTAACCTGCTGAGGCGAGCAGCACTGAGACTCACGGTGAGCAAGGCCCAGAGGTAAAAATATCCTTGTTGTAGTGTCGGAAAACTTAAAGATGTTGACTCTGTTCTGACTGCTGAAGAACTGAGTTATTAGTTCCCACATGAAGGATTCTCTGTTTGATGAAGGAAGACGAGAGGCAGTGAGCGAGTAGAGCAGCGGCTTTGTCTAGGAAACAAGCGTCACTGAATGTTCCAGTCACCTACTGGGAATGGAGGAAGGTGAAAGAACGAGTTGGAGATGACAACAGGACCTTTTCCGCTGTGCATGCTGTGTTCACCGACCAATGGAAGACTGAGGCCGCCGTTCCTTCTTCTGATAACGGCGTCCTTCATCAGCCTGCGGCGCGACCAGGCAATACTTCACCGCTGGGCGCAGACCTAAACTCCACCTCTTCTCAGGGTCTGACTGGAATTAGCAGCCTCTACTGGGACCAGCAGCAGATGGATCCAGTTCCTGCTGATTAGCAGCAGAGTTGAAATGTGTTCAGCAACATCAGCAACTTGGTTTGAGCCGGGACCGGAGCTGCATCTGTGTCACATGACACAGCGGCAGCCCCCTCGCTCTCTGGCAGTGGCCATCGGGATTGTTAGAAACGCTGTTTATTGGTCTCTGTTGACGCTCATGAAGCTGCACCGTCCAGATGAATGAAAAGAGAATCTCCAACATTTCTGTCGGGTGTTAAAGGCTCTTCTGAGATCAGCTCAGAAGCATGAGACTGATGGTGAAGGCAAAGATTAGCATGTATCATGTCATGAAAAACGTTGTTTAATCTGAGATGAGCTGGTACCTGGTGCACAGGAGTGTCCATCGTCCTGCAGGATGTAGCCGCGGTGGCAGCCACAGCGGTACGAACCCCAGATGTTGCTGCATGTGTGCTGGCACAGCTTGCCACGGTCAAGCTCGCACTCGTCCACATCCTGCTGCTCCTCCACGGCGTTGACAGCTTCGCCTGGAGCTCGGATGGAGAGCCCCTCCCTCTGCAGCTCTCTGTCTGAGACTTAAAATAATGAGAGAGACCTGAAATATCCCAGAAGCAACACACTCATGTCAGAAAACCACCTTCCAGGCTCCACCCTCACCTGCAGGCCGTGCACGCTCACGTTGCACGCTCCACCCTCACCTGCAGGCCGTGCACGCTCACGTTGCACGCTCCACCCTCACCTGCAGGCCGTGCACGCTCACATTGCACGCTCCACCCTCACCTGCAGGCCGTGCACGCTCACGTTACACACCCTCACCTGCAGCTAAAATAAATTGAGCTGATTTGGATTAAATCTCCCTAAATTTAATTAATTGCATTGAATGTCTCTGTTTTGTGGGTCTTGAAATGATGTAAATTTGTGTTTTATAAATGAACATAAATTTACTGAGTTTAGATGTACTGAATGTTGTTTAATTGCCGGGATGTACTTCAGCTTCCCGTGAGCCTGAATCTGGGGGGCCAGACCGAGCCTGAAGTTTTTAATGTGTGTTTGTAATCAGCACTGTCCACCAAGAGAACAGATATCTTCTCTTTATTTAGCAAAGCAAACTTCTTTTTCTCAGATAAACAGAAGTTAAACGTCAGGTAAGAAACCTTCTGCATTCTGCTTTAGCTGGACAAAATACACTTTGTCCAGGCACTTACCTGGTTTTAATTCAGTGGCGCAGCGTAATTAGGTCTTTTTTTAATCATTATTAAAAGGCTGTAAGTCATAAGAGTGAAAATATTCCCATGGAAATAATTCGAGGGCATCTCATCTGAATATTCTTCCATAAAACACGCTTGTGTGTAAGAGACTTGGAGTTTGTGCAGCTGCTAAACCTGTGCCAGCTTTCAGCAGCCTAATTAACTCCCACTTCAGAATGACATCAGTGAAATTTCCTGTTTAAAGTCGGAGGAAATGAGCTGCAGTCTGTGGTTGCAGTGCAGCCTGTTAAAGAGGATTTAGCAGAATTTCTCTGATGTTGTGAATGAAATAACAGGCTGAAGCAGCAGGAAGGCTGACCTCACCTCTAGCCTGACTAATAACACCCTTCTGACAGGCTCTGAGTCTGCTCTGGAAGAATTCAGGTCAAACTGAACAAATGTATGAAAATATTAAATAAATGAGTTGTTTTGTGGTTAATCTTATGCTTCTCTATGATGAACTGAATGTTCTGTTTGCATATTTAGTCCGACCACCAGACAAACATTACAATAACTAGATGGTGGCCTGTCCCTGTGGAGTTTGCATGTTCACCCTGGTATGTGTGGCTTCTCTCCGGGTACTCTGACTTCCTCCCACCATACAAAAACATGCATGTTATGTTAATTAGTTAGTCAATATTGACTGGGTGTGAGTGGTTGTTTGTCTCTTTGCGCTGTCCTGCGATGGACTGGTCACCTGTCCAGGTCTACCTGCCTCTTACTTGATGATTGCTGAGATAGGCTCCAGCTTCTCAAACGGAATAAGTGGTTAAGAAAATGGATGGATGATGGATGGATGGATGGATGGATGAAGAGGTGAATGATGGATGGATGGATGGATGGATGAAGAGTTGAAGGATGGATGGATGGATGGATGGATGGATGGATGGATGAAGAGTTGAATGATGGATGGATGGATGGATGGATGAAGAGTTGAATGATGGATGGATGGATGGATGGATGAAGAGTTGAATAATGGATGGATGGATGGATGGATGAAGAGTTGAATAATGGATGGATGGATGGATGGATGAAGAGTTGAATGATGGATGGATGGATGGATGAAGAGTTGAATGATGGATGGATGGATGGATGGATGAAGAGTTGAATGATGGATGGATGGATGGATGAAGAGTTGAATGATGGATGGATGGATGGATGAAGAGTTGAATGATGGATGGATGGATGGATGGATGAAGAGTTGAATGATGGATGGATGGATGGATGGATGAAGAGTTGAATGATGGATGGATGGATGGATGGATGGATGAAGAGTTGAATGATGGATGGATGGATGGATGGATGAAGAGTTGAATGATGGATGGATGGATGAAGAGTTGAATGATGGATGGATGGATGAAGAGTTGAATGATGGATGGATGGATGGATGGATGGATGAAGAGTTGAATGATGGATGGATGGATGGATGGATGGATGGATGAAGAGTTGAATGATGGATGGATGGATGGATGAAGAGTTGAATGATGGATGGATGGATGGATGAAGAGTTGAATGATGGATGGATGGATGGATGAAGAGTTGAATGATGGATGGATGGATGGATGAAGAGTTGAATGATAGATGGATGGATGGATGGATGAAGAGTTGAATGATGGATGGATGGATGGATGGATGAAGAGTTGAATGATGGATGGATGGATGGATGGATGAAGAGTTGAATGATGGATGGATGGATGGATGGATGAAGAGTTGAATGATGGATGGATGGATGGATGGATGAAGAGTTGAATGATGGATGGATGGATGGATGGATGAAGAGTTGAATGATGGATGGATGGATGGATGGATGAAGAGTTGAATGATGGATGGATGGATGGATGGATGAAGAGTTGAATGATGGATGGATGGATGGATGGATGAAGAGTTGAATGATGGATGGATGGATGGATGGATGAAGAGTTGAATGATGGATGGATGCAGCTGCCTCTAATGGGACAGACTACTTGTTACACTGTGGTCCAAGCCGGGGTCCTTGTCAGGGACCACCAGTGTAGTCCCCCCAGCGAGGCGAACCACTCTCTTGGGAAGGACCACCGATGCAGTTGTGACTCAGATCCGTCATTTCCACAACATCCCTTCTGCAGGAATCTCTAACCATCTAAGTTCTGAAATGTTACATCGAAGTTTGTGTTTTCTGATAATTAGGTTAATAAAATTAAATAAATTTTTATTTTCTCTCTCTCTTTTTTTTTTCTCATTTAAAAATAAATATCAGATATTTCAGCTCATGTCCCAACATTATAACTTCCTTCTGAGGAAAATTAAACTATTTTTATTCATTCAAATTTTGAATGAATAAATTTTGAATGTCGTTTTTTCAAATGAGAAAAAACTGGTCAATTGGATGTTTTTGGTTGAATCCAAGCTGTGTGAAAAGCCACTGATGCAGACGTCATCAGTGTGAGGGGTGTGATGGCTCAGAGACCAGGAAACGTTTGCTGGCAACAGTGGAGCGACAACAGCCTGAGCAGCCATCTGTTTCTGCTTCGTCTTCGCTCACATACATCATTTCACATTACTCTAAATGGTAATGTGACTCCAGGCCAATCAGGACAGAGCATCTGTCTTTAGGAACATCAGCCCATTCTCCACCTGCAATATGAGCCTCAGTGTGGGCCAAATATTGATGCCTCCAGCTCAGTCTGTTCCTCATCTCTGCAGAGATCTGTCCAGCTTCTGTGGGACCGAAAGCTTTCAGGAGGAAACAGAAGGAAAATAATCTCAATCATTTTACCAAAGTTTCAGTTCTGTTTGAAAACCTTCTGTTGTTTTTTACTCAAACACCTCCACCTCTTCAACTTCCTCTTTACACCGGCATCCAACCAGCCAATCACATGACAGAAAGTAGACATCTTGACATGGTGAAGACGACTTGGCTACACAGGTAGTTCAGCTGTTGGGAGACCTGGCAGTCCGGTCGCTTCGCTTTGGATCCACAAGCCGAGCAGCTGCAGCACACAGCCAGGGAAGGTGGTGTTAGAGACGCTCACCGATGAGGCGCTCTTCAAACTGAGCATCAGGATGAAGAAGAAAGGAGATTTAAGGTTGCTGGTCTGAGTGTTTACTGGGATTTTCACACACAACCATCTCCAGTGTTTCCAGAGAAGGTCTGAAGAAGAGCAGCAGCTGTCTGGACCAGAACCAGCAGAAGACCACAGCGGGTTCCCTCCTGTCAGTAAGAACAGGAAACTGAGGCTACAATTCACACAGACTCACCAGAACTGGACAATAGAAGATGGAGAAACGTTGCTGGTCTGATGAGTCTCCAGTTCAGCTCCACATTCACATGGTAGGATCAGAATCTGCTGGAAACATCATGACAACATGGATCTATTCCTTTTCCTGTCCCATTTTGTACCAACATGACATGGTTAAACCAGTCCTGCTGCTGACCATGTCCATCCCTTTCTGAGCACAGTGTAGCATCTTCTGATGGAAACTTCCAGCAGGATGATGCACCCTGTCACAAAGCTCACATCATCTCCACCATGACGATGAGTTCACTGTCCTCCAATGGCCTCCACAGTCACCTGATCTACATCCAGCAGAGCAGCTTTGGGATGTGGTGGAACGGGAGATTCTCAGCAACTGTGTGACGCTTCATGTGATATATAGAATATCTCTGAGGAATGTTTCCACTATGTTCAATCAAAGACACTAATAAGTAAGAAGGATGTCCGACTTGTTATCAGAAGGTGGTCTTGATGAAGAGGATGGGAAGTAGATTTATTCAGTTCTGGACACTTGATTGGCTCCCGGACTCGTTTCATGACAGATAACTGATGCTGATGGTTTTCCACTGAATAAATCATCCAGGAAACTGAAAAAGGAATTATTTTTAGAATCTTCTTCAGTGATGATCCAGATCAAATTCCAGCTCCATCCAGGATTTTAAAAGCAGCTCTGAGTTAAGAGATGAAAACTACCTCCGCTCATCCCAGATAAAACCTCCGTTTCTGGCTCATAGCTTCGTGTCTGAACACTTTGCCTGTTAATTCATCCAACATTTTATATCACACCAAGTTATTCGGTGTGGCCCTGCGATGGACTGGAGAGCTATCCAGGGTGTACCCTGCCGTTCGCCCAAAAGACTACTGGGATAGGCTCCAGCTTTCCCGCAACCCTGAATTAGATTAAGCAGTTAGGAAAATGAATAAATGAATGAACCAAGTTATTCAATGACAAACACGCAAACTTCATCTGGGGATGGTGATTTTAGCTTCCAAAAATCTAATACACAGTCATGACCGTAGGACCGCAGACCATCCTTGTTGTAAGTTTACTACCTGGACTACCGTAAAAACTTAATTTTACCACTTTCTTAAAAAAAATTTGGATAAAATTTAAAACCAGAGCAAATGGCACACTTCAACACAGATGCATGTATGATGCAGGGTTCTGTCTTCACCGACAAACTTTTCATGGTCACAGAACTACCTTCTTAGGAGGTAGATTTGCCAATGCCCATAACTGAAACAAACTACTCAACCAGCTGCTAGTCTGTAGCAACAGTTATGGAGAAATATTTAAAACCCCCTATTGGAAAAATGTAGATTCATTAAGTTTGGTGCTTACTGCTTAACTACCTGTTAGTTACCGCTTAGCTACCTGTTTGCTCCTACTTATTTACTTGTTAGCTACCACCTAGTTACCTCTTAGCTACCGCTTAGCTAACTGTTAGCTACCACTTAGCTATCTGTTCGCTACCACTTAGCTACCGCTTAGCTAACTGTTAGCTACCACTTAGCTACTTGTTAGCTACTACTTAGCTACCTGTTTGCTACTACTAAGTTACCTGTTAGCTACCACTTTGCTACCGCTTAGCTAACTGTTAGCTACCACTTAGCTACCACTTAGCTAACTGTTAGCTACCACTTAGCTAACTGTTAGCTACCACTTAGCTAACTGTTAGCTACCACTTAGCTAACTGTTAGCTACCACTTAGCTACCACTTAGCTAACTGTTAGCTACAAATTAGCTAACTGTTAGCTACAAATTAGCTACCTATTTACATCAAGCACCTTCTAGAAACCAAGCATTCAAGACTGCACCAAACTCCATATGCAATAAAAAAAAATCTGGTGTGTCTGGAATAAATTTTAAGGTGTTTATTAAATAAAAATAAAAATAAATTTATTTAAAAATTGAAATAGCAGGAATAGAGTGGATTGCCCTCTCTGGGAGTCAGGTCCTGCCTCAAGTGGAGGAGTTTATATATCTCGGGGTCTTGTTCACGAGTGAGGGAAGGCTGGAGCGTGAGATCGACAGATGGATCGGTGCGGCGTCTGCAGTAATGCGGACTCTGCGCCGGTCTGTCGTGGTGAAGAAGGAGCTGAGTCAGAAGCTCACCTCGCCCTGGTGAGGTGTTCCAGGCACGTCCCTCTGGGAGGAGACCCCAGAGAAGACCCAGGACACGCTGGAGGGATTATATCTCTCGGCTGGCCTGGGAACGCCTTGGGATCCCCCTGCAGAGTTGGCAAATGTGGCTGGGGAGAGGGAAGTCTGGGTTTCCCTGCTTAGGCTGCTGCCCCCGCGACCGGACCCCGGATAAGCGGCTTTGTTTTTTCTTTTTGTTTTGCTGCAGTAAAATTCCAATGATGACTTTTATGTTTATAATTCTAATAATCCGACGAGTCACATTTTATTCCATGTGCAGAAGAGCATGTTGCTCTTATTGTTTGCACAGGTTCACATACATGATACATAAATTAACCTTGTATTTGAAAAGGTTTTATCAGTAAAGACTTAACACTACGATCCAACTGCAGATCTGAATGCTCATCCGATTTCCTGCAGTAATTTTTTTCTTTGGCTTGGTTATTCACTTTCATTCATTCATCACGTAGATCAGTGACAACTGTACACAGCCCTGAGGAGGCACGCATGCACGGAGGAAGATGCGTCTACTTGTAAACATGAATGCGACCTGTGTTTGTGTACTAATTTCATTCAGTCGGAGGTGACACAATAATGACCAACTGATGATGGAAAGAAGGAAGACAGCTGATCTTCATCCTCTGTATGTTTGTGGACGCAGAGAACGGAACCTGTCTCAGACTTCTGATGTTTATACTGATGTGGATCTGATCTATTAGCATATGAGAGTAGCCTGGCTCGGATCTGTGCTGTTCAGACTGAAATAATAAGATAAAAGATGGCTGACATGTGAGCAGAAAAGTCAGATTGAGTAAGTTTTGGCTGCAGTGTGAATGGAGCCTCAAACTGAACCAACAGGGTTAATAACATGCAGGGAGGTGAGGAGCCCCAGGTGCAGCAGATACCTCTTCTAGGCGGAGCAGTGGGTCGGGGTTTCTCCTTCCTCCTCAGTGGAAGCTGATCTGGATCGTCCTCCTCCTCGCAGCAGGTCAGGAAGATGTGGCTGCATGGGTAGTTCAGGTGCTGGGAGGCCTGGCAGTCCTGTCCTTCGCTTCGCATCCATAAGCCGAGGGCGCAGCAGCTGCAGCACACCTGCAGGTCCACACAGCCGGGGAGGGTGGTGTTAGAGACGCTCCCTGACGAGGCGCTCCTCGCGTCTCTGACACCACCTCCCTGCACGGCTCCCACTTTCAGACATGAGGGCAGACTTGGCCGCTTCCTCCTGCTGTAAGTTGAACCACATGTCTTACAAAGAAAACCTTTTTCTTCTGAAACGCGCGAAGTGAAGGACTTGGCACGATGACTTGGCTCTACGCAGGGACATATGGCTGGGGGGCCAGACCAGAAAGTTTCCTCTTACAGGAGCGGGGGACGTCGTCTGAGCCGTTTCCATGTGGAAGCACTCACAGCTCATGTCAACCTGTTTGCCAGTAAACATAAACAAACCTCGCTGCTGGATCAGAAATCTGCCCCGGATCAGAACGGGGATGTTCCAGCGCTACAGGCAGAAAAAAAAACCTCATCTTCTCCACTTTCATCTGCAACCAGAACGTAACCAATCTTACGTTCCTCTGAGGGGGAACTTTCACTGCTTCATGATTTATTTATAAAGAACTTGATCTGAAAACGTGTTTGTCATCACGTCTGATCTCATGTCCCTCCTTTTGTTTCTCTCATCAGTTTTTCATGGCTTGTACCTGGTGGGAGTCATCTGTGCACGGGTGAACCTCATCAGCTTCACACGCGTGTCCGGCTCGGGCCGAAACCACGCCTGATTCACAGCGGTTCTCCTTCACGGCGCTCAGGCAGCACTGCTTCCACGCCACCCTGAAACACAAACATGTCAGCACAAAGCGGGAAAACCGGGATTTAAACAGTTTAGTCAAACTTCTGAGAGGGTTTAGCATATGGAGGGACAAACCTGTCATAACAAAGAATAAATAAATAAGTAAAGAAATAAGTAAATAAATAAATGATAATGTGAGAAAATAAATACTTTGATATATAAATATAAATGTTTACATTTTTGATTAGTTTATCCATTTATTTGTCTGTTTTTCACCAACAAGCACTTGGTTTTTTTTATTTTCACATTTATTTATTTTTCTTCTGTTCATTATTAATTTACACAACTATTAATTTTTATTTCCACCTTTATTTATTCAAATATTTATTTTTACCTCTCCACATTTCCCCTTTTCTAAATGCACACATATATTTTCCCCACTCTGCATGTTATTCCCTCTGTTTATGCTAATGAGGTGGGCGTTCCTAACCGTAAGCTAAAACACAATTGGTTAGCTTCGAGATGTCAACCAATCAGCTCTCAGGTTTTGTCCTGCATCGTGGAGTAAACTTGACCTCTGACTCAAGCTAACTTTGCTACACTACACTACACTAGCTGAAGTGATCGCAGCTACTGTACTGCACGCCGACTGCTTTCGCTTTCAGAAAGGTCATCCCCGGCGGCATGGGTGGGCGTTGGGGGGGCGGTGTCCACCCATAGAGCCATCTGTGCCTACCCTGCATTAAAAACTGTTTTCTGTTTATTTTATTTGGGTTTTGTTTTTTCGTCGGAGTAGCCATCTTCAGTTAACTATCTGGATTTTACGAGTCAGCAGCTGAATTTTTTTCCCTACTTTCTCTGTAAATCACACAGAAATCATGAGAAAGTGTAAACAGTGTTTTAGGTTTCACCCATTCAGAAAAGAAGGTGAATATTTCAACCATGTGTGTTTGACATGTTGGTAAAATACACTTTAATTAGCGATATTACTTTCAATATGACACATCGATCGTTCCACTGATATAAATAACTGATAACAGTCAGAGAACATCATCCACATCTGTTCTAAGAAGGATGGGATGCAAATATCTGACTTGTTTACCTAGAAAATATTCAATTCAATTCAACTTTATTTATATAGCGTCAAATCACGGCAATGCCATCTCAAGACGCTTTACAGACAGAGGGGAAAACATAATGAAAGCCAATTCATAACAGCCTATATAAGGAAACCAACAGATTGAGTTGAGTCCAACTCAATCTCCCATCCTGAGCAAGCACACTGGCGACAGTGGGAAGGAAAAAACTCCCTTTTAACAGGAAGGAAACCTCCGGCAGAACCTGGCTCAGGACAGGCAGCCATCTGCCTCTGCTGTGTGGGGGGAAGAGGACAGAAAGACAACAGACAACAGGAACTGCTACTCCCAGCCAGGGAGACCTGCTGAGACAGGAGACATACATGTTAATGATGCAACACTGTTATTGGGGGGGGGGGGGGGGGGGGGGGGGGGGGGGGGTAAAAGAGAGAGATAAAGAGAAAAAGAAAGAAGCTCAGTGTATCAGGAAATGTCCCTCAGCAGTCTAAACCTATAGCAGCATAACTAAGGGATGCTAACCATCCCTAGCTATAGGACTTATCAAAAAGATAAGTCTTCAGCCTAGTCTTAAAGGTGGGGAGGGTGTCTGCTTCCCTAACACTAACTGGGAGCTTATTCCATAAGAGAGGGGCCTGATAACCAAAGGCTCTGCCTCCTGCTCGGCTCTTTGAGACTCTAGGAACCACAAGTAAGCCTGCAGTCTGTGAACGAAGTACTCTGCTTGGTATATAAGGAACAATGAGGTCTTTGATATATAGTGGTGCCTGGTTATGGAGGGCTTTATATGTAAGGAGAAGGATTTTAAATTCTATTCTAGATTCAACAGGCAGCCAATGAAGAGAGGCTAAAACTGGAGAAATATGATCTCTCATGCTGGTTCTGGTCAGGACTCTGGCTGCAGAATTCTGGATCAGCTGAAGGCTTTTCAGGGCATATTTAGGACAGCCCAGTAATAGAGAGTTACAGTAATCTAGTCTCGAAGTAACAAAAGCGTGAACCAGTTTTTCTGCATCACTCTGAGACAGAATGTCCCTAATTTTGGCTATATTACGTAAATGAAAGAAGGCTGTTTTAGTAACCTGCTTAATATGTGGACCAAAGGACAGGTCAGGGTCAAATATTACTCCAAGGTTTCTCACTGTAGCACTGGAAGCTAAAGTAATGCCATCCAGGTTCATTACAAAACCGGAAAATTTAGCTCTGAGTTTTTCAGATCCAACGAGAATTACTTCAGTCTTATCTGAGTTTAAGAGGAGAAAATTTCTAGACATCCAAGTCTTTATGTCTATGAGACAATTTTGTAGCCTATTGGGCTGATTTGTTTCATCTGGTTTAAAGGATAAGTATATCTGAGTATCATCTGCATAACAATGAAAGTTTATTCCATGTTGTCTAATAATTTTGCCTAAAGGGAGCATATATAGCGTGAAGAGTATTGGTCCAAGTACAGAACCTTGAGGAACTCCATGCCTTACTGTAGTTTGGGAGGAGGACTTGTCATTTACATGAACGAACTGAAGTCTATCAGATAAATATGATTTAAACCAGCTTAACGCTGTACCTGTAATTCCAACCCCCTGTTCTAGTCTCTGTAACAGAATGTTATGATCGACTGTATCAAATGCAGCACTAAGATCAAGCAGGATAAGTACGGACACAAGTCCTTTGTCTGAGGCCATAAGAAGGTCATTAGTAACTTTCACCAATGCCGTTAAGGGATGCTAACCATGCTTAACATCTGTCATCATTCAGACTGACATGTTTTACATGATGCATGCTGAAATATTTAACTTATTTTGCAAGAGAAGTCAATATCACGTCATCATTCAGCTGATTTTAAACATTGGTCAACATGACAAACAGTCTGCAGAATGAATTTTAATTCCACAACAGACAAAACTACATTACATTTGCCATCAGGTGTGTCGGGCAAAATATCAGGATCAATTATCAAATGAGTTGATAAATATCAGATATCAGACCATCACACATGAAGTTTTGACTCCAGCTGAATACGCGACTCACCTGCAGACGGAGCGTTTGTCTCTCAGCTCGGGCATGTGCTTGCAGTGGAGGTTTTCACTGGCCCATTTCTGGCCGGCAGCACAGCAGTCCTGCAGCAGGTCTCTAGCTGACACACCTGGATCTGCAGCCAAAGACATGCAGGTATGCACACGTCAACACACACTGCGGATGGATTTACAGCAGTAAATCTGCTGAGCAGACAGAGGCAACATTTCTCCAAAGCAGAGAACTGCAGGAAACAGTGGTCTCTTTTCTACCCAGGTCTGAGCAAAACCAGCCAGTTTCTTCTGGAAGGAAATGTTCTGCCCTCATGTCCTTTTAACCTTGGATGGGTGTGTTTACTGCTGCCTTTCACTGGCCTGCTTGTTGTGTTGGGGTTAAATCTGAATTCATCATCTTCCTGAAGAAACTTCAACACATGTGAGACGGTCTGGTGAGTTTATTTTCAACACTGATCTCGTACAAATTGAAAATGCAAACCCTCCAGTGAGGGCTGATAACTTAGTGCCTCAGTGAGGAGTGAAGTCTGACTGTACAGAGGTTCCCTCAGGAACCTGTCCAGGCTCCCTCATCAAATTAAACCAAGAATCCATGTTTGAGAAAGTGTCTCTGACTGGAAAAGGATGTTTCAGACACAAAGCTTAGAGACAGGAACGGAGGTTTTATCTGCGATGAGCAGAGGTAGTTTTTCATCTCCTGACTCGGAGAGCTGCTTGTGAAGTCCTGGAGGTTGGAGCTGGAGGCGTATCTGCATTATCATCATCATTTAGATGTTTAGACACTGAGGAAGTTTAGAGAAATAATTCCTGCAGAATTTATTCCGAAGAAAACCATCAACATCACTTATAATTAATAAAACGAGTCCAGGAGCCCATTAGGTAACCAGAACTGAATAAATCTGCTCCCCGTCCTCTTCATCAGGTCCACCTTCATGGATCTCATGATGAGAATCTCCCGTTCCACCTCATCATGATGAGAATCTCCCGTTCCACCACATCATGATGAGAATCTCCCGTTCCACCACATCATGATGAGAATCTCCCGTTCTACCTCATCATGATGAGAATCTCCCGTTCCACCTCATCATGATGAGAATCTCCCGCTCCACCACATCATGATGAGAATCTCCCGTTCCACCTCATCATGATGAGAATCTCACGTTCCACCTCATCATGATGAGAATCTCCCGTTCCACCTCATCACCATGAGAATCTCCCGTTCCACCTCATCATGATGAGAATCTCCCGTTCCACCTCATCACCATGAGAATCTCCCGTTCCACCTCATCACGATGAGAATCTCCCGTTCCACCTCATCATGATGAGAATCTCCCGTTCCACCTCATCATGATGAGAATCTCCCGTTACACCTCATCACCATGAGAATCTCCCGATCCACTTCATCATGATGAGAATCTCCCGTTCCACCTCATCACCATGAGAATCTCCCGTTCCACCTCATCACCATGAGAATCTCCCGTTCCACCTCATCATGATGAGAATCTCCCGTTCCACCTCATCATGATGAGAATCTCCCGTTCCACCTCATCATGATGAGAATCTCCCGTTCCACTTCATCATGATGAGAATCTCCCGTTCCACCTCATCATGATGAGAATCTCCCGTTCCACCTCATCATGATGAGAATCTCCCGTTCCACCACATCATGATGAGAATCTCCCGTTCCACCTCATCATGATGAGAATCTCCCGTTCCACCTCATCATGATGAGAATCTCCCGTTCCACCTCATCATGATGAGAATCTCCCGTTCCACCTCATCATGATGAGAATCTCCCGTTCTACCTCATCATGATGAGAATCTCCCGTTCCACCTCATCATGATGAGAATCTCCCGTTCCACCTCATCACCATGAGTATCTCCCATTCCACTACATCACCATGAGAATCTCCCGTTCCACCTCATCACCATGAGAATCTCCCGTTCCACTACATCACCATGAGAATCTCCCGTTCCACTTCATCATGATGAGAATCTCCCGTTCCACCACATCATGATGACAATCTCCCGTTCCACCACATCACCATGAGAATCTCCCGTTCCACTACATCACCATGAGAATCTCCCGTTCCACCACATCATGATGACAATCTCCCGTTCCACCTCATCACCATGAGAATCTCCTGTTCCACCTCATCATGATGAGAATCTCCCGTTCCACTTCATCATGATGAGAATCTCCCGTTCCACCTCATCATGATGAGAATCTCCCGTTCCACCTCATCATGATGAGAATCTCCCGTTCCACCACATCATGATGAGAATCTCCCGTTCCACCTCATCATGATGAGAATCTCCCGTTCCACCTCATCATGATGAGAATCTCCCGTTCCACCTCATCATGATGAGAATCTCCCGTTCCACCTCATCATGATGAGAATCTCCCGTTCCACCACATCATGATGAGAATCTCCCGTTCCACCACATCATGATGAGAATCTCCCGTTCCACCTCATCATGATGAGAATCTCCCGTTCCACCTCATCATGATGAGAATCTCCCGTTCCACCTCATTATGATGAGAATCTCCCGTTCTACCTCATCATGATGAGAATCTCCCGTTCCACCTCATCATGATGAGAATCTCCCGTTCCACCTCATCACCATGAGAATCTCCCGTTCCACTACATCACCATGAGAATCTCCCGTTCCACTTCATCATGATGAGAATCTCCCGTTCCACCTCATCATGATGAGAATCTCCCGTTTCACCACATCATGATGAGAATCTCCCGTTCCACCTCATCATGATGAGAATCTCCTGTTCCACCACATCATGATGAGAATCTCCCATTCCACCTCATCATGATGAGAATCTCCCGTTCCACCTCGTCACCATGAGAATATCCCGTTCAACCTCATGATGAGAATCTCCCGTTCCACCTCATCACCATGAGAATCTCCCGTTCCACCTCATCACCATGAGAATCTCCCGTTCCACTTCATCATGATGAGAATCTCCCGTTCCACCTCATCATGATGAGAATCTCCCGTTCCACCACATCATGATGAGAATCTCCCGTTCCACCTCATCATGATGAGAATCTCCTGTTCCACCTCATCATGATGAGAATCTCCCGTTCCACCTCATCACCATGAGAATCTCCCGTTCCACCTCATCACCATGAGAATCTCCCGTTCCACCTCATCACCATGAGAATCTCCCGTTCCACTTCATCATGATGAGAATCTCCCGTTCCACCTCATCATGATGAGAATCTCCCGTTCCACCACATCATGATGAGAATCTCCCGTTCCACCTCATCATGATGAGAATCTCCTGTTCCACCACATCATGATGAGAATCTCCTGTTCCACCACATCATGATGAGAATCTCCTGTTCCACCTCATCATGATGAGAATCTCCCGTTACACTTCATCATGATGAGAATCTCCCGTTACACTTCATCATGATGAGAATCTCCCGTTCCACCACATCATGATGAGAATCTCCCGTTCCACCTCATCATGATGAGAATCTCCCGTTCCACCTCATCACCATGAGAATCTCCCGTTCCACCTCATCACCATGAGAATCTCCCATTCCACTACATCACCATGAGAATCTCCCGTTCCACCTCATCACCATGAGAATCTCCCGTTCCACTACATCACCATGAGAATCTCCCGTTCCACTTCATCATGATGAGAATCTCCCGTTCCACCACATCATGATGACAATCTCCCGTTCCACCTCATCACCATGAGAATCTCCTGTTCCACCTCATCATGATGAGAATCTCCCGTTCCACTTCATCATGATGAGAATCTCCCGTTCCACCTCATCATGATGAGAATCTCCCGTTCCACCTCATCATGATGAGAATCTCCCGTTCCACCACATCATGATGAGAATCTCCCGTTCCACCTCATCATGATGAGAATCTCCCGTTCCACCTCATCATGATGAGAATCTCCCGTTCCACCTCATCATGATGAGAATCTCCCGTTCCACCTCATCATGATGAGAATCTCCCGTTCCACCTCATCATGATGAGAATCTCCCGTTCCACCACATCATGATGAGAATCTCCCGTTCCACCACATCATGATGAGAATCTCCCGTTCCACCTCATCATGATGAGAATCTCCCGTTCCACCTCATCATGATGAGAATCTCCCGTTCCACCTCATCATGATGAGAATCTCCCGTTCCACCTCATCATGATGAGAATCTCCCGTTCCACCTCATCACCATGAGAATCTCCCGTTCCACTACATCACCATGAGAATCTCCCGTTCCACTTCATCATGATGAGAATCTCCCGTTCCACCTCACCATGATGAGAATCTCCCGTTTCACCACATCATGATGAGAATCTCCCGTTCCACCTCATCATGATGAGAATCTCCTGTTCCACCACATCATGATGAGAATCTCCCATTCCACCTCATCATGATGAGAATCTCCCGTTCCACCTCATCACCATGAGAATATCCCGTTCCACCTCATGATGAGAATCTCCCGTTCCACTTCATCATGATGAGAATCTGCTGTTCCACCTCATCATGATGAGAATCTCCCGTTCCACCTCATCATGATGAGAATCTCCCGTTCCACCACATCATGATGAGAATCTCCCGTTCCACCACATCATGATGAGAATCTCCCGTTCCACCTCATCATGATGAGAATCTCCCGTTCCACCTCATCATGATGAGAATCTCCCGTTCCACCTCATCACAATGAGAATCTCCCATTCCACTACATCACCATGAGAATCTCCCGTTCCACTTCATCATGATGAGAATCTCCCGTTCCACCTCATCACCATGAGAATCTCCCGTTCCACCTCATCATGATGAGAATCTCCCGTTCCACCACATCATGATGAGAATCTCCCGTTCCACCTCATCATGATGAGAATCTCCCGTTCCACCTCATCACCATGAGAATCTCCCGTTCCACTTCATCATGATGAGAATCTCCCGTTCCACCTCATCACCATGAGAATCTCCCGTTCCACCTCATCATGATGAGAATCTCCCGTTCCACCACATCATGATGAGAATCTCCCGTTCCACCTCATCATGATGAGAATCTCCCGTTCCACCTCATCACCATGAGAATCTCCCGTTCCACCTCATCACCATGAGAATCTCCCGTTCCACCTCATCATGATGAGAATCTCCCGTTCCACCTCATCATGATGAGAATCTCCCGTTCCACCTCATCATGATGAGAATCTCCCGTTCCACCTCATCACCATGATAATCTCCCGTTCCACCTCATCATGATGAGAATCTCCCGTTCCACCTCATCACCATGAGAATCTCCCGTTCCACCTCATCATGATGAGAATCTCCCGTTCCACCTCATCACCATGAGAATCTCCCGTTCCACTTCATCATGATGAGAATCTCCCGTTCCACCTCATCATGATGAGAATCTCCCGTTCCACTACATCACCATGAGAATCTCCCGTTCCACCTCATCTTGATGAGAATCTCCCGTTCCACTACATCACCATGAGAATCTCCCGTTCCACCTCATCATGATGAGAATCTCCCGTTCCACTACATCACCATGAGAATCTCCCATTCCACCTCATCTTGATGAGAATCTCCCGTTCCACTACATCACCATGAGAATCTCCCGTTCCACCTCATCATGATGAGAATCTCCCGTTCCACCTCATCACAATGAGAATCTCCCATTCCACTACATCACCATGAGAATCTCCCGTTCCACCACATCATGATGAGAATCTCCCGTTCCACCTCATCATGATGAGAATCTCCCGTTCCACCTCATCACCATGAGAATCTCCCGTTCCACCTCATCACCATGAGAATCTCCCGTTCCACCTCATCATGATGAGAATCTCCCGTTCCACCTCATCATGATGAGAATCTCCCGTTCCACCTCATCATGATGAGAATCTCCCGTTCCACCTCATCACCATGATAATCTCCCGTTCCACCTCATCATGATGAGAATCTCCCGTTCCACCTCATCACCATGAGAATCTCCCGTTCCACCTCATCATGATGAGAATCTCCCGTTCCACCTCATCATGATGAGAATCTCCCGTTCCACCTCATCACCATGAGAATCTCCCGTTCCACCTCATCATGATGAGAATCTCCCGTTCCACCTCATCACCATGAGAATCTCCCGTTCCACTTCATCATGATGAGAATCTCCCGTTCCACCTCATCATGATGAGAATCTCCCGTTCCACTACATCACCATGAGAATCTCCCGTTCCACCTCATCTTGATGAGAATCTCCCGTTCCACTACATCACCATGAGAATCTCCCGTTCCACCTCATCATGATGAGAATCTCCCGTTCCACTACATCACCATGAGAATCTCCCATTCCACCTCATCTTGATGAGAATCTCCCGTTCCACTACATCACCATGAGAATCTCCCGTTCCACCTCATCATGATGAGAATCTTCCGTTCCACCTCAACACCATGAGAATCTCCACCTCATTCCAAAGCTGCTCTGCTGAATGTAGAACTGGTGACTGTGGAGACTGTGTCATTTTGTTGAAGAGAGCAGTTGGATGGTGAACTTATCATGAATGGTCTAAAAACAGGAAAATGTTTGGAATAAGGAGGGATCATCATGTCCACCCTGTCCCACTGAGAGCCGAATGTCTCTCTAACAGGAAACCTGCTGCTGTGATGGACCTCAGTCTGCCGAGAATCCCTGGTATAAAAGCTGCTGCTGGTTTTTGCTGCAGGGAACCAGGAGCCCATCAAACCTCCCTATCCGCCCCAAAGCCGTCTCACGACATACTAGCATCAACTTCCCAGCAAACACTTCGAGCTTCAGTCCATGCCCTTTGAGGAAGAGCTACTCATTGAGCTTCTGTTTCTCAGTCCAGTAAACCTTTTGTTTGCTTCCACATAGTAAATCATTTCCATGTTGTCATATTGATGATGCTGTGAAATTGTTTCAACTTTCAGGCCATCAACCTTATTTATGTTAACAAGAATGGAGAACGAGGAAGGAAATACAGGACTTAGAACGACTTTAATAAGTTTAGATGTGAAAGCATTTAACACAGTACAGCTGATGATGCTTTTCTGTGTGAAAACAGAAACTTGGAATTAAAAGCAGCTACATCAGTTCATTCACGCGGTTTCTTTAATGTAATATCCACAGTAATGGTCTCACAGTGCAACTATGCTAATCCCGCCCTGCATGCTGTAGCAGAAAAATGACTTTACTTTGAGCTTTGCTTTGAGAGCTTTTCTTTATATTTTCCCTTGGCTGCACTCAGCGTCATCTCCGACCCTTTAAAGCTCAGAAAATAATCATTTAAAGCCAAGTCTTCAGCGCCCTGTGCATAATTTATAAACACTGTCTTCAGAAAGTTCAGAGAAGATGCTTTAAAGTTAAAAGGGTCTCATTTCCTCCCAAACATCTGGGGCACTGTTCTACTGATGAGTGTGAATGCAGCATTAAATAGATTAAATCACTTGCTGATTGGATGCTTTTCTTCTTGTGCACAACTCAGTCACATCCTGCATGTCTTTTATTTTATTGATAAATATAAGGCTTCTTGCTCATGTTACTCTGATTCAGGTCTATAATAATGAAGTGAAAACAGCATTAACATGAAACCACCAATAGGCCCACTATACCTACAATATTATTATTTTTGATGTCCCTCTTATCTTACCTGCAAATACTGATGTAAAAAAATATAAATCACGCTGGAGTACTACATTGCAGTGGTGTAGGAACAGCTTGTCCATATGTTTACTTCATGTCAGATTCTGCTAGATCATCAAAATTAAAAAAGGAAACACACCTAGGGACACAAAAATGTTTGTATTGTCAGGATGAAAGCTCTTATCTGGGTGACGAAACAGAAACAGAGCTCTGACACACAAAAGAAGCATTCAATGACCATTTCCCACCATGGTAAATCTGTTTTAATTACATGTCTGCAGTGAATAAGAACATTACAAAGTGGTGTAGGCCATTCAAAACAGCCAGTTTCCTTGGACTAAATGGCAAATTTACCAATTAAAAGTTGCTATTTGTCGCTGTTTTTGAAAATCCAAGATGGATACCATAATGGCATCTAAAAAATTGGCATCATGCATTTTCTGATTGGTTAGTCTTTACAGTTTTCAAAAAAGTATAGTTTATCTAATCTCCCAAAAATCCCAACAAACTCATAAGCTTGGACATAGTGAACTGGACTAACAGCTTGTCCTTCATCTGCAGCGTCTGACTTATTTGTCTTTGTTTACACATGATGTAAACAAGACACCAGACGTTTCTGACTGACTGAGTCTAATCTACGTTTGTGAGACTGTGTAATATTTCAAATAGAGTTTTATTTCAGAATGAACTGTAAAATATGACTGGTTGGTTTTACACAAAGCTGACTAACCTGGATTACTGGAAGTTTATGAGCTTTAGAAGAAACTTCATAAATTCCTCAGAAATTAGAAGAATTTGATGAAAAAAAACTCTTTTTATTTCCTACATGATGGTTTCTAGTTCAGCTTTCTTAAAGGAAGTGATGACGTGTACGTAGTGTCAGCAGGAAGTCGGCGTTGACGTGGTTTTAGCTCAAAGTCTGAACAGAGATCTTTTTGTTACGCTGTTAGACATTAGAGATTCATTGATGTCTCATAAAAAGGGTTAAAAAGCTTTTGTGTCGAGTGAGTTATTGATCAACCACATGAATGAAATGAAAAGTGTTGAATTCCTGAGAGATTTACCGTCCAAAGGTCTTCACTTCATCTCAAGATCCAAAAGTTGTAGTTATGACCCATCATGGTTCCAAATTCCCAGTGTGATAATAGAATAATTCCATTGCCATTCCCAGCATTATTCCCACATCATTCCCATCATCATTACAGACTAATTCAATCACTATTCCATCACCATTCCCAATGTCATTCCAACATAATCCCAAACATCACACCAACATAATTCCCAACATTATTCTCAACATCATTCCCTGCATCATTCCCAACATCATTCCAACATCATTCCCAACATTATTCTCAGCATCATTACAGAATAATTCCTTCACCATTCCATCACCATTCCCAGTGTCATTCCAAATCATTCCAACATAATTTCCAGCCTCATCTCAACATAATTCCCAGCATAATCCCACCATTCCAAACATCATTCCCAACATTATTCTCAGCATCATTCCCAACATAATTACTAGCATCATTCCTAACATCAATCACAGCATCATTCCAACATCAATCACAGCATCATTCCCAACATTATTCTCAGCATCATTACAGAATAATTCCTTCACCATTCAATCACCATTCCCAGTGTCATTCCAAATAATTCCAAACATAATTTCCAGCCTCATCTCAACATAATTCCCAGCATTATTACAGAATAATTAACGTATTAACGTATTCTCCAACAAGTTTACATGAAAATAATAATTCTGAATGAAGGTTTAACATAAAACACGTCCTCACCTAATTCCTCTTTAGAGTTGGGAAGGGTTCTGATTGGACAGAGGGTGCACGTGACGTATGACGTATACCGGAAATAAACAAAGTTGGCTCCCTGCTTCTCGTCTTTTCAGTCGTAACTTGTAAAAACTACATAATAAGAACCAGTCTCGCAGCTATATTTACTATTAATGTGAAGTAGCAGCTCAACACCAGCATACTACTTCACTTTCTGCAGCAACTGAGGAGAAGAAAGATAGACCACCGAACACGGGAGGCAAAACAACGCACGTCATCGGGACAGGACAAGGTAACGAGCATGCTCAGAACGACCGGAATTAACTTAGAGCGGAATGAAGCTTTACATGACAGAGGAATTAAATAGTTCGGAATTAAAATGCGAATAAACCAGACACTTACATCGGAATTAAGTTTAATTCCGAATAGAAATTAGCATTAGGAATTAAGTGTTTACATGGTCGTTTTTCATCAGTTTAAAGCGGAATTAACTTTTATTCGGATTAAAGAGGAAGTAAATCTCCCATGTAAACTGACATAAAGTCAGGATGAGTTAATTCTGGTAACAGAGGGCATGTTGATCCTGCTTCCTGGAGCACTGGAGCACGCCTCATAACACAAGTACATTAATTCATTTTTTAAACATTGATTATTAAATAATTATCTTGTAGCCAAACATGTAAATACTGAACATCTCATTAAGCTTTTTATTATAAATGTCAGCATTTGAACCACACACAGAGATGACAGCATCGTCAGCATATACAGTAACAGACAATGATTAAGTACATGTGGGAGGTAGAAGATATACATGAGGAAGAGCAAAGGGCCCATGATGGTTCCCTGTGGAAGCCAGACTGGACAATCTGGTACCTTTAATGTGTAGGACGTGATTTTTACAACCTGAGATCAGTAACTGAGGTATGAATTAAACATGTTGAAGGCAAAAGATGCAAAGACAGAAGTTGAACTAAATTTGATTGTTGATGACATCAAATCCTTGTGCAAAGTGCACCACTGTTTCAAGGCTTTGGGGAAATGTTGGTCTGCAGGCAGTAAGCGTTAAGCAGCGTAACCCACTGAGGAAGCTGGAAAATCACACTCCATGTTTTTATTGTTCCTTCTGTTCTCATGAACTTTTACAGACTAAACATGGTGCACTTTATCTTTCTTTCTCCATGTGTTTATTTGTGCAGGTTGCATGAATGGATTGATGAGGCACCTGGGAGCCGGCCAGAGTGGCTCAACAGTATGAGGATCCTAGTGTTACTGTTTTCCACAGAGTAATTCACCAGTGTGCTTCCCAGACAAATAAACCACGATGAGGAGACCTGATGCTCCCCTCTGAAACATTACAAGACATCAGTCAAACTGTAAATATAACACTGCAGACTGGAAACAGGCTTCTTTACTGTAACTTTGAACTGTGGTTGTGTGCACTGATTTCCATCCATCAGCCTACATGATATTTATAAGCGATATCACACCCTCTGCTACAGAAGGAATACAGTGATTCAGATCAGGAACCCTTTAAGTCCTGTGCCTGTTTTTAAAGCCTTCGTTCTAAAACGTCACCTCCATAATGACACGAGTTTACCTGTGCAATCACGAGGCATGTAAAATGTGTAAATTTAAGTGTTCTGGTGGAGAATAGATGAAGATGGTCAAAACTAAAGAAGGTCTTAGGCTCTTCCTAGCGGAGAGAAAAGACTATCAGAAGAACATTAATATCGATGGGTGGAACCATGCTGTCGGCTCTGTGTAATCTCTGATAAGGGAAGATACTCGCGTGACCTCAGGTCTATTACCCCATAACCGTCGTAGGCTCAGCATACGTCTGTACGAGCTTGACGCATACCTCATCAGACCGATACACATCCCAGGTACACAAACGTAGCTATGTGGAAGCAGTTCTTGTGATTGGTCAGAGTGTGATGATGTGTTTCCAGATGTTTGGGTCTTATAGCTGAATGCATGCCATGGGCTTCCATTGTTCCAAAACAGGAAATACTTGCTGGAACTGGAGTGAACCATCAGAAAAATGCCACCTTGTGGGGAACCAGTCGATGCCGGCCCTACTACCACCTGCAGATTTGGAAACAAAACTGTGACATATTTTTACCCTATGCTCACATATAATAAACAGATGCCACGCGAGGATAAACCGGCCTTGGGTAATTTAATACCATTCAGTCATTGTCTACACTCATTTGAGTAACTCCTGTAAAGTTGTCCCAAACAGTTGAGGCCTTGGCCTGCTTCTCATCATCGTATGTGATTAAAAGCTGATCAATTCCAATGGGAAACCTTCCAGCAGAATTTACAGCTGCACTCAGTCTGAGTCATGGTTTATATAAAAGATGAAGATCGGTTATGAGAGTGGTTCCAGCTGATGTTTACCTACAGAGACCACCTGAAGACCAGTTAGATAGATAGATAGATAGATAGATAGATAGATAGATAGATAGATAGATAGATAGATAGATAGATAGATAGATAGATAGATAGATAGATAGATAGATAGATAGATAGATAGATAGATAGATAGATAGATAGATAGATAGATAGATAGATAGATAGATAGATAGATAGATAGATGGATAGATAGATGGATAGATAGATGGATGGATTAATGATTAGATGGATAGATGGATGGATGGATGATAAAATGGATGGATGGATAAATGGATGATAAGATGGATGGATGCATGGATGGATTTATGATTAGATGAATTGATAGAGATGAAGATGGGGTTGTGTGTTTCTGCTGTGGAAAGTCATGTGTGGTTCCAGAGTTCAGTTTCTTCAGTTTTGTAGCGACTTCAGATTTGTCTTCTTTAAATCACATTTACATCCTCTCAGAAAGATTTGACAACAAATTCTTAGAATACCACCAACTTAAATCTATTATAAGTAAGAAATACACCACTGATCAACTAAACTTACAGTTACCTATCAGGGTTGCAGAATTCTTAAATCTTAAGGCCCCGAAGCTACTATCCAAAATATACTGATTACTATTGAAGTTAGAAGATTCCATCTCTCTCCCAACTTCTAAATGGGAAGCAGACTTATCCAGCAACTTCAATCAAAATGAATGGTCACAAATCTGCTCAAACACATTCAAAATGACTAAGAATTCAAACATGCAATTAATACAATTCAAAATTCTACACAGAACTCATTATACGGGACACAGGATGTTCAAGATGGGTCTGTTACACTCACATATCTGTCCACACTGTACTGACAACACAATTGACAGCTACTACCATGCCTTATGGTCTTGTCCACCTGTCCAGAGATTCTGGCTCCAGGTATGTAAAGATCTGTCAGACTGGTTTAAATGTAATATCCCTGCAAACCCCAAACTGTGCCTATTGAGTCACTTAGGTGAAAATAACATAGGGTTTAATTTAGCAAAACCAATCCTCAGTAGCCTGTGCATTGCAAAGAAAACTATCCTTGTGAACTGGAAAAGCAAACAGAATCTGTATATCCAGCAGTTTAGAAATCTGTTATTAGATTACATCAGCATGGAAATGATGTCTGCCTCCTCAAAGGATCAGTCAGTTGAATTTCACTCTTTCTGGTCTCCTGTGATCAACTCCATCACTTAGTGTAGGGGGGAGAGTGTGACCTCATCCCGCTCGGTGCTGGGGACTGGCTGGGTGGCTCAGGTGGCTATGGGTCTGGGGTGGACCCCTGGACGGGGATCTTGGCTGCTTCATTACTGGGGGTGCTAGGTTTCCAGACCTGGTGGGAGGCCTTGCACACTCAAAAATAGAGGTACCAGCTTGTACCTAAAAAGGTACAAATGCTTGTCGCTGGGGGTGTACTCTTTTGAGAAACATTTCTGTACCCTTCAGTTCTGGTCTATTTTTGTACCTTATCAAGTTCAACCTCATCTTATCAAGTTATGTTTTTTATGTTTTCCACAGCATTAGGCCTGGTCCATGCAACTTAGCAATATTATCTTTAACCGAGAAATAATCTTCAAAAACTCAAAATACTGACCAGATATACACTTAGTTTGCAGCATCTGACCTTCATTGTCTGGTGTAGTACATGACTGTTAAGTAGTACTACTGTCATCACTCAACTCTGCTCTAGTTTGTAACATTACAGCCATTAACATTACATTTTTCAATGCTGCAGGTACCCTTATGGTCGAAATGGTACAAATTTGTACTTTATGTCACTTTGAACCCTTTTTCGTACTCTGAAGGTGCTTCTGGTCTCTTAAAGACCAGAATTGTACTTTTGAGAGAACATTTCTTTAAAATGTACCTATAGGTACAGAAATGTCCTTATCTTGTACCTCTATTTTTGAGAGTGTGGGTTGATCAATGGTTGGAGTTGCCTTGCGGCGGTGGGGCGAGGTCGCTGGCGGGGGCTGGATCGGCGGGTATTGGCTCCGTGACGGGTGGCCGTGCCGCTGCTGGGTGGGCTGCGTGCGGGTCCTGGGCTCCGGTGCCCGGGGCTGTCCCCTGCTTCTTGGGGATGGGGGGGTCGGCCCTGCCGTGGGGGGGTTGGGCTGACCTGGACCTGCCGCTGCAGTGGGGGCGGGTCCGTGCCCTGGTGCCCGGCAGAGGGACCCGAGCCCAAGATAGTTGAGGATGGGGGGTGCCTGTGTATATATGGGGTGTGTATGGAGGAGTGTAGTGGTACATGAATGTATGGGGGGTAGGGGTGTGTGTATGTGGGAGTGTGTTGAGGCATGTATGTGTGGGGGTGTGGGGGTGGGGGTTTAGGGGAGTGTGAAAGTACATGAGTGTGTGGGGTGTAGGGGGGGTACGTATGAGGGTGGTGTATATGCGGGGTGTGTATAGAGGATTGTAGTGGTACATGAAGGTATAGGGGGTGAGGGGTGTGTGTATGCGGGAGTGTGTGAGGGGTGTTGGGGTGGAGGTTTAGGGGACTGTGATAGTACATGATTGTGTGGGGTGTAGGAGGTGTGTGGTGGTTTATATGTGGGGGGTTTATGGGGAGTGTAGTGGAGCATGAGTTTGTGGGGGGTAGGGTTGTGTGTAAGGGGGAGTGTGTTAGGGCATGTAGGTGTGGGGGTGGAGGTTTTGGGGCGTGGATGAGGGAGTGGGTGGTGTGTGTGTGTGTGTGTGGGAGGGGGTAAGGGCTTGTGTGTGGATAATCTGGTGTTAAATGCATGGGAGATAGGGGTGTGTATTTAGAGGAGTATTGAGCTGTATGTGTATGGGGGGTAGTGGCCCGTGTGTAGGGGGGAGTGGGGGGGTGCATGTGTATGTAGGTGTATAGGGGGGTGAAGGGTCATGATTATGAAGGGGGGAGGACTTCAGTGAGAGAAGTGGGGAGTTGTGGTTGTTTGTTCTAGGGTAGGTAGAATGAGAAGGGGTGTTTTGTGGTGGGCAGGGGGGTGAGTGGGATGTAGGGTTGGTGGACTAAACTTTTGGCCGTGTATCTGTTAGAATGGGTGTGTATGTGTATAGATGTATGTGTGGGTCTGTAGGTGTGTCTGTGTGTAGATGTGTGTGTATACCAGGCTGATGGTGAGGGGGTGTGAATGTATTGGTGTGTAAAGGAGGAGGGAATGCAACGTGTCTCTGGGTGGGGGCGTCTCCTGGGGGTGTCGGGGGGGGGGGGGGTGCCCTTGGTCTGTCTCTCCTTCTGCCGCCCCTCCTCTTTCTTGTCCCCCCCCCCCCAGTTTGTACGTATGTATGTGTGTGTGTGTGCGCATAGAGGTGTGTGTGTGTATATGTATATATGTGTATATGTATATATATTTATGTATATATGTGTGTATACATATGTGTATACAAATGTGTGTATATGTGTATATGTATGTGTGTGTATTTATGTGTGTTTATGTGAGTATGTATGTGTGTATACATCTGTAGGTTGTTTTTTTTCTTTTTGTTTTTGGGTTATTTTTTAGTTTTTTTTTCTCTCCCTTTATCTCTTTCACTTTTCTTATGAGGTGTTTTTTCTCCTTTCTCTTTCTGTCTTCCGTCTGTCCTCTCTGGTCCAGCAGTACAAACTCTACAATTCAAACAACAATACAAAATAAATATAGAAATAAAATAAAAATTCAGAAAGTCAAGGGGATCATTATATCTATAAAGCTTCCCTTGGCAGAGAAAATTTGCTCAGCAGAACATCCAGACCATCATTCTGCTGCCTAAATGCTGGACAAGACAAAAAAAAAAAAAAAAAAAAAAAACGATTTGACAACAAAACAAAAAGATTCTGTCTGAATATTTTCCTGTAGTTTATAGTATTTGTTTCCGTAGAAAAGGCAGAATCAGTGTGTTCCTGCTGCTTGGAAAATGAAAGGTTTGATGGTTACCAGCAGTCTGCCATCAGTCACACATTTTACGGTTGTTATTCTAAAGGAATTTCCTGAATGAGAACGTAGAATTGAGATGATCACAGAGAAATCATTTGTCTTCAGCTTCTCTTCCCTTCCCAAAAGGTTGCCATCTGGAAAGCAGATGAGAAAATAATGAATGGAGGGCTTGAAAGGACTGTCCTCACTCTGATTCTGTCCTCTTCATAGCAGCTGCCTTCATTTTCCTGCCAGTAAATCTACTGGTGTTCAACTGGTTTACCTCTTTATCCAGAAAACCCAGCATGCCAGCTCAACTTCCATGTAAGTCCCAGATATCCTCTTACTTCAGCGTGTCCATGTCTGTTCTTTGTAAGACAGCGGTGGGCAACTCCGGTCCTCGAGGGCTGCAGTCCTGCAACTATTCTGTTTCCCTGATGCTAGCGTTGTTGTGCTAAAGTCAACAGTAGCTTGTGTTAGTGTGGTAATGTTATGTGTGGAACATGCAGAGTTCAACCTTGAATTCAACTTATGACCTAATTTAATTTGTAGAAATTGTTCAATTCATCTTGTGGATTCCATCTAATTATCTTACGAGATACTAATTATATCTTTTTCATTTCTTAAAACAAAACTAGTTAAAATATCACGAATAGAAATTAATAAAATGTGACTAAAACTAAAAAAATAACTAAGATGACTGCCAAAACAACAGTGGTTCCAGGTGAATTTCCTCAGACACAATTAGACACATGTTGATTCTGAAAGATCCGTAGTACTCTCACAACTATTCTTTAGTCCCAGATTATACATGACTCATACATCTCATGAATAGGTTAAAACAGTCACACATGAAGGTCATCCTCACAAAAACTATTTATGATGTAATGAAAGGCATCCCTGAAGGCTAATTCATGCTCTCTTTATGTCAACAAATAGTTCCGTCCCTTTCAAACATCACTGCTCTCCTATGGAGGCAATGCTGAATCTCTTTGTTAGCATTTTTGTTAGCTAACACATCCAGCAAGGGGAAACTTTAAAGTTCAGAGTTCACCTCCTGGTTCAGACGTCAGTTTCAGACAAACACGGAGATGATGGAAGAGATCATAATGATTTTCTTTTCCAGAAAAGACACGTGTAAACAGACAGCTCAGGAAACAGAAGGGGTCCGACCATAGACCATATATAAAAGATGGACGTAGCCTCCGTGACGCCACTTTCTGAAAAGCTGAATTGAAGCTCATTGGGCGGTTCCTACCATCGCCATCTTTGCAGTGTCACGTGTCGTCCCTCACGGAAAATACAACAAAAGGCAAAGAGGTGGAGCTGAGAGGGGCGCTGGGAGGGTGACGGTGGATGATCGACATCTAGCAACCTGCCTGTAGCTAAGAGCTATCTGAGCTAACCTTGAGCTAACAGGAGCTAACCAGCTAACTTAAGATAAGCGGGCTAAAGCTAAGTCACGCTGTTAAGCGGCTAAAAACCACGATTGTTCAACATTCTGCCTTCTTGAAGGGGAATACTAGGTACCTGTCAATCAAAAGGACAAGACCCAAATTTAGCCAAATTTCAAGATTAAATTACTTCTAAACAGAGGAGTTAGAAAAAGATTCACTCCCCCCACATTTGTCATGAAGGTAAACTATTCATTCATTGATTCATTTTCCGAACCGCTTATTCCAATTCAGGGTCGCGGGGAAGCTGGAGCCTATCCCAGCTGGCTTTGGGCGACAGTCCCTGGACAGCTCGCCAGTTCATCGCAGGGCCACACAGAGAGACAAACAACCACACTCACGCTCACACTCACTCCTAGGGGCAATTTAGAGTGACCAATTAACCTATCATGCATGTCTTTTGGATGGTGGGAGGAAGCCGGAGTACCCGGAGAGAACCCACACATACACGGGGAGAACATGCAAACTCCACACAGAAAGGCCACTGACCAAACCAGCCAAGGATTGAACCAGCAACCTTCTTGCTGTGAAGAAGGTGCTAACCACTGCGCCACCGTGCAGCCCGTAAACATGACCTATTAAACCAAAAATGGATTTTTGTACCAGGCTGTAAACATGTTTCTTTCTGCTGTAAACATGTTTCTTTCTGCTGTAAACGTGTTTCTTTCTGCTGTAAACATGTTTCTTTCTGCTGTAAACGTGTTTATTTCTGCTGTAAACATGTTTATTTCAGCTGTAAAGATGTTTACTTCTGCTGTGAAGTTGGTCTTTTTAACATGGGAGTCTATGGGGATTTGTTCTGTTTTGCAGCCCCTAGTGGATGAAGGGGGAACTGCAGTTTTATGCACTTCTGCATAGGCTTCACTTTTCACCGCCAGAGGTTGCCGCTTGGTTCTGCCAGAACATCCTGCCTTCTTCTTCTTCTTTCACTGCTCACTCATCAGCTGTACTGCTGAACACTGCCCCCACTGGGTTTCTGGTGGAACTGCTCTGTTTGATACATCCAGCTACATTTCACCAAGCTCTTTGAAAACTGACCAAATCCTGCAGATAAAGGAGGCAAAGACAGACAGGAGGCTCCATGTCTGTCTTCACTATAGAAGCATAACAGTGCCTTTAATGTAACTTCAGACAAAAATCATGTGATGCCACTGAAAAGCACTCAGCCCATTCATCTCTATGTATTCATAGATGATAACAGTGATGGCCCATCTCAGCGTTATCATGCACTTAAAAGCATTTTCCTCATGATGATGAGGCCGTCCAAGCAATCAGCTGTGAACAAAAAGGATGCAGTGTCCTGATACTTGGAAGCTTTCACAGATTCACTTAAGATAAAAGAAACCCATCACGGAGAGTTGTATGAAAATAAGCAAAGAGGAAATGAGAATCTATATCCTCCACATCCATAAAATAATCTGAGTGCTTTTCTGTTTGAGACAGCTGGGCAGGAGTTTCACTCGTCTCAGAGCCGAGAGGGGAAAAGATGGCAGAAGCACTGCAAAGAAAGGCAGCACTTTTCCTTTTGCTGTCTTTCTGCCTGTTCGGTACGAGCATGTGCTCGCTGTCCGTTGCATCATGCACTACGGCAGTGGCACCTTTATGGCTTACCGATGGCTCGTACTGGGAAAGTAACATTAGATTGTTGACTGGGATTAACTGGGTTCAGCTTCTACATGTGTGGCATTGCAGAGGCTGAAGACTTCCACCTTAAAAGTAGGAACAGATATTCCTAGAATAGTATGAAATTAAGTTTTTATGCGTATTACCATTTTTATTCATTTGATAAAATGCATAGTGGTCAGCACTGTGGTCTCACAGCAAGTAGGTTGCTGGTTCGATCCTTGGCTGGGGCGAGGTTTGGACAGAGGCCTTTCTGTGGAGTTTGCATGTTCTCCCTGTGTATGTATGGGTTCTCTGTGGGTTCTCCGGCTTCTTCCAACCGTCCAACGACATGCATGTTAGGTTAATTGGTTACTCTACATTGCCCATCGGAGTGAGCATGAGTGGTTGTTTGTTTCTGTGTGGCCCTGCGATGGACTGGTGAGCTGCCCAGGGTGTACCCTGCCTTTCGCCCAAAGATTGCTGGGATAGGTTTCAGCTTCCCCGTGTCCCTTCATTGGACCAAGCAGGATGGTGAATGAATGACATCCAGATATCTGGACAGACATGTCAAGCACATTTTGGAGGCCTTGTACCAGCTGAAATGGTTTCTGGAGTTGGTCTGCTCAACTCCCAGTAAAACAGGATTGTGAGGATGACTGGGGTCAAACAGGATGCTGAGATTCCACCAGATCACTGGCTTTACTAGAAATGTTGTTCCCAGAACACAGCAAGACGGGGTTGGGTTACGTCCCATCTGGGTCCTGGGCATTGAAAGGACTCTCAGGTATTATGCGAACATTATACTAAGTCAGGGGATTGGATGGGACACTTGAGGCTCGTGAATCTGGAAACTGGTCATCGGTCCTACATGGAAGTTGTAAATAAGAGGAACTGTGTTGTTTTACTCTGCTGTGATGTTCTCCCACCCTGCCCGGGTCGAGTCGGTACTGTCAGCAGAGAGTCAGGTGATTTATGCCTCACTGTTTTCATCTACAGGTTTCCTCCTGACTGCGTGACCTCAACAGCCGGGTCTGGTGAAGGTCAGTCTGTGAGGAGGAGTCCACCATCTGGAGTCTGTGTGATGACAGTTCACAGCAGCCTAGAAAAGGCCAATAATAAAACTGTGACAATAAAAACAGAAGAATGTTGCAGGAAACTCAGAGAGGCAATGAAATTATTTCTGAAACGGCAGCAGGAGTTTCAGCCGCGAAACGTTAAAGCGTCATTCCTGAGGTGGGCCGGTGTCCCGGTTCACGGGGTCTCCTGTGGTTTCTGGGTGTGCCCTTACATGTGGACATGTCAATCACATGTCAATCACATGGGTTTATATGTTTTTAACATGTGTTTACAGATAAAATCCGTGTTTTTTTTTCCTGTAAAGGTCCATCGTCATCATTTTCAGGTGATATTTATACAGCAGTTTCTGTGTTGTCTTCTTCCTGTTCCTCCTCTTCTTCTCTGGTTTGTTTATTTTGCTGATTGGTTATACAACTCTACACTGCCCCCCGTGGTTTCCGGCGGTATTGCTCCGTTTTCTGCGTCAAGTGACGGAAGGCAAAGCTCCTTGAAAACAGACCAAATTATGCGTGAGGAGTGCGTCTCCTGCGTCGTATCCAACGTTGTGGATGTGGGACACCTTTCAGTGAGAAAATCAGAAATCACTGTTTCTTCTTCTACTGTTTCTGGAACGCAAGATAAATATGAGTATGTCACATGATTTATTCTGTCCACACACATGATGCATGGAAACATGGAAACATGGAAACATGGAAACGTGTAGATATGTGTACAGAATCTGACGGTCCACCATCCATCACATGAAGTCAGAAGAGTAGATCAGCAGCTCATCATCAGATGTTTGTTCATGAAATTTATGAAAGCAGGAAAATATGTTAAATAGAAGAAGGGTTGTTTTACACTGGAGCAACACAGAAGGAGTAAAGTTCTGCATCTCTTAATGACTGCCTCTTTTAAGGAATCATCTGCAGACCATGAACAGGAGGTAATTAAACACTAATAACCTTATTATTTAGCAGAGAACAGGGAATACTCACTCTGTAAACATGAAAAAGTTCATACAGGAGACTGAAACTTTAAATCCCAGCTAGGATTTCCAGATAAAAAGAGAAAATCACAACAAACAAACCTGAACAATTACCAGAAACCAGAACACTTGTCAGGAAAAAACGTATTATTCTGTCTGCACACAAGGTTTTGTTTTGCTTTTCAATACAGTCTGTGACACAGCACATGTAACAACAAAAACAAGATTGTTTTCACGCTGATGAATGGAGGAAAAAACCTTTCAGTCGCATAAAACTGTTTAATTTGCCTCTGAATAAGCAGCTGTCTGCCACCTCTCCTCCTCCGCTGCCTCCAACACTAATTAATTTGCCATTCTGAGGAAGTCAGAGTAAATAATTATAATTCCAGTGCTTGTAATCAGCGCTGGTGGTGGAGAAAGATAAAACCAGCAACGGTTTAATTGCACACCGAAGCAAGGACAAACGGCAAACAAGTTCCTGAACAGCTCCATTTGTTTCTGGAACGCAAAGAAAAATCCTTTGTAAGTATCTAAAATGTGCCATCAGCGGGCGATGGGTGCTAACTGGGAGCAGAGGAGGCGGGGCGATGGGTGCTAACTGGGAGCAGAGGAGGCGGGGCGATGGGTGCTAACTGGGAGCAGAGGCAGCGGGGCGATGGGTGCTAACTGGGAGCAGAGGAGGCGGGTCGATGGGTGCTAACTGGGAGCAGAGGAGGCGGGGCGATGGGTGCTAACTGGGAGCAGAGGAGGCGGGGCGATGGGTGCTAACTGGGAGCAGAGGAGGCGGGGCGATGGGTGCTAACTGGGAGCAGAGGAGGCGGGGCGATGGGTGCTAACTGGGAGCAGAGGCGGCGGGGCGATGGGTGCTAACTGGGAGCAGAGGAGGCGGGGCGATGGGTGCTAACTGGGAGCAGAGGCGGCGGGGCGATGGGTGCTAACTGGGAGCAGAGGAGGCGGGGCGATGGGTGCTAACTGGGAGCGGAGGAGGCGGGGCGATGGGTGCTAACTGGGAGCAGAGGCAGCGGGGCGATGGGTGCTAACTGGGAGCAGAGGCAGCGGGGCGATGGGTGCTAACTGGGAGCAGAGGCAGCGGGGCGATGGGTGCTAACTGGGAGCAGAGGCGGCGGGGTGATGGGCGCTAACTGGGAGCGGAGGAGGCGGGGCGATGGGTGCTAACTGGGAGCGGAGCCGGCGGGGTGATGGGAGCTAACTGGGAGCGGAGGAGGCGGGGCGATGGGTGCTAACTGGGAGCGGAGGAGGCGGGGCGATGGGTGCTAACTGGAAGCAGAGGAGGCGGGGCGATGGGAGCTAACTGGGAGCAGAGGAGGCGGGGCGATGGGAGCTAACTGGGAGCGGAGGAGGCGGGGCGATGGGTGCTAACTGGGAGCGGAGGAGGCGGGGCGATGGGTGCTAACTGGGAGCGGAGGAGGCGGGGCGATGGGTGCTAACTGGGAGCGGAGGAGGCGGGGCGATGGGTGCTAACTGGAAGCAGAGGAGGCGGGGCGATGGGAGCTAACTGGGAGCAGAGGAGGCGGGGCGATGGGAGCTAACTGGGAGCGGAGGAGGCGGGGCGATGGGTGCTAACTGGGAGCGGAGGAGGTGGGGCGATGGGTGCTAACTCAGAGCAGAGGAGGCGGGGCGAGGTTCTGCTGGGTAACAGGAGGTGTGATGAGGTTCTCTTGGAGGTGGGACGAGGTTCTGGAGGAAATGTGTCATTTATATAAAAACTTTTCTGTCGTCGACGCTGCCAGAAAATCTTTTTCTTTCTCATATTAACATATTTTTTCCTGAATAAAGTGTGAAGCCGTAACTCACCGGCAGCTGCGGTGGTTTTAAAGGAAAAGTTTGCTTTTGCTGAGGTTGAAACGTAAATCTGTGATAGAAGAAGATATCCTGGTGGATGTACAGCAGGACGATGGCAGACAGATCCAGGAGGTCTTACAGCTTTTCCTTGAGGCCAAGAGAGCGATGTCACATTTGTCCATGTGGACACGGTCGAGGACATCCTGCAGCTTGTTGCATCAACCGAGCAGAACTTTCCTCTGGTGAGGCTCTAAGATGTGTCGTGTGATTGGTCGAACACCGAGGTGGGCGCGGTTAATGCGGAAAAGCTTTATGCTGACAGATGTTGCTGTTTCTTCTTTGCGTTTGCTGATGAAAAGCTGAACGACAGTTTTACTAAACAGCTGATTGGTGAGAAAGTAGGAAAATGTATACCGCTGAGCGCTCAACCAGGTCCTCGTGGAGCATGCAGCAAGTTTAAGGATCGTTTTATGGAATGCCAAGCCAAGCCAAGCCAAGCCAAGCCAGCTTTATTTATAAAGCACTTTCCTGACAGCTACTGCTAAACAAAGTGCTAAACATGATATATTTAACATATTAAAACATAAAACAATAAAACAGAAAACAATAACATATAAAATCATAAAAATATAAAACCAGTAAAAACTATTTTAAAAAAAACTTAAAAGCCAACTCATTCTGGGTAAAATGCCAGTGAAAATAGGTGGGTCTTGAGAAGGGATTTAAAACTGGACCATGATGAAGCCTGTCTGACCTGCAGAGCTCCACAGAGCTGGTTCCCTCTGAGCTTCCTCCGTTTTGTCGGGACCTCCAGGAACAGCTGATCTGCTGACCGGAGGGCCCAGGAGAGGGAGTACAGGTGTAGCAGCTCACACAGGTAAGGCCGGAAAGGTCATTTAAAGACTTAAAAACAAATAAAAGGATTTTTAAATGAATCTTAAAATGATCAGGCAGCCAGTGCAGCGTGGCGAAAACAGGATAAATGTGTTCTGTCTTACATGTTCCCATTAACAGACGTGCTGCCGCATGTTGTACCATCTGCAGAAGGGACAAATATTTTTGTGTGACGCCAAAGTAAAGAGCGTTGCAGTAATCAAGCCGTGTTGTTATAAAAGCGTGAATTACTGTTTCAAAGTCCTGCCTAGAAAGGATATGTTTAGTGTTTGCCAGTTGTCTCAGCTGGAAAAAGCTAGATTTAACCACTGCACTGATCTGCCTGTCTAGATTAAAATTACTTCCAGTTTTACACCCAGATTTGTGACAACAGGTCTACAATATTGTGCAAGAGGGCCCAAATCAGCAGGAGAGGATCCATTAGCACTAGAAAACCAAAACTTCTGTCTTCTGCTCATTAAAATGATGGAAATTCAAGGCCCTCCAGGATTTGACCTCATGAAGACACTCTAAAGGTTTTTGTAGAAAATAAGAGTCCATACGATTGAGGGGAACATAAACCTGACTGTCATCAGCATAGAGATGGAAAAACACAATGTGCTTCCTAATGACCGACCCAAGGGGAAGGAGGTACAATGAAAAAAACCAGCAGCCCCAGTATGAAGCCCTGTGGGACCCCACATGACAGAGGAGCAGAGGATGACTGAAAATGGCCCAGTTTAACAAAGTCCTCTCAGACAGGTAGGACCTGAACCACTCCAGGGCAGTACCACAAATGCCAACCCAATGCCCTCGACGTGTCATCAGGATGTTGTGATTTACTGTGTCGAAGGCTGATGAGAGATCCATTAAAACCAGGATCACATGGTCACCAGAATCAGTAGCGAGTAAAAGATAATTAAAAACCCTCAGCAGAGCCAACTCTGTGCTCTGAAGAGACTTAAAACCAGACTGAAAAAACGAAAAAAACATTTGTCCCTAAAATTATTTTATCTGTGTATGAAAATCCTTTCTAAGACTTTTTAATTGAAAGGAAGTTTGGACAACACATGGACCACCATCAGCTCCATCTGGCACTTTTACACTTGGTTTCAGATGGACACACACACACACACACACACACACACACACACACACACACACACACCTGGACCATCAATCCTCCTCCCGTCTACAAACCTGCGAGGTGTGGAAAGCATTGAGGAGGACATATAAAACTATATTATATATGTACATAACGTAAACAATATAAGCTGAAAAAGGTTCATGTAGATAAAAATGTGAAATAAAAATAAAAGCATACAATTGAACATGTCTAGCATCATTCAGCGAGTTAAATCACTGTAAAATCCCTCCGCTACCACTGCAATCAGTTAATCAACTCATGGATTTTAAGGTGAATTTAAATATTTTTGGCCGAAATAAAACACTTGATGAATCGGAAGAGAAGGAGCGGTGAGCGCCTCTCCTTTACAGGGCGTCACCATAGCAACTGACTCAGATCAGCTGATTTTAACAGGTGAACGAGAGAAACGCGCTGCAGCTTCACAGCGGTTTGTTTGGAATAAAAAGTGCATCAAGGCCAACATGAAATAGTTTCTATACTTTAGCATATTTAGCAAGTGTTGTAAAAAAGAAAAACAAATTTGGTATAAAATGTTTACGGTGTGGGACCACGGATCAAACTCGGATCCGTGCATTACACGGTTATAATGCACAGCGTAGGAACACCAAGACGCTCAGTGGAGAGCTATACTCCGGTCCTCATTGTTTAATCCTTATTTATAACATATTTTCTACATTTATTCCTAAATATATATATTTGAACAAAGATATAAAATATGTAATAAAAAATAAAAGATGTATTGTGTAAAAACTCATTTTTCTCCAGTAATTTAATGTTTTATTTAAAAAATGATGGTTCAAAACATCATGGTTATGTAACTGCAGGGTTGATTTTTTTTTTTTTTTTAAATTATAACTCTTTACTTTTTACCAAATAAAAGACATCGTTTGAAGGTTTTATATGAATGTTATTATGCTGTTATTTTACTGGTCTGACCCATTTCAGACCAGATCACGCTGCATGTAACCCCCAGTTTAAAGTTTAAATTGGCAACCTGGTTGAGGCGTTTAGGGGGTACTTTACTGGGAAATGATTCTACAGGGGTACAAAGCTGAATAAAGTTGTGAACTACTGATCTAAAGGTGAGCGTGAGTGGTTGTTTGTCTCTGTGTGTGGCCCTGTGATGGACTGGCGAGGTGTCCAGGGTGTACCCTGCCTTTCACCCAAAGACTGCTGGGATAGGCTCCAGCTTCCCCATGACCCGTCGTTTGCATAAGCTGTAAGGATAAGGAATGAAGGAATAAATGAATGAATGAATGATGTAAAGCTGAAAACTGAAGCCGTATGAGCACCGGATCCATCAACGATGCAGGTGAACTTAAAGTTGACTTTGCTCATCTCATCTCTGGATAAACGTATGTATTGATTGTTATCATGTGAGATGGAGCAGTCTATGAGTACGGTGTTTTTTAATTCAGAATTAATAATTCGGGACTGACGTATTCTCCTACGAGTTTAGATGAAAATAATAATTCCGAATGAACGTTTACATGAAACACCTAAACACCTTCACCTAATTCCTCTTTAGAGCGGCGGGTTGGGAAGGGTTCTGATTGGACAGAGGGTGCACGTGACGTGTACCGGAAATAAACAAAGTTGGCTCCCTGCTTCTCGTCTTTTAAGTCGTAACTTGTAAAAACTACATAATAAGAACCAGTTTCACCGCTATTTTTATAATAAATGTGAAGTAGCAGCTCAACACCAGCATACTACTTCACTTTCTGCAGCAACTGAGAAGGAGAAGAAAGATAGACCACCGAACACGGGAGGTAAAACAACGCGTCATCAGGACAGGACGAGGTAACCAGCATGCTCAGAACGACCGGATTAACTTAGAGCGGAATGAAGGTTTACATGACAGAGGAATTAAATAGTTTGGAATTAAAATGCGAATAAACCAGTCACATCGGAATTAAGTTTAATTCTGAATATAAATTAGCATTAGGAATTAGGTGTTTAAATGGTCGTTTTTTTTTTTATCAGTTTAAAGTTTAAAATGAACTTTTATTTGGAATTAAAGAGGAACTAAAACTCCCATGTAAACACACGATATATTTTACATTCAGCCTGCATGAATTCCTTCATGCAGGAATAAAATGCTTTAGCATGGAACAGCTAGGAGTGTTTCAATTCCAGAAAATGGCAGCCTGGATGGAAACAGACTGCAGGGACATGTGGTAAAGCACTCCAGTAATTCACTCATCACATCACCCAGTTGGTGCTGGTTTTATGCTAAATCTTCTCTCTCAGCAGCCTGGATGTAAAAACACGGCTACATACTCCGCCGGTTGCTTGGATACGGACCAGCATTTCAGATCCACATTAGATTCGGTGAAGGAGTCGGTGTCTGCTGCTGGATGTCTGAGAGGAGGCAGGGTGGTTCCGCGTGAACAGAAGGAAACTTTGGTCTCAGTTACAGAACCTGAGCAGATCACCTTGATGCAGGTCTGCAAACAGAATCTGTTCGTGGGGAAGAGTGGGAAGTTGGTGTTCAGGCAGCCAGAAGCCGTCAGGACGATGTGAGGCATGTTCCAGGACCAGTCACTGTGCAAATGATGTTTAGATTGCATTTTTCTCTCAGCGGGTCCATCAAGGTTGGACCTTGAATCTGGATAGCTGCTCACAGAAGAAAATCACGATTTTTTTCTGTGGGATTTAAACTTTTTTTTTTTTTTTGCAGAATTTTTTTGGATCTTTCCTAAAAGATTCACAATTTATTTTTCAAAAGATGTAAAAAAAAAAAAAAGTGTTATTTCAGTTGTAAATGTCCAGATTATCAGAGACAAACAGAGAAAAATAGTAATTTGAGAAGAAAATCCTACAGTTGCTGAGATTAACGTGCTATTTAAAGGGAAAAGACAAAATTTCAGAATGTTAAAGGTTATTGCACATGCAAATAAATCTACAGTGATTAACTAACAGCGCGCACTGAGGGCTGTGTCTGTTAAAGGTGCAGAATAGCATGTTTCCACTTAGTATGTCTGCTGCAATGAATATGCAATATGTGACCTTCACACGCTATTTTGTTGGGAGGAGAAAATGTAAATATTATAATTTAGCAGCCGCAATGTGATCTATTAAACCTGAGAGCGTTGCTGATAGAATCTGCGTCTATGTTTCAAACATTTCAACAGGAGGTGTAAACAGTCTGTGTGTGTAATTGTACACATGGCTGCAGTTATTGTCACAAGAAGGAGACATGGAAACAAAGCAAGGAGACACAGAGAACATGTTTTTCACCCTTGTGTGAAAACTTTTGGGATGAACGAGGAAACAAAAAGAAAAATGTAGCTCTGCACACTAGAGGAAGCTCCCAATAGCTTTATAAACACAAAAAAGTGACGTTTTGGGCCATGGCCCGTCCTTAGACAGATGTTAGATGTCGGTAGATGTTATAGTCACATGTGATCTGCATGTCAATAGAAAGCACGTTTTTAAACACAATGGAGCCCTTACAGAAATATGAGTTCAGTCTGATGCTCCGACATTACCTACCCCAGCTGTCTTTTACAGCTGGGGTAGGTAATGTTGGGGCGCAAGCAGGATGTGAAAGTGGTGCCCTGTCTTGGCTCCTCCCCCTGTCTTGGCTCCTCCCCCTCTGGTTCTGCTCCTTGCATGATCCAAGGCTTTTTTCTTACCTCCACCAGGAGGTTATGTTTTTACCAGCATTTATCTGTTTGTGTTCAATATAACTCAAAAAGTTTTGGACGGATTTTAATTAAACTTTCAGGACTTGTTGGAAATGTAAAAAGAAAGAACGGATTTACTTTTGGTGGTGATCCGGATCACCGTTTGAATCCAGGAACATTTTAAAGGCGGTGATTTGCGCTTTTCTAGTTTGAAGCTTTTTCCACCAAAGATTTTCTCTTTCTCGGCTGTTTAGCAGGAGGAGGCAAATAAACCGAGCCGGGTCGGGAAATCCTTCCTGCATTTTCTCAGCCATGAAGAAGCTTAAGAAATATAAGAAATGAATAACTTCATTTGGGTCTGAACGTTTGGATTGGTCAGAGTTTTTACAGATTTACAGTAAACTGAGGGGTCTAACTATATTTCTTATTGTTGATGATTACAGAATGTATAGACTACTATCAGGACGAAGAACCATGAGAGTAACATGTGTCTGACCAACATGACCCACCCCAGCTTTAAAGTTGGTCTGTTCTCCCACAGAGTCAGAAACTTTGTGTATTGATTTGTCGTTTTAATCATCTGCCCAAAACAGCGAGCATTGTTAAGCTCAGGGATGGCTGAGATGTTCCAGATCTAGATAAAATTAACCCCCCCTCATGTCTCTGAAACAATCTTCAAAAACTGCAACAGCAGCTTTGTTTCATGTTTGATAGGTTAATTGGTTAACTGATCATTTTCCAGATTGATTTTTGGAAAACAGAAATGTTAAATGTTTGCATCGGTGAGGAGGTTTTCTTCGTGTGAGACGGTTTCTCTGCAGCTGGTAAAGGAATACCATGTGTGAAATGCTGCTCTTCTGGGGCGACGTGCTGATAAACATCTTTGTCAGCAGCCTGAAGAGAGGCGTTATCTGGCCTCTGCTCTATCTCTTCCACGCTGCCACTGGTCTGCAGTCCGGAGCGTTTCCATCCAGAGAAAACACATTTTATCAGGAGAAGAGCTGCCTCTCATTCTGACTGATAACTTTCCACAGCGGATTCTCCCGCTTGTGCTACAGAGGAAGCAGCAACGCCTGATCCCTGAGAAAACTCATAGATCCAGTCATGATTGGAGGCTCGTCCACGTCGAATAAATTTAACATGGCACATGGTGTGAAATTACATTATCTTATCAAAAGATTAACCGTTTGAGGTCAGCCTCCAAATAGACGAGGGATGAGCCTGTTATCATCCAGTTCCAGCCTGTTGTTATCATCCACATGTTCTACTTAAACAGCGCATGGGGAGACTAAATTCATTGTGACATTAAGCAGGAAGCTGCATCACCAAAGCAGAGCAAGTTGGGATGGTTCAGGTTATGATGGTAAAAATATCAACTTGCATTTTTGCATTTCAGGTCTGCAACATATTTTAAAACTTTTTCTGGCTTGGAGGATACCAGTCAAACCTGTTTGCAGGGTTATTTTGTCTTCCTGCAGTGGTGGATCAGGACTAAAGGCAAGCCAAGCCAGTACTAAACCTCAGCTGTGTGTAGTGTGGTTTTCTCGTGTGTTTGTTTGGACCATGTTGCTGAAAAATGGATAGATTAATGTGGATGTTTAGTAACTCCGACAAAAATAGTCGGAGCACTTCGGACAAAAATACAGGACAAGCTTCCAACAGGTTGTAAAATCTATCAAAGACTGATCCAGGTAGATGAATCATTCCGGATACTATGATCAATGGCATAATATGAAAATGGCAGAAGTTCTGTCGTGTGTTTTTAATGGAGAAGTAGTTGTGTATTGTAATAACCGTTGGCTGCAAAGGTCAAGGCTCAGATTCATAACCTTTACCGCCTTCTCTGTCCATGTCATACCTGTCCAAGACTGACATGTACTGAGAAAGACCCTCCTGACTGACATTAAGTTAATTATTCTGGAATATTTCACTGGCATTGTCGTTAATGTTGTACGTGAATAATTATATTCAGTATTAATAATTGTCCATAGACACTTAATAACGGCTCATAACTAAACTTGAAGCAGCATTTAGTTCCCTGTGGAGGCGAATCTTTCAGCAAATATAGAAATATTTAAATCCAGGATAAAAACATTTGTCTCCACGTGTCTAAGCATGAAATCTGTCATGTATATGTTAACTCATCAAGATACTTTCATTAAATTTTAGTTTAATTCAGGGCTGGCCAGCTCCAGTCCTCAAGAGCTGCAGTCGTGCACGTGTTAGTAGTTTCCCTGCTGCAACCCAGCTGACTCAAACCAAAGGGTAGTTAGCAGACCTGCAGCAGGGAAACTCCCAACACTTGCAGGACTGTGGCTTTTGGAGGACCAGTCCGCCTGCATGTTGTTGCTACGGTGATGGAAATCGATCACCTGTTTGTTGACACATGAAAACTTGTCCCAGCACCAAACTCTTCTTCGTCTGTTACCGCTGTTAGCGTTGGAGGCGATGTATGAAAACTGCCTCAGCTATATGCGCTGGTGGTTGGCACTGTGGCCTCACAGCAAGAAGGTTGCTGGTTTGAGCCTTGATTAGAGGTCCAATAGGTCCCAGAGAGAGTCTGGGTACTTTGTCCTCCTCGCACCGTGCACAGACATGCATGTTGGGTTGATTGATAACTAAATTGTCCAGGAGTGTAAGCGTAAATGGATTTTTGTCTCTCTGTGTTGGTCCTGTGATGGACTGGCGACTTGTCCATGATGTACCCCATACAGATAAACCCAATATAGATGTTGGTCAACATAAAAACCATAATTTGGCCATTTTACTTCTGTATCACCCAGCTGTTATAAATGCCGTACGTTAAAACAGGAAAATCACTGTGAATGTTGGAACAACTGTGTTTTGTGTGTGTTTTTCAGTATTTTCCATCCTGTCCCCATTTTTTTCACAGAGCCAACAGATGAAGGTTTGGCATTTTTAATGATAGCGTCAGTAAATAACTTTTCACGGATGAAGTCATTTTATGTGTCAGAGCTTAAATGAAAGACACATGCTGATTCTGGCATTGGGTTTTAGGTGCCGATCTGTTGGGGTCGCTGCTAAACGCTCGTATCTGTCTACAGTCATATGTAAGCCCTTCAGGGCACCAACACCTGGATCTGCTGCTGCCTCGCTCAGCACACACCTTTTGGACCCAGTAGAGGTAAGTCAGCAACAGCTTGAGCAACAATCCCATGTGAGACGCGCTGAGAAGCTGACAGCGATGTCCAATCAGGAGCAGCCAAAGGTCAACAAGCGAGCAGAAAAGAAGAAAAGCAAAGGCTGGAATAAAGCGGAGAGGATGCAGCTGAGGTGGAGGTGCTGCAGTGAGGATAGCAGGTAGATAGTAGCAGGAAGACGTGTGGAAACATGGAAACAGTGTGTGTTGTGTGTGTGTTTCAGACGTGAGAGAATGATGTGCAGATAAGAGAAGACTTGGTCGCTGCTGATCTATGTGTTATTTCTACAAACCTCTGTTTTCTTCTTCTGCTTGGTTTTTATGCTGCTTTATTTATTCATACATTTTATATCATTTTAGCTTCATAATCTTTTAGGGTCATTCATAAATAGTAGGGCTGTGACAATATCCTTTGGTCCAGATTAGATTCAATTCTGATTTTATGGGTGCCGATTTGATCTAAATTGTGATTCTCACAGTTCTTCAATATTGCTGATTGTCTTAGATTAAAAACAAAAGAAATGTATAAAACTTTTTTGCTCGTAATTTTTCTCGATTTCAATTGGGGAAAAAAAATAACCCAGTAGCTAGACCATCATTCTGTTGTTATAACGCCCAAGAAGACAAGTTAAAGATCAATAAAACCAATAAAAATGACAAAAATTTTTATAATGGATTAATTTTATTTAATTGAAAAAAAATCTATTTTTTAGCAAAAAATTCCATTTTAAAATTGTGAAACAAAAAATCCCGATTTTCGATTTTTCGATTTGATTTTCCCACCCCTAATAAATAGTTACCATGTTTGGAGTTTTACTGGTTAACGGTCATCACAAGCATCCAGATGATTAAAAACTAGTTTAGGAATCTTTCAGATGAAATCTTCTGAAATGTAAAAAGGTCTTACAAGCTGGAAGCTACAAAGAATTTATGATCCAACCCAGGCTCTCCAGTCTGCCCATCCATCTCCTGCAGGAGAACTGGGTGAGGAATGGTGGCAACTGGTATGAGACTGCTGGGAGAATACTCCCAGTCGAGACTATCTCTGAGCTCGCTATTTATATTCCTGTCCTGATAGCTGCTGACCTGCAACTGTCTCCGATCACATATAGCCTGTCTGTATTCAGTCAGCAGTAGAGAAAGAAGCAATCATCTGCAAATACAGCAAAGGACTGGAGATATTGATCTGAATGATTAATGAAGGAGTCAAAGTGGAGCCATAATGTTAGCCTGAATTACAAAAATATTTCTCTCGCTGGAATTGTGATTTATGAGGTGCTACTAAGGTATGTGTCGTTCAAATTAGATAAGAAAAAAAAAAGAAAAAGTTATCTGGCAGATCAACGAAGTGGTTCCATCTCAAGTCTCAGCATTAAAATTTAGTCCAGAAAGAAAGGAAACAAACTGACCGCAGATCTGATGCATAAAATACGAGACATTCCAGACATGATTTAAAGCTGAAATATTTAATAGCTGCTGTAATTTCTACATAACGACCTGCCGGTAGAAACTGTGGCTGCATAGTTAAAGCTCAGCTGAACTTTATTTGCTAGTAACTGGTTAATATTTAACTTGATCACTAGATGTCTGTCATAGTTACACATCTGAGAAAACATAAACGTTCCTGAAATGTTAACCAAGCTGGTCTCTGCTGCAGCACCCAGTAACCAGCGCAGTAACCCAGTAACCAGCCCAGTAACCAAGTAACCAGCCCAGTCACCCAGTAACCCAGTAACCAGCCCAATAACCCAGTAACCCAGTAACCGGCCCAGTAACCAGCCCAGTAACCCAGTAACCAGCCCAGTAACCCAGTAACTAGCCCAGTCACCCAGTAACCGGCCCAGTAACCCAGTAATCAGCCCAGTAACCCAGTAATTCAATATTTGGCCCGCATTAAAGACTAACTTCGTAATTTTATCGACTTGTAAAATATGCGTTTCTGACCCGTTTTGATTGCGCACCAAAATTCAGTAATCGCATTTCGAAAGCTGTCACTGGTGAACGAAAAACTGTACGATACAACTTTCTGAAGCAGGACACGACGTGACGTTTTGCTTCAAGGCGGTTTTGAACACGCAACATTGCTGATTAAGCAAAGAAATGCAAGAAAAGAAAAACAAAACGAGAGTCATCGTCAGATCGTCCTTTGCTAGCTGGAGAGATCTAACAGGTCAGGTAAGACAGGAGACACATGGCTGGTAAATGTCTTTAAAGCAGAATACTAGTACAAAAAACATGGTTTTCTTCTAGTAGTCCTAAAAATCCCAAACATGTATGCAGACGGTGATCCAACTGGTGTCAGGTAGATAGATTCAACGGGAATGCAACAAAGTGAGCCCAATAATCTCAACCAATAATCACACTTCATAATGAATAAAAGACGAGCCGAGATCAGCTACAGAAAGATTCCCTATGGGAAGTTTTTCTACTGGAAGTTATTCTACTGGAAGTTATTCTACTGAAAGTTCCCCAACATGAAGTTGTTCTACTGAAAGTTCCCCGACATGAAGTTATTCTACTGGAAGTTCCCCAACATGAAGTTATTCTACATAAAGTTATTCTACATAAAGTTTTTCTACATGAAGTTATTCTACTGGAAGTTATTCTACTGGAAGTTTTCCTACATGAAGTTTTTCTACATGAAGTTATTCTACTGGAAGTTATTCTACTGGAAGTTTTCCTACATTAAGTTTTTCGACATGAAGTTATTCTACTGGAAGTTATTCTACATAAAGTTATTCTACTGACATTTATCTACATGACATTTTTCTACATGAAGTTATTCTACATGAAGTTTTTATACATGAAGTTATTCTACATGAAGTTTTTCTACATGAAGTTTTTCTACATGAAGTTTTTCTACATGAAGTTTTTCTACATAGTTTTTCTACATTAAGTTATTCTACATGAAGTTATTCTGCATGAAGTTATTCTACATTAAGTTATTCTGCTAAAAGTTATTCTACATGAATTTATTCTACTGGAAGTTCCCCAACATGAAGTTATTCTACAGGAAGCATTTCCACTGTAAGTTTTTCTACATGAAGTTATTCTACATGAAGTTATTGTACTGTAAGTTTTCCTACATGAAGTTTTTCTACATGAAGTTATTCTACTGGAAGTTATTCTACTGGAGGTTTTCCTACATTAAGTTTTTCGACATGAAGTTATTCTACTGGAAGTTATTCTACATAAAGTTATTCTACTGACATTTATCTACATGACATTTTTCTACATGAAGTTATTCTACATGAAGTTTTTATACATGAAGTTATTCTACATGAAGTTATTCTACATGAAGTTTTTCTACATGAAGTTTTTCTACATGAAGTTTTTCTACATAGTTTTTCTACATTAAGTTATTCTACATGAAGTTATTCTACATGAAGTTATTCTACATTAAGTTATTCTGCTAAAAGTTATTCTACATGAATTTATTCTACTGGAAGTTCCCCAACATGAAGTTATTCTACATGAAGTTTTTCTACATGAAGTTTTTCTACATAGTTTTTCTACATTAAGTTATTCTACATGAAGTTATTCTACATGAAGTTATTCTACATTAAGTTATTCTGCTAAAAGTTATTCTACATGAATTTATTCTACTGGAAGTTCCCCAACATGAAGTTATTCTACAGGAAGCTATTCTACAGGAAGCATTTCCACTGTAAGTTTTTCTACATGAAGTTATTCTACAGGAAGCTATTCTACAGGAAGCATTTCCACTGTAAGTTTTTCTACATGAAGTTATTCTACATGAAGTTATTGTACTGTAAGTTTTTCTACTGTAAGTTTTTCTACATGAAGTTATTCTACATGAAGTTATTCTACTGGAAGTTATTCTACTGGAAGTTATTCCACATGAAGTTATTCTACATAAAGTTATTCTACTGGAAGTTATTCTACATGAAGTTATTCTACTGGAAGTTATTCTACTGGAAGTTATTCTACATAAAGTTATTCTACATAAAGTTATTCTACTGGAAGTTATTCTACATGAAGTTATTCTACTGGAAGTTATTCTACTGGAAGTTATTCTACTGGACGTTATTCTACATGAAGTTATTCTACATTAAGTTTTTCAACATGAAGTTATTCTACATGAACTTCCCCAACATGAGGTTATTCTACATGAAGTTATTCTACATGAAGTTATTCTACATGAAGTTTTTCTACATGAAGTTTTTCTACATGAAGTTTTTCTACATGAAGTTTTTCTACATGAAGTTATTCTACATGAAGTTATTCTACATGAAGTTATTCCACTGGAAGTTATTCTACTGAAAGTTCCCCAACATGAAGTTATTCTACATAAAGTTATTCTACATAAAGTTTTTCTACATGAAGTTTTTCTATATGAAGTTATTCTACAGGAAGCTATTCTACAGGAAGCATTTCCACTGTAAGTTTTTCTACATGAAGTTATTCTACATGAAGTTATTGTACTGTAAGTTTTTCTAATGTAAGTTTTTCTACATGAAGTTATTCTACATGAAGTTATTCTACTGGAAGTTATTCTACTGGAAGTTATTCCACATGAAGTTATTCTACATAAAGTTATTCTACTGGAAGTTATTCTACATGAAGTTATTCTACTGGAAGTTATTCTACTGGAAGTTATTCCACATGAAGTTATTCTACATAAAGTTATTCTACTGGAAGTTATTCTACATGAAGTTATTCTACTGGACGTTATTCTACATGAAGTTATTCTACATTAAGTTTTTCAACATGAAGTTATTCTACATGAACTTCCCCAACATGAGGTTATTCTACATGAAGTTATTCTACATGAAGTTATTCTACATGAAGTTATTCTACATAAAGTTTTTCTACATGAAGTTATTCTACATGAAGTTATTCTACATTAAGTTTTTCAACATGAAGTTATTCTACATGAACTTCCCCAACATGAGGTTATTCTACATGAAGTTATTCTACATGAAGTTATTCTACATGAAGTTTTTCTACATGAAGTTTTTCTACATGAAGTTATTCTACATGAAGTTATTCCACTGGAAGTTATTCTACTGAAAGTTCCCCAACATGAAGTTATTCTACATAAAGTTATTCTACATAAAGTTATTCTACATAAAGTTTTTCTACATGAAGTTATTCTACAGGAAGTTATTCTACAGGAAGCTATTCTACAGGAAGCATTTCCACTGTAAGTTTTTCCACATGAAGTTATTCTACATGAAGTTATTGTACTGTAAGTTTTTCTACATGAAGTTATTCTACATGAAGTTATTCTACATGAAGTTATTCTACTGGAAGTTATTCTACTGGAAGTTATTCTACTGGAAGTTATTCTACTGGACGTTTTTCTACATGAAGTTATTCCACATGAAGTTATTCTACTGGAAGTTATTCTACTGGACGTTATTCTACATGAAGTTATTCTACATTAAGTTTTTCAACATGAAGTTATTCTACATGAAGTTATTCTACATGAACTTCCCCAACATGAGGTTATTCTACATGAAGTTATTCTACATGAAGTTATTCTACATGAAGTTATTCTACTGGAAGTTATTCTACTGAAAGTTCCCCAACATGAAGTTATTCTACATAAAGTTATTCTACATAAAGTTTTTCTACATGAAGTTTTTCTATATGAAGTTATTCTACATGGAGTTTTTCTACATGAAGTTATTCTACTGGAAGTTATTCTACTGGAAGTTATTCTACATGAAGGTATTCTACATGAAGTTATTCTACATGAAGTTATTCTACATGAAGTTATTCTACATGAGGTTATTCTACATGAAGTTATTCTACATGAAGTTATTCTACATTAAGTTATTCTACATTAAGTTATTCTACATGAATTTATTCTACTGGAAGTTCCCCAACATGAAGTTATTCTACATGAAGTTATTCTACATTAAGTTATTCTACATTAAGTTATTCTACATGAATTTATTCTACTGGAAGTTCCCCAACATGAAGTTATTCTACATGAAGTTTTTCTACATGAAGTTATTCTACAGGAAGCTATTCTACAGGAAGCATTTCCACTGTAAGTTTTTCTACATGAAGTTATTCTACATGAAGTTATTGTACTGTAAGTTTTTCTACTGTAAGTTTTTCTACATGAAGTTATTCTACTGGAAGTTATTCTACTGGAAGTTATTCTACTGGAAGTTATTCTACATTAAGTTTTTAAACATGAAGTTATTCTACATGAAGTTATTCTACATAAAGTTTTTCTACATGAAGTTTTTCTACATGAAGTTATTCTACATGACATTTTTCTACATGAAGTTATTCTACATGAAGTTTTTATACATGAAGTTATTCTACATGAAGTTATTCTACATGAAGTTTTTCTACAGGAAGCTATTCTACAGGAAGCATTTCCACTGGAAGTTATTCCACATGAAGTTATTCTACATAAAGTTATTCTACTGGAAGTTATTCTACATGAAGTTATTCTACTGGAAGTTATTCTACTGGAAGTTATTCCACATGAAGTTATTCTACTGGAAGTTATTCTACTGGAAGTTATTCTACATGAAGTTATTCTACTGGAAGTTATTCTACTGGAAGTTATTCTACTGGACGTTATTCTACATGAAGTTATTCTACATTAAGTTTTTCAACATGAAGTTATTCTACATGAACTTCCCCAACATGAGGTTATTCTACATGAAGTTATTCTACATGAAGTTATTCTACATGAAGTTTTTCTACATGAAGTTTTTCTACATGAAGTTTTTCTACATGAAGTTTTTCTACATGAAGTTATTCTACTTGAAGTTATTCTACATGAAGTTATTCCACTGGAAGTTATTCTACTGAAAGTTCCCCAACATGAAGTTATTCTACATAAAGTTATTCTACATAAAGTTTTTCTACATGAAGTTTTTCTATATGAAGTTATTCTACAGGAAGCTATTCTACAGGAAGCATTTCCACTGTAAGTTTTTCTACATGAAGTTATTCTACATGAAGTTATTGTACTGTAAGTTTTTCTAATGTAAGTTTTTCTACATGAAGTTATTCTACATGAAGTTATTCTACTGGAAGTTATTCTACTGGAAGTTATTCCACATGAAGTTATTCTACATAAAGTTATTCTACTGGAAGTTATTCTACATGAAGTTATTCTACTGGAAGTTATTCTACTGGAAGTTATTCCACATGAAGTTATTCTACATAAAGTTATTCTACTGGAAGTTATTCTACATGAAGTTATTCTACTGGACGTTATTCTACATGAAGTTATTCTACATTAAGTTTTTCAACATGAAGTTATTCTACATGAACTTCCCCAACATGAGGTTATTCTACATGAAGTTATTCTACATGAAGTTATTCTACATGAAGTTATTCTACATAAAGTTTTTCTACATGAAGTTATTCTACATGAAGTTATTCTACATTAAGTTTTTCAACATGAAGTTATTCTACATGAACTTCCCCAACATGAGGTTATTCTACATGAAGTTATTCTACATGAAGTTATTCTACATGAAGTTTTTCTACATGAAGTTTTTCTACATGAAGTTATTCTACATGAAGTTATTCCACTGGAAGTTATTCTACTGAAAGTTCCCCAACATGAAGTTATTCTACATAAAGTTATTCTACATAAAGTTTTTCTACATGAAGTTTTTCTATATGAAGTTATTCTACAGGAAGCTATTCTACAGGAAGCATTTCCACTGTAAGTTTTTCCACATGAAGTTATTCTACATGAAGTTATTGTACTGTAAGTTTTTCTACATGAAGTTATTCTACATGAAGTTATTCTACATGAAGTTATTCTACTGGAAGTTATTCTACTGGAAGTTATTCTACTGGAAGTTATTCTACTGGACGTTTTTCTACATGAAGTTATTCCACATGAAGTTATTCTACTGGAAGTTATTCTACTGGACGTTATTCTACATGAAGTTATTCTACATTAAGTTTTTCAACATGAAGTTATTCTACATGAAGTTATTCTACATGAACTTCCCCAACATGAGGTTATTCTACATGAAGTTATTCTACATGAAGTTATTCTACATGAAGTTATTCTACTGGAAGTTATTCTACTGAAAGTTCCCCAACATGAAGTTATTCTACATAAAGTTATTCTACATAAAGTTTTTCTACATGAAGTTTTTCTATATGAAGTTATTCTACATGGAGTTTTTCTACATGAAGTTATTCTACTGGAAGTTATTCTACTGGAAGTTATTCTACATGAAGGTATTCTACATGAAGTTATTCTACATGAAGTTATTCTACATGAAGTTATTCTACATGAGGTTATTCTACATGAAGTTATTCTACATGAAGTTATTCTACATTAAGTTATTCTACATTAAGTTATTCTACATGAATTTATTCTACTGGAAGTTCCCCAACATGAAGTTATTCTACATGAAGTTATTCTACATTAAGTTATTCTACATTAAGTTATTCTACATGAATTTATTCTACTGGAAGTTCCCCAACATGAAGTTATTCTACATGAAGTTTTTCTACATGAAGTTATTCTACAGGAAGCTATTCTACAGGAAGCATTTCCACTGTAAGTTTTTCTACATGAAGTTATTCTACATGAAGTTATTGTACTGTAAGTTTTTCTACTGTAAGTTTTTCTACATGAAGTTATTCTACTGGAAGTTATTCTACTGGAAGTTATTCTACTGGAAGTTATTCTACATTAAGTTTTTAAACATGAAGTTATTCTACATAAAGTTTTTCTACATGAAGTTTTTCTACATGAAGTTATTCTACATGACATTTTTCTACATGAAGTTATTCTACATGAAGTTTTTATACATGAAGTTATTCTACATGAAGTTATTCTACATGAAGTTTTTCTACAGGAAGCTATTCTACAGGAAGCATTTCCACTGTAAGTTTTTCTACATGAAGTTATTCTACATGAAGTTATTGTACTGTAAGTTTTTCTACATGAAGTTATTCTACATGAAGTTATTCTACATGAAGTTATTCTACATGAAGTTATTCTACTGGAAGTTATTCTACTGGAAGTTATTCTACTGGAAGTTATTCTACTGGACGTTTTTCTACATGAAGTTATTCCACATGAAGTTATTCTACTGGAAGTTATTCTACTGGACGTTATTCTACATGAAGTTATTCTACATTAAGTTTTTCAACATGAAGTTATTCTACATGAAGTTATTCTACATGAACTTCCCCAACATGAGGTTATTCTACATGAAGTTATTCTACATGAAGTTATTCTACATGAAGTTATTCTACTGGAAGTTATTCTACTGAAAGTTCCCCAACATGAAGTTATTCTACATAAAGTTATTCTACATAAAGTTATTCTACATGAAGTTTTTCTACATGAAGTTTTTCTATATGAAGTTATTCTACATGGAGTTTTTCTACATGAAGTTATTCTACATGAAGTTTTTCTACATGAAGTTATTCTACTGGAAGTTATTCTACATGAAGGTATTCTACATGAAGTTATTCTACATGAAGTTATTCTACTGGAAGTTATTCTACATGACATTTTTCTACATGAAGTTATTCTACATGAAGTTTTTATACATGAAGTTATTCTACATGAAGTTATTCTACATGAGGTTTTTCTACATGAAGTTTTTCTACATAGTTTTTCTACATTAAGTTATTCTACATGAAGTTATTCTACATGAAGTTATTCTACATTAAGTTATTCTACATTAAGTTATTCTACATGAATTTATTCTACTGGAAGTTCCCCAACATGAAGTTATTCTACATGAAGTTTTTCTACATGAAGTTATTCTACAGGAAGCTATTCTACAGGAAGCATTTCCACTGTAAGTTTTTCTACATGAAGTTATTCTACTGTAAGTTTTTCTACTGTAAGTTTTTCTACATGAAGTTATTCTACTGGAAGTTATTCTACTGGAAGTTATTCTACTGGAAGTTATTCTACATTAAGTTTTTAAACATGAAGTTATTCTACATGAAGTTATTCTACATAAAGTTTTTCTACATGAAGTTTTTCTACATGAAGTTATTCTACATGAAGTTATTCTACATGAAGTTATTCTACTGGAAGTTATTCTACATGACATTTTTCTACATGAAGTTATTCTACATGAAGTTTTTATACATGAAGTTATTCTACATGAAGTTATTCTACATGAAGTTTTTCTACAGGAAGCTATTCTACAGGAAGCATTTCCACTGTAAGTTTTTCTACATGAAGTTATTCTACATGAAGTTATTGTACTGTAAGTTTTTCTACATGAAGTTATTCTACATGAAGTTATTCTACATGAAGTTATTCTACATGAAGTTATTCTACATGAAGTTTTTCTACAGGAAGCTATTCTACAGGAAGCATTTCCACTGTAAGTTTTTCTACATGAAGTTATTCTACATGAAGTTATTCTACTGGAAGTTATTCTACTGGAAGTTATTCTACTGGAAGTTATTCTACTGGACGTTTTTCTACATGAAGTTATTCCACATGAAGTTATTCTACTGGAAGTTATTCTACTGGACGTTATTCTACATGAAGTTATTCTACATTAAGTTTTTCAACATGAAGTTATTCTACATGAAGTTATTCTACATGAACTTCCCCAACATGAGGTTATTCTACATGAAGTTATTCTACATGAAGTTATTCTACATGAAGTTATTCTACTGGAAGTTATTCTACTGAAAGTTCCCCAACATGAAGTTATTCTACATAAAGTTATTCTACATAAAGTTATTCTACATGAAGTTTTTCTACATGAAGTTTTTCTATATGAAGTTATTCTACATGGAGTTTTTCTACATGAAGTTATTCTACATGAAGTTATTCTACTGGAAGTTATTCTACTGGAAGTTATTCTACATGAAGGTATTCTACATGAAGTTATTCTACTGGAAGTTATTCTACATGACATTTTTCTACATGAAGTTATTCTACATGAAGTTTTTATACATGAAGTTATTCTACATGAAGTTATTCTACATGAGGTTTTTCTACATGAAGTTTTTCTACATTAAGTTATTCTACATGAAGTTATTCTACATGAAGTTATTCTACATGAAGTTATTCTACATTAAGTTATTCTACATTAAGTTATTCTACATGAATTTATTCTACTGGAAGTTCCCCAACATGAAGTTATTCTACATGAAGTTATTCTACATGAAGTTATTCTACATGAAGTTATTCTACATGAAGTTATTCTACTGGAAGTTATTCTACTGGAAGTTATTCTACTGGAAGTTATTCTACTGGACGTTTTTCTACATGAAGTTATTCCACATGAAGTTATTCTACTGGAAGTTATTCTACTGGACGTTATTCTACATGAAGTTATTCTACATTAAGTTTTTCAACATGAAGTTATTCTACATGAAGTTATTCTACATGAACTTCCCCAACATGAGGTTATTCTACATGAAGTTATTCTACATGAAGTTATTCTACATGAAGTTATTCTACATGAAGTTATTCTACTGGAAGTTATTCTACTGAAAGTTCCCCAACATGAAGTTATTCTACATAAAGTTATTCTACATAAAGTTATTCTACATGAAGTTTTTCTACATGAAGTTTTTCTATATGAAGTTATTCTACATGGAGTTTTTCTACATGAAGTTATTCTACATGAAGTTTTTCTACATGAAGTTATTCTACTGGAAGTTATTCTACATGAAGGTATTCTACATGAAGTTATTCTACATGAAGTTATTCTACTGGAAGTTATTCTACATGACATTTTTCTACATGAAGTTATTCTACATGAAGTTTTTATACATGAAGTTATTCTACATGAAGTTATTCTACATGAGGTTTTTCTACATGAAGTTTTTCTACATAGTTTTTCTACATTAAGTTATTCTACATGAAGTTATTCTACATGAAGTTATTCTACATTAAGTTATTCTACATTAAGTTATTCTACATGAATTTATTCTACTGGAAGTTCCCCAACATGAAGTTATTCTACATGAAGTTTTTCTACATGAAGTTATTCTACAGGAAGCTATTCTACAGGAAGCATTTCCACTGTAAGTTTTTCTACATGAAGTTATTCTACTGTAAGTTTTTCTACTGTAAGTTTTTCTACATGAAGTTATTCTACTGGAAGTTATTCTACTGGAAGTTATTCTACATTAAGTTTTTAAACATGAAGTTATTCTACATGAAGTTATTCTACATAAAGTTTTTCTACATGAAGTTTTTCTACATGAAGTTATTCTACATGAAGTTATTCTACATGAAGTTATTCTACTGGAAGTTATTCTACATGACATTTTTCTACATGAAGCTATTCTACAGGAAGCATTTCCACTGTAAGTTTTTCTACATGAAGTTATTCTACATGAAGTTATTGTACTGTAAGTTTTTCTACATGAAGTTATTCTACATGAAGTTATTCTACATGAAGTTATTCTACATGAAGTTATTCTACATGAAGTTTTTCTACAGGAAGCTATTCTACAGGAAGCATTTCCACTGTAAGTTTTTCTACATGAAGTTATTCTACATGAAGTTATTCTACATGAAGTTATTCTACTGGAAGTTCCCCAACATGAAGTTATTCTACATAAAGTTATTCTACATAAAGTTATTCTACATGAAGTTTTTCTACATGAAGTTTTTCTATATGAAGTTATTCTACATGGAGTTTTTCTACATGAAGTTATTCTACATGAAGTTTTTCTACATGAAGTTATTCTACTGGAAGTTATTCTACATGAAGGTATTCTACATGAAGTTATTCTACATGAAGTTATTCTACTGGAAGTTATTCTACATGACATTTTTCTACATGAAGTTATTCTACATGAAGTTTTTATACATGAAGTTATTCTACATGAAGTTATTCTACATGAGGTTTTTCTACATGAAGTTTTTCTACATAGTTTTTCTACATTAAGTTATTCTACATGAAGTTATTCTACATGAAGTTATTCTACATTAAGTTATTCTACATTAAGTTATTCTACATGAATTTATTCTACTGGAAGTTCCCCAACATGAAGTTATTCTACATGAAGTTTTTCTACATGAAGTTATTCTACAGGAAGCTATTCTACAGGAAGCATTTCCACTGTAAGTTTTTCTACATGAAGTTATTCTACTGTAAGTTTTTCTACTGTAAGTTTTTCTACATGAAGTTATTCTACTGGAAGTTATTCTACTGGAAGTTATTCTACTGGAAGTTATTCTACATTAAGTTTTTAAACATGAAGTTATTCTACATGAAGTTATTCTACATAAAGTTTTTCTACATGAAGTTTTTCTACATGAAGTTATTCTACATGAAGTTATTCTACATGAAGTTATTCTACTGGAAGTTATTCTACATGACATTTTTCTACATGAAGTTATTCTACATGAAGTTTTTATACATGAAGTTATTCTACATGAAGTTATTCTACATGAAGTTTTTCTACAGGAAGCTATTCTACAGGAAGCATTTCCACTGTAAGTTTTTCTACATGAAGTTATTCTACATGAAGTTATTGTACTGTAAGTTTTTCTACATGAAGTTATTCTACATGAAGTTATTCTACATGAAGTTATTCTACATGAAGTTATTCTACATGAAGTTTTTCTACAGGAAGCTATTCTACAGGAAGCATTTCCACTGTAAGTTTTTCTACATGAAGTTATTCTACATGAAGTTATTCTACATGAAGTTATTCTACTGGAAGTTATTCTACTGGAAGTTATTCTACTGGAAGTTATTCTACTGGACGTTTTTCTACATGAAGTTATTCCACATGAAGTTATTCTACTGGAAGTTATTCTACTGGACGTTATTCTACATGAAGTTATTCTACATTAAGTTTTTCAACATGAAGTTATTCTACATGAAGTTATTCTACATGAACTTCCCCAACATGAGGTTATTCTACATGAAGTTATTCTACATGAAGTTATTCTACATGAAGTTATTCTACTGGAAGTTATTCTACTGAAAGTTCCCCAACATGAAGTTATTCTACATAAAGTTATTCTACATAAAGTTATTCTACATGAAGTTTTTCTATATGAAGTTATTCTACATGGAGTTTTTCTACATGAAGTTATTCTACATGAAGTTATTCTACTGGAAGTTATTCTACTGGAAGTTATTCTACATGAAGGTATTCTACATGAAGTTATTCTACTGGAAGTTATTCTACATGACATTTTTCTACATGAAGTTATTCTACATGAAGTTTTTATACATGAAGTTATTCTACATGAAGTTATTCTACATGAGGTTTTTCTACATGAAGTTTTTCTACATTAAGTTATTCTACATTAAGTTATTCTACATGAAGTTATTCTACATTAAGTTATTCTACATTAAGTTATTCTACTGGAAGTTCCCCAACATGAAGTTATTCTACATGAAGTTTTTCTACATGAAGTTATTCTACAGGAAGCTATTCTACAGGAAGCATTTCCACTGTAAGTTTTTCTACATGAAGTTATTCTACATGAAGTTATTGTACTGTAAGTTTTTCTACTGTAAGTTTTTCTACATGAAGTTATTCTACTGGAAGTTATTCTACTGGAAGTTATTCTACATTAAGTTTTTAAACATGAAGTTATTCTACATGAAGTTATTCTACATAAAGTTTTTCTACATGAAGTTTTTCTACATGAAGTTATTCTACATGAAGTTATTCTACATGAAGTTATTCTACATGAAGTTATTCTACATGACATTTTTCTACATGAAGTTATTCTACATGAAGTTTTTATACATGAAGTTTTTCTACATTAAGTTTTTAAACATGAAGTTATTCTACATGAAGTTATTCTACATAAAGTTTTTCTACATGAAGTTATTCTACATGAAGTTATTCTACATGAAGTTATTCTACTGGAAGTTATTCTACATGACATTTTTCTACATGAAGTTATTCTACATGAAGTTATTCTACATGAAGTTATTCTACATGAAGTTATTCTACATGAAGTTTTTCTACATGAAGTTTTTCTACATAGTTTTTCTACATTAAGTTATTCTACATTAAGTTATTCTACATTAAGTTATTCTGCTAAAAGTTATTCTACATGAATTTATTATACTGGAAGATCCCCAACATGAAGTTATTCTACATTAAGTTTTTCTACATGAAGTTATTCTACATGAAGTTATTGTACTGTAAGTTTTTCTACTGTAAGTTTTTCTATATGAAGTTATTCTACATGAAGTTATTCTACTGGAAGTTATTCTACTGGAAGTTATTCTACTGAAAGTTCCCCAACATGAAGTTATTCTACATAAAGTTATTCTACATAAAGTTTTTCTACATGAAGTTTTTCTACATGAAGTTATTCTACATGAAGTTTTTCTACATGAAGTTATTCTACATGAAGTTATTCTACTGGAAGTTTTTCTACATGAAGTTATTCTACATGAAGTTATTCTACTGGAAGTTATTCTACTGGAAGTTATTTTACTGGAAGTTATTCTACATGAAGTTATTCTACATGAAGTTATTCTACATTAAGTTATTCTGCTAAAAGTTATTCTACATGAATTTATTCTACTGGAAGTTCCCCAACATGAAGTTATTCTACATGAAGTTTTTCTACATGAAGTTATTCTACAGGAAGCTATTCTACAGGAAGCATTTCCACTGTACGTTTTTCTACATGAAGTTATTCTACATGAAGTTATTGTACTGTAAGTTTTTCTACTGTAAGTTTTTCTACATGAAGTTATTCTACATGAAGTTATTCTACATGAAGTTATTCTACATGAAGTTATTCTACTGGAAGTTATTCTACTGGAAGTTATTCTACTGAAAGTTCCCCAACATGAAGTTATTCTACATAAAGTTATTCTACATAAAGTTTTTCTACATGAAGTTATTCTACATGGAGTTTTTCTACATGGAGTTTTTCTACATGAAGTTATTCTACATGAAGTTATTCTACATGAAGTTATTCTACAGGAAGCATTTCCACTGGAAGTTATTCTACTGGAAGTTTTTCTACATGAAGTTATTCCACATGAAGTTATTCTACATAAAGTTATTCTACTGGAAGTTATTCTACTGGAAGTTATTCTACTGGAAGTTATTCTACTGGACGTTATTCTACATGAAGTTATTCTACATTAAGTTTTTCAACATGAAGTTATTCTACATGAAGTTATTCTACATGAACTTCCCCAACATGAGGTTATTCTACATGAAGTTATTCTACATGAAGTTATTCTACATGAAGTTTTTCTACATGAAGTTTTTCTACATGAAGTTATTCTACATGAAGTTATTCTACATGAAGTTATTCTACATTAAGTTATTCTACATTAAGTTATTCTACATGAATTTATTCTACTGGAAGTTCCCCAACATGAAGTTATTCTACATGAAGTTTTTCTACATGAAGTTATTCTACAGGAAGCTATTCTACAGGAAGCATTTCCACTGTAAGTTTTTCTACATGAAGTTATTGTACTGTAAGTTTTTCTACTGTAAGTTTTTCTACATGAAGTTTTTCTACATGAAGTTATTCTACTGGAAGTTATTCTACTGGAAGTTATTCTACTGGAAGTTATTCTACATTAAGTTTTTAAACATGAAGTTATTCTACATGAAGTTATTCTACATAAAGTTTTTCTACATGAAGTTTTTCTACATGAAGTTATTCTACATGAAGTTATTCTACATGAAGTTATTCTACTGGAAGTTATTCTACTGGAAGTTATTTTACTGGAAGTTATTCTACATGAAGTTATTCTACATGAAGTTTTTCTACATAGTTTTTCTACATGAAGTTATTCTACATGAAGTTATTCTACATGAAGTTATTCTACATTAAGTTATTCTGCTAAAAGTTATTCTACATGAATTTATTCTACTGGAAGTTCCCCAACATGAAGTTATTCTACATGAAGTTTTTCTACATGAAGTTATTCTACAGGAAGCTATTCTACAGGAAGCATTTCCACTGTACGTTTTTCTACATGAAGTTATTCTACATGAAGTTATTGTACTGTAAGTTTTTCTACTGTAAGTTTTTCTACATGAAGTTATTCTACATGAAGTTATTCTACATGAAGTTATTCTACTGGAAGTTATTCTACTGGAAGTTATTCTACTGAAAGTTCCCCAACATGAAGTTATTCTACATAAAGTTATTCTACATAAAGTTTTTCTACATGACGTTTTTCTACATGAAGTTATTCTACATGGAGTTTTTCTACATGGAGTTTTTCTACATGAAGTTATTCTACATGAAGTTATTCTACATGAAGTTATTCTACAGGAAGCATTTCCACTGGAAGTTATTCTACTGGAAGTTTTTCTACATGAAGTTATTCCACATGAAGTTATTCTACATAAAGTTATTCTACTGGAAGTTATTCTACATGAAGTTATTCTACTGGAAGTTATTCTACTGGAAGTTATTCTACTGGAAGTTATTCTACTGGACGTTATTCTACATGAAGTTATTCTACATTAAGTTTTTCAACATGAAGTTATTCTACATGAACTTCCCCAACATGAGGTTATTCTACATGAAGTTATTCTACATGAAGTTATTCTACATGAAGTTTTTCTACATGAAGTTTTTCAACATGAAGTTTTTCTACATGAAGTTATTCTACATGAAGTTATTCTACATGAAGTTATTCTACATTAAGTTATTCTACATTAAGTTATTCTACATGAATTTATTCTACTGGAAGTTCCCCAACATGAAGTTATTCTACATGAAGTTTTTCTACATGAAGTTATTCTACAGGAAGCTATTCTACAGGAAGCATTTCCACTGTAAGTTTTTCTACATGAAGTTATTCTACATGAAGTTATTGTACTGTAAGTTTTTCTACTGTAAGTTTTTCTACATGAAGTTATTCTACTGGACGTTATTCTACTGGAAGTTATTCTACTGGAAGTTATTCTACATTAAGTTTTTAAACATGAAGTTATTCTACATGAAGTTATTCTACATAAAGTTTTTCTACATGAAGTTTTTCTACATGAAGTTATTCTACATGAAGTTATTCTACATGAAGTTATTCTACATGACATTTTTCTACATGAAGTTATTCTACATGAAGTTTTTATACATGAAGTTATTCTACATGAAGTTATTCTACATGAAGTTTTTCTACAGGAAGCTATTCTACAGGAAGCATTTCCACTGTAAGTTTTTCTACATGAAGTTATTCTACATGAAGTTATTGTACTGTAAGTTTTTCTACATGAAGTTATTCTACATGAAGTTATTCTACTGGAAGTTATTCTACTGGAAGTTATTCTACTGGAAGTTATTCTACTGGACGTTTTTCTACATGAAGTTATTCCACATGAAGTTATTCTACTGAAAGTTCCCCAACATGAAGTTATTCTACATAAAGTTATTCTACATAAAGTTATTCTACATGAAGTTTTTCTACATGAAGTTTTTCTATATGAAGTTATTCTACATGGAGTTTTTCTACATGAAGTTATTCTACATGAAGTTATTCTACTGGAAGTTATTCTACTGGAAGTTATTCTACATGAAGTTATTCTACATGAAGTTATTCTACTGGAAGTTATTCTACTGGAAGTTCCCCAACATGAAGTTATTCTACAGGAAGCTATTCTACAGGAAGCATTTCCACTGTAAGTTTTTCTACATGAAGTTATTCTACATGAAGTTATTCTACTGGAAGTTATTCTACTGGAAGTTATTCTACTGGACGTTTTTCTACATGAAGTTATTCCACATGAAGTTATTCTACTGGAAGTTATTCTACTGGACGTTATTCTACATGAAGTTATTCTACATTAAGTTTTTCAACATGAAGTTATTCTACATGAAGTTATTCTACATGAACTTCCCCAACATGAGGTTATTCTACATGAAGTTATTCTACATGAAGTTATTCTACATGAAGTTTTTCTACATGAAGTTTTTCTACATGAAGTTATTCTACATGAAGTTATTCTACATGAAGTTATTCTACATTAAGTTATTCTACATTAAGTTATTCTACATGAATTTATTCTACTGGAAGTTCCCCAACATGAAGTTATTCTACATGAAGTTTTTCTACATGAAGTTATTCTACAGGAAGCTATTCTACAGGAAGCATTTCCACTGTAAGTTTTTCTACATGAAGTTATTGTACTGTAAGTTTTTCTACTGTAAGTTTTTCTACATGAAGTTTTTCTACATGAAGTTATTCTACTGGAAGTTATTCTACTGGAAGTTATTCTACTGGAAGTTATTCTACATTAAGTTTTTAAACATGAAGTTATTCTACATGAAGTTATTCTACATAAAGTTTTTCTACATGAAGTTTTTCTACATGAAGTTATTCTACATGAAGTTATTCTACATGAAGTTATTCTACTGGAAGTTATTCTACTGGAAGTTATTTTACTGGAAGTTATTCTACATGAAGTTATTCTACATGAAGTTTTTCTACATAGTTTTTCTACATGAAGTTATTCTACATGAAGTTATTCTACATGAAGTTATTCTACATTAAGTTATTCTGCTAAAAGTTATTCTACATGAATTTATTCTACTGGAAGTTCCCCAACATGAAGTTATTCTACATGAAGTTTTTCTACATGAAGTTATTCTACAGGAAGCTATTCTACAGGAAGCATTTCCACTGTACGTTTTTCTACATGAAGTTATTCTACATGAAGTTATTGTACTGTAAGTTTTTCTACTGTAAGTTTTTCTACATGAAGTTATTCTACATGAAGTTATTCTACATGAAGTTATTCTACTGGAAGTTATTCTACTGGAAGTTATTCTACTGAAAGTTCCCCAACATGAAGTTATTCTACATAAAGTTATTCTACATAAAGTTTTTCTACATGACGTTTTTCTACATGAAGTTATTCTACATGGAGTTTTTCTACATGGAGTTTTTCTACATGAAGTTATTCTACATGAAGTTATTCTACATGAAGTTATTCTACAGGAAGCATTTCCACTGGAAGTTATTCTACTGGAAGTTTTTCTACATGAAGTTATTCCACATGAAGTTATTCTACATAAAGTTATTCTACTGGAAGTTATTCTACATGAAGTTATTCTACTGGAAGTTATTCTACTGGAAGTTATTCTACTGGAAGTTATTCTACTGGACGTTATTCTACATGAAGTTATTCTACATTAAGTTTTTCAACATGAAGTTATTCTACATGAACTTCCCCAACATGAGGTTATTCTACATGAAGTTATTCTACATGAAGTTATTCTACATGAAGTTTTTCTACATGAAGTTTTTCAACATGAAGTTTTTCTACATGAAGTTATTCTACATGAAGTTATTCTACATGAAGTTATTCTACATTAAGTTATTCTACATTAAGTTATTCTACATGAATTTATTCTACTGGAAGTTCCCCAACATGAAGTTATTCTACATGAAGTTTTTCTACATGAAGTTATTCTACAGGAAGCTATTCTACAGGAAGCATTTCCACTGTAAGTTTTTCTACATGAAGTTATTCTACATGAAGTTATTGTACTGTAAGTTTTTCTACTGTAAGTTTTTCTACATGAAGTTATTCTACTGGACGTTATTCTACTGGAAGTTATTCTACTGGAAGTTATTCTACATTAAGTTTTTAAACATGAAGTTATTCTACATGAAGTTATTCTACATAAAGTTTTTCTACATGAAGTTTTTCTACATGAAGTTATTCTACATGAAGTTATTCTACATGAAGTTATTCTACATGACATTTTTCTACATGAAGTTATTCTACATGAAGTTTTTATACATGAAGTTATTCTACATGAAGTTATTCTACATGAAGTTTTTCTACAGGAAGCTATTCTACAGGAAGCATTTCCACTGTAAGTTTTTCTACATGAAGTTATTCTACATGAAGTTATTGTACTGTAAGTTTTTCTACATGAAGTTATTCTACATGAAGTTATTCTACTGGAAGTTATTCTACTGGAAGTTATTCTACTGGAAGTTATTCTACTGGACGTTTTTCTACATGAAGTTATTCCACATGAAGTTATTCTACTGAAAGTTCCCCAACATGAAGTTATTCTACATAAAGTTATTCTACATAAAGTTATTCTACATGAAGTTTTTCTACATGAAGTTTTTCTATATGAAGTTATTCTACATGGAGTTTTTCTACATGAAGTTATTCTACATGAAGTTATTCTACTGGAAGTTATTCTACTGGAAGTTATTCTACATGAAGTTATTCTACATGAAGTTATTCTACTGGAAGTTATTCTACTGGAAGTTCCCCAACATGAAGTTATTCTACAGGAAGCTATTCTACAGGAAGCATTTCCACTGTAAGTTTTTCTACATGAAGTTATTCTACATGAAGTTATTCTACTGGAAGTTATTCTACTGGAAGTTATTCTACTGGACGTTTTTCTACATGAAGTTATTCCACATGAAGTTATTCTACTGGAAGTTATTCTACTGGACGTTATTCTACATGAAGTTATTCTACATTAAGTTTTTCAACATGAAGTTATTCTACATGAAGTTATTCTACATTAACTTCCCCAACATGAGGTTATTCTACATGAAGTTATTCTACATGAAGTTATTCTACATGAAGTTATTCTACTGGAAGATATTCTACTGAAAGTTCCCCAACATGAAGTTATTCTACATAAAGTTATTCTACATAAAGTTATTCTACATGAAGTTTTTCTACATGAAGTTTTTCTATATGAAGTTATTCTACATGGAGTTTTTCTACATGAAGTTATTCTACATGAAGTTATTCTACTGGAAGTTATTCTACTGGAAGTTATTCTACATGAAGGTATTCTACATGAAGTTATTCTACATGAAGTTATTCTACTGGAAGTTATTCTACATGACATTTTTCTACATGAAGTTATTCTACATGAAGTTTTTATACATGAAGTTATTCTACATGAAGTTATTCTACATGAGGTTTTTCTACATGAAGTTTTTCTACATAGTTTTTCTACATTAAGTTATTCTACATGAAGTTATTCTACATGAAGTTATTCTACATTAAGTTATTCTACATGAATTTATTCTACTGGAAGTTCCCCAACATGAAGTTATTCTACATGAAGTTATTCTACAGGAAGCTATTCTACAGGAAGCATTTCCACTGTAAGTTTTTCTACATGAAGTTATTCTACATGAAGTTATTGTACTGTAAGTTTTTCTACTGTAAGTTTTTCTACATGAAGTTATTCTACTGGAAGTTATTCTACTGGAAGTTATTCTACTGGAAGTTATTCTACATTAAGTTTTTAAACATGAAGTTATTCTACATGAAGTTATTCTACATAAAGTTTTTCTACATGAAGTTTTTCTACATGAAGTTATTCTACATGAAGTTATTCTACATGAAGTTATTCTACTGGAAGTTATTCTACATGACATTTTTCTACATGAAGTTATTCTACATGAAGTTTTTATACATGAAGTTATTCTACATGAAGTTATTCTACATGAAGTTGTTCTACATGAAGTTGTTCTACATGAAGTTTTTCTACATAGTTTTTCTACATTAAGTTATTCTACATGAAGTTATTCTACATTAAGTTTTTCTACATGAAGTTTTTCTACATGAAGTTATTCTACATGAAGTTATTCTACATGAAGTTATTCTACATGAAGTTATTCTACTGGAAGTTATTCTACATGACATTTTTCTACATGAACTTATTCTACATGAAGTTTTTCTACATAGTTTTTCTACATGAAGTTATTCTACATGAAGTTATTCTACATTAAGTTATTCTACATTAAGTTATTCTGCTAAAAGTTATTCTACATGAATTTATTCTACTGGAAGTTCCCCAACATGAAGTTATTCTACATGAAGCTATTCTACAGGAAGCATTTCCACTGTACGTTTTTCTACATGAAGTTATTCTACATGAAGTTATTGTACTGTAAGTTCTTCTACTGTAAGTTTTTCTACTGAAAGTTCCCCAACATGAAGTTATTCTACATAAAGTTATTCTACATAAAGTTTTTCTACATGAAGTTTTTCTACATGAAGTTATTCTACATGGAGTTTTTCTACATGGAGTTTTTCTACATGAAGTTATTCTACATGAAGTTATTCTACATGAAGTTATTCTACAGGAAGCATTTCCACTGGAAGTTATTCTACTGGAAGTTTTTCTACATGAAGTTATTCCACATGAAGTTATTCTACATAAAGTTATTCTACTGGAAGTTATTCTACATGAAGTTATTCTACTGGAAGTTATTCTACTGGAAGTTATTCTACTGGAAGTTATTCTACTGGACGTTATTCTACATGAAGTTATTCTACATTAAGTTTTTCAACATGAAGTTATTCTACATGAAGTTATTCTACATGAACTTCCCCAACATGAGGTTATTCTACATGAAGTTATTCTACATGAAGTTATTCTACATGAAGTTTTTCTACATGAAGTTTTTTTACATGAAGTTTTTCTACTTGAAGTTATTCTACATGAAGTTATTCCACTGGAAGTTATTCTACTGAAAGTTCCCCAACATAAAGTTATTCTACATAAAGTTATTCTACATAAAGTTTTTCTACATGAAGTTTTTCTATATGAAGTTATTCTACAGGAAGCTATTCTACAGGAAGCATTTCCACTGTAAGTTTTTCTACATGAAGTTATTCTACATGAAGTTATTGTACTGTAAGTTTTTCTACATGAAGTTATTCTACATGAAGTCATTCTACATGAAGTTATTCTACTGGAAGTTATTCTACTGGACGTTATTCTACATGAAGTTATTCCACATGAAGTTATTCTACTGGAAGTTATTCTACTGGACGTCATTCTACATGAAGTTATTCTACATTAAGTTTTTCAACATGAAGTTATTCTACATGAAGTTATTCTACATGAACTTCCCCAACATGAGGTTATTCTACATGAAGTTATTCTACATGAAGTTATTCTACATGAAGTTTTTCTACATGAAGTTTTTCTACATGAAGTTATTCTACTGGAAGTTATTCCACTGGAAGTTATTCTACTGAAAGTTCCCCAACATGAAGTTATTCTACATAAAGTTATTCTACATAAAGTTATTCTACATGAAGTTTTTCTACATGAAGTTATTCTACATGGAGTTTTTCTACATGAAGTTATTCTACATGAAGTTATTCTACTGGAGGTTATTCTACTGGAAGTTTTTCTACATGAAGTTATTCTACATGAAGTTATTCTACATGAAGTTATTCTACATGAAGTTATTCTACTGGACGTTATTCTACATGAAGTTATTCTACATGAAGTTTTTCAACATGAAGTTATTCTACATGAAGTTATTCTACATGAACTTCCCCAACATGAGGTTATTCTACATGAAGTTATTCTACATGAAGTTATTCTACATGAAGTTTTTCTACATGAAGTTATTCTACATGAAGTTATTCTACATGAGGTTTTTCTACATGAAGTTTTTCTACATAGTTTTTCTACATTAAGTTATTCTACATGAAGTTATTCTACATTAAGTTATTCTGCTAAAAGTTATTCTACATGAATTTATTCTACTGGAAGTTCCCCAACATGAAGTTATTCTACATGAAGTTATTCTACAGGAAGCTATTCTACAGGAAGCATTTCCACTGTACGTTTTTCTACATGAAGTTATTCTACATGAAGTTATTGTACTGTAAGTTTTTCTACTGTAAGTTTTTCTACATGAAGTTATTCTACATGAAGTTATTCTACTGGAAGTTATTCTACATGACATTTTTCTACATGAAGTTATTCTACATGAAGTTTTTCTACATGAAGTTATTCTACATGAAGTTTTTCTACATGAAGTTTTTCTACATAGTTTTTCTACATTAAGTTATTCTACATTAAGTTATTCTGCTAAAAGTTATTCTACATGAATTTATTATACTGGAAGATCCCCAACATGAAGTTATTCTACATGAAGTTTTTCTACATGAAGTTATTCTACATGAAGTTATTGTACTGGAAGTTATTCTACTGGAAGTTATTCTACTGGAAGTTATTCTACTGAAAGTTCCCCAACATGAAGTTATTCTACATAAAGTTATTCTACATAAAGTTTTTCTACATGAAGTTTTTCTACATGAAGTTTTTCTACATGAAGTTATTCTACATGAAGTTATTCTACTGGAAGTTTTTCTACATGAAGTTATTCTACTGGAAGTTATTCTACTGGAAGTTATTCTACTGGAAGTTATTCTACATGAACTTATTCTACATGAAGTTTTTCTACATAGTTTTTCTACATGAAGTTATTCTACATGAAGTTATTCTACATGAAGTTATTCTACATTAAGTTATTCTGCTAAAAGTTATTCTACATGAATTTATTCTACTGGAAGTTCCCCAACATGAAGTTATTCTACATGAAGTTTTTCTACATGAAGTTATTCTACAGGAAGCTATTCTACAGGAAGCATTTCCACTGTACGTTTTTCTACATGAAGTTATTCTACATGAAGTTATTGTACTGTAAGTTTTTCTACTGTAAGTTTTTCTACATGAAGTTATTCTACATGAAGTTATTCTACATGAAGTTATTCTACATGAAGTTATTCTACTGGAAGTTATTCTACTGGAAGTTATTCTACTGGAAGTTATTCTACTGAAAGTTCCCCAACATGAAGTTATTCTACATAAAGTTATTCTACATAAAGTTTTTCTACATGAAGTTTTTCTATATGAAGTTATTCTACATGGAGTTTTTCTACATGGAGTTTTTCTACATGAAGTTATTCTACATGAAGTTATTCTACATGAAGTTATTCTACAGGAAGCATTTCCACTGGAAGTTATTCTACTGGAAGTTTTTCTACATGAAGTTATTCCACATGAAGTTATTCTACATAAAGTTATTCTACTGGAAGTTATTCTACATGAAGTTATTCTACTGGAAGTTATTCTACTGGAAGTTATTCTACTGGAAGTTATTCTACTGGAAGTTATTCTACTGGACGTTATTCTACATGAAGTTATTCTACATTAAGTTTTTCAACATGAAGTTATTCTACATGAACTTCCCCAACATGAGGTTATTCTACATGAAGTTATTCTACATGAAGTTTTTCTACATGAAGTTTTTCTACATGAAGTTTTTCTACTTGAAGTTATTCTACATGAAGTTATTCCACTGGAAGTTATTCTACTGAAAGTTCCCCAACATAAAGTTATTCTACATAAAGTTATTCTACATAAAGTTATTCTACATGAAGTTTTTCTACATGAAGTTATTCTACATGGAGTTTTTCTACATGAAGTTATTCTACATGAAGTTATTCTACATGAAGTTATTCTACTGGAGGTTATTCTACTGGAAGTTTTTCTACATGAAGTTATTCTACATGAAGTTATTCTACTGGAGGTTATTCTACATTAAGTTTTTCAACATGAAGTTATTCTACATGAAGTTATTCTACATGAACTTCCCCAACATGAGGTTATTCTACATGAAGTTATTCTACATGAAGTTATTCTACATGAAGTTTTTCTACATGAAGTTATTCTACATGAAGTTATTCTACATGAAGTTATTCTACAGGAAGCATTTCCACTGGAAGTTATTCTACTGGAAGTTTTTCTACATGAAGTTATTCCACATGAAGTTATTCTACATAAAGTTATTCTACTGGAAGTTATTCTACATGAAGTTATTCTACTGGAAGTTATTCTACTGGAAGTTATTCTACTGGAAGTTATTCTACTGGAAGTTATTCTACTGGACGTTATTCTACATGAAGTTATTCTACATTAAGTTTTTCAACATGAAGTTATTCTACATGAAGTTATTCTACATGAACTTCCCCAACATGAGGTTATTCTACATGAAGTTATTCTACATGAAGTTTTTCTACATGAAGTTTTTCTACATGAAGTTTTTCTACTTGAAGTTATTCTACATGAAGTTATTCCACTGGAAGTTATTCTACTGAAAGTTCCCCAACATAAAGTTATTCTACATAAAGTTATTCTACATAAAGTTATTCTACATGAAGTTTTTCTACATGGAGTTTTTCTACATGAAGTTATTCTACATGAAGTTATTCTACATGAAGTTATTCTACATGAAGTTATTCTACTGGAGGTTATTCTACTGGAAGTTTTTCTACATGAAGTTATTCTACATGAAGTTATTCTACATGAAGTTATTCTACATGAAGTTATTCTACTGGACGTTATTCTACATGAAGTTATTCTACATTAAGTTTTTCAACATGGTTATTCTACATGAAGTTATTCTACATGAACTTCCCCAACATGAGGTTATTCTACATGAAGTTATTCTACATGAAGTTATTCTACATGAAGTTTTTCTACATGAAGTTATTCTACATGAAGTTATTCTACATGAGGTTTTTCTACATGAAGTTTTTCTACATAGTTTTTCTACATGAAGTTATTCTACATGAAGTTATTCTACATGAAGTTATTCTACATTAAGTTATTCTGCTAAAAGTTATTCTACATGAATTTATTCTACTGGAAGTTCCCCAACATGAAGTTATTCTACATGAAGTTATTCTACAGGAAGCTATTCTACAGGAAGCATTTCCACTGTACGTTTTTCTACATGAAGTTATTCTACATGAAGTTATTGTACTGTAAGTTTTTCTACTGTAAGTTTTTCTACATGAAGTTATTCTACATGAAGTTATTCTACTGGAAGTTTTTCTACATGAAGTTATTCCACATGAAGTTATTCTACATGAAGTTTTTCTATATGAAGTTATTCTACATGAAGTTATTCTACAGGAAGCTATTCTACAGGAAGCATTTCTACTGTACGTTTTTCTACATGAAGTTTTTCTATATGAAGTTATTCTACATGGAGTTTTTCTACATTAAGTTATTCTACATGAAGTTATTCTACTGGAAGTTATTCTACTGGAAGTTATTTTACTGGAAGTTTTTATACTGGAAGTTATTCTACATGAAGTTATTCTACATGAAGTTTTTCTACATGAAGTTTTTCTACATGAAGTTTTTCTACATGAAGTTTTTCTACATAGTTTTTCTACATAGTTTTTCTACATTAAGTTATTCTACATGAAGTTATTCTACATAAAGTTATTCTACATGAAGTTTTTCTACATGAAGTTATTCTACATGGAGTTTTTCTACATGAAGTTATTCTACATGAAGTTATTCTACATGAAGTTATTCTACATGAAGTTATTCTACTGGAGGTTATTCTACTGGAAGTTTTTCTACATGAAGTTATTCTACATGAAGTTATTCTACATGAAGTTATTCTACATGAAGTTATTCTACTGGACGTTATTCTACATGAAGTTATTCTACATTAAGTTTTTCAACATGAAGTTATTCTACATGAAGTTATTCTACATGAACTTCCCCAACATGAGGTTATTCTACATGAAGTTATTCTACATGAAGTTTTTCTACATAGTTTTTCTACATGAAGTTATTCTACATGAAGTTATTCTACATTAAGTTATTCTGCTAAAAGTTATTCTACATGAATTTATTCTACTGGAAGTTCCCCAACATGAAGTTATTCTACATGAAGTTATTCTACAGGAAGCTATTCTACAGGAAGCATTTCCACTGTACGTTTTTCTACATGAAGTTATTCTACATGAAGTTATTGTACTGTAAGTTTTTCTACTGTAAGTTTTTCTACATGAAGTTATTCTACATGAAGTTATTCTACTGGAAGTTTTTCTACATGAAGTTATTCCACATGAAGTTATTCTACATGAAGTTTTTCTATATGAAGTTATTCTACATGAAGTTATTCTACAGGAAGCTATTCTACAGGAAGCATTTCTACTGTACGTTTTTCTACATGAAGTTTTTCTATATGAAGTTATTCTACATGGAGTTTTTCTACATTAAGTTATTCTACATGAAGTTATTCTACTGGAAGTTATTCTACTGGAAGTTATTTTACTGGAAGTTTTTCTACATGAAGTTATTCTACTGGAAGTTATTCTACATGACATTTTTCTACATGAAGTTATTCTACGTGAAGTTTTTATACATGAAGTTATTCTACATGAAGTTATTCTACATGAAGTTTTTCTACATGAAGTTTTTCTACATGAAGTTTTTCTACATGAAGTTTTTCTACATAGTTTTTCTACATAGTTTTTCTACATTAAGTTATTCTACATGAAGTTATTCTACATGAAGTTATTCTACATTAAGTTATTCTGCTAAAAGTTATTCTACATGAATTTATTATACTGGAAGTTCCCCAACATGAAGTTATTCTACATGAAGTTATTCTACTGGAAGTTTTTCTACATGAAGTTATTCTACATGAAGTTATTCTACATGAAGTTATTCTACATGAAGTTATTCTACATGAAGTTATTCTACTGGACGTTATTCTACATGAAGTTATTCTACATTAAGTTTTTCAACATGAAGTTATTCTACATGAAGTTATTCTACATGAACTTCCCCAACATGAGGTTATTCTACATGAAGTTATTCTACATGAAGTTATTCTACATGAAGTTTTTCTACATGAAGTTATTCTACATGAAGTTATTCTACATGAGGTTTTTCTACATGAAGTTTTTCTACATAGTTTTTCTACATGAAGTTATTCTACATGAAGTTATTCTACATTAAGTTATTCTGCTAAAAGTTATTCTACATGAATTTATTCTACTGGAAGTTCCCCAACATGAAGTTATTCTACATGAAGTTATTCTACAGGAAGCTATTCTACAGGAAGCATTTCCACTGTACGTTTTTCTACATGAAGTTATTCTACATGAAGTTATTGTACTGTAAGTTTTTCTACTGTAAGTTTTTCTACATGAAGTTATTCTACATGAAGTTATTCTACTGGAAGTTTTTCTACATGAAGTTATTCCACATGAAGTTATTCTACATGAAGTTTTTCTATATGAAGTTATTCTACATGAAGTTATTCTACAGGAAGCTATTCTACAGGAAGCATTTCTACTGTACGTTTTTCTACATGAAGTTTTTCTATATGAAGTTATTCTACATGGAGTTTTTCTACATTAAGTTATTCTACATGAAGTTATTCTACTGGAAGTTATTCTACTGGAAGTTATTTTACTGGAAGTTTTTCTACATGAAGTTATTCTACTGGAAGTTATTCTACATGACATTTTTCTACATGAAGTTATTCTACGTGAAGTTTTTATACATGAAGTTATTCTACATGAAGTTATTCTACATGAAGTTTTTCTACATGAAGTTTTTCTACATGAAGTTTTTCTACATGAAGTTTTTCTACATAGTTTTTCTACATAGTTTTTCTACATTAAGTTATTCTACATGAAGTTATTCTACATGAAGTTATTCTACATTAAGTTATTCTGCTAAAAGTTATTCTACATGAATTTATTATACTGGAAGTTCCCCAACATGAAGTTATTCTACATGAAGTTTTTCTACATGAAGTTATTCTACATGAAGTTATTCTACAGGAAGCTATTCTACAGGAAGCTATTCTACTGGAAGTTATTCTACTGGACGTTATTCTACATGAAGTTATTCTACATTAAGTTTTTCAACATGAAGTTATTCTACATGAAGTTATTCTACATGAACTTCCCCAACATGAGGTTATTCTACATGAAGTTATTCTACATGAAGTTTTTCTACATGAAGTTTTTCTACATGAAGTTTTTCTACTTGAAGTTATTCTACATGAAGTTATTCCACTGGAAGTTATTCTACTGAAAGTTCCCCAACATAAAGTTATTCTACATAAAGTTATTCTACATAAAGTTATTCTACATGAAGTTTTTCTACATGAAGTTATTCTACATGGAGTTTTTCTACATGAAGTTATTCTACATGAAGTTATTCTACATGAAGTTATTCTACATGAAGTTATTCTACTGGAGGTTATTCTACTGGAAGTTTTTCTACATGAAGTTATTCTACATGAAGTTATTCTACATGAAGTTATTCTACTGGACGTTATTCTACATGAAGTTATTCTACATTAAGTTTTTCAACATGAAGTTATTCTACATGAAGTTATTCTACATGAACTTCCCCAACATGAGGTTATTCTACATGAAGTTATTCTACATGAAGTTATTCTACATGAAGTTTTTCTACATGAAGTTATTCTACATGAAGTTATTCTACATGAGGTTTTTCTACATGAAGTTTTTCTACATAGTTTTTCTACATGAAGTTATTCTACATGAAGTTATTCTACATGAAGTTATTCTACATTAAGTTATTCTGCTAAAAGTTATTCTACATGAATTTATTCTACTGGAAGTTCCCCAACATGAAGTTATTCTACATGAAGTTATTCTACAGGAAGCTATTCTACAGGAAGCATTTCCACTGTACGTTTTTCTACATGAAGTTATTCTACATGAAGTTATTGTACTGTAAGTTTTTCTACTGTAAGTTTTTCTACATGAAGTTATTCTACATGAAGTTATTCTACTGGAAGTTTTTCTACATGAAGTTATTCCACATGAAGTTATTCTACATGAAGTTTTTCTATATGAAGTTATTCTACATGAAGTTATTCTACAGGAAGCTATTCTACAGGAAGCATTTCTACTGTACGTTTTTCTACATGAAGTTTTTCTATATGAAGTTATTCTACATGGAGTTTTTCTACATTAAGTTATTCTACATGAAGTTATTCTACTGGAAGTTATTCTACTGGAAGTTATTTTACTGGAAGTTTTTATACATGAAGTTATTCTACATGAAGTTATTCTACATGAAGTTTTTCTACATGAAGTTTTTCTACATGAAGTTTTTCTACATAGTTTTTCTACATAGTTTTTCTACATTAAGTTATTCTACATGAAGTTATTCTACATAAAGTTATTCTACATGAAGTTTTTCTACATGAAGTTATTCTACATGGAGTTTTTCTACATGAAGTTATTCTACATGAAGTTATTCTACATGAAGTTATTCTACATGAAGTTATTCTACTGGAGGTTATTCTACTGGAAGTTTTTCTACATGAAGTTATTCTACATGAAGTTATTCTACATGAAGTTATTCTACATGAAGTTATTCTACTGGACGTTATTCTACATGAAGTTATTCTACATTAAGTTTTTCAACATGAAGTTATTCTACATGAAGTTATTCTACATGAACTTCCCCAACATGAGGTTATTCTACATGAAGTTATTCTACATGAAGTTATTCTACATGAAGTTTTTCTACATGAAGTTATTCTACATGAAGTTATTCTACATGAGGTTTTTCTACATGAAGTTTTTCTACATAGTTTTTCTACATGAAGTTATTCTACATGAAGTTATTCTACATTAAGTTATTCTGCTAAAAGTTATTCTACATGAATTTATTCTACTGGAAGTTCCCCAACATGAAGTTATTCTACATGAAGTTATTCTACAGGAAGCTATTCTACAGGAAGCATTTCCACTGTACGTTTTTCTACATGAAGTTATTCTACATGAAGTTATTGTACTGTAAGTTTTTCTACTGTAAGTTTTTCTACATGAAGTTATTCTACATGAAGTTATTCTACATGAAGTTTTTCTACATGAAGTTATTCCACATGAAGTTATTCTATATGAAGTTATTCTACATGAAGTTATTCTACAGGAAGCTATTCTACAGGAAGCATTTCTACTGTACGTTTTTCTACATGAAGTTTTTCTATATGAAGTTATTCTACATGGAGTTTTTCTACATTAAGTTATTCTACATGAAGTTATTCTACTGGAAGTTATTCTACTGGAAGTTATTTTACTGGAAGTTTTTCTACATGAAGTTATTCTACTGGAAGTTATTCTACATGACATTTTTCTACATGAAGTTATTCTACGTGAAGTTTTTATACATGAAGTTATTCTACATGAAGTTATTCTACATGAAGTTTTTCTACATGAAGTTTTTCTACATGAAGTTTTTCTACATAGTTTTTCTACATAGTTTTTCTACATTAAGTTATTCTACATGAAGTTATTCTACATGAAGTTATTCTACATTAAGTTATTCTGCTAAAAGTTATTCTACATGAATTTATTATACTGGAAGTTCCCCAACATGAAGTTATTCTACATGAAGTTTTTCTACATGAAGTTATTCTACATGAAGTTATTCTACAGGAAGCTATTCTACAGGAAGCTATTCTACAGGAAGCATTTCCACTGTACGTTTTTCTACATGAAGTTTTTCTACATGAAGTTATTCTACTGGAAGTTATTCTACTGAAAGTTCCCCTACATAAAGTTATTCTACATAAAGTTTTTCTACATGAAGTTTTTCTATATGAAGTTATTCTACATGAAGTTATTCTACTGGAAGTTATTCTACTGGAAGTTATTTTACTGGAAGTTATTTTACTGGAAGTTTTTCTACATGAAGTTATTCTACATGAAGTTATTCTACTGGAAGTTATTCTACATGACATTTTTCTACATGAAGCTATTCTACATTAAGTTATTCTGCTAAAAGTTATTTTACATGAAGTTATTCCACTGGAAGTTCCCCAACATTAAGTTATTCTACTGGAAGTTATTCTACATGAAGTTATTCTACAGGAAGTTATTCTACATGAAGTTTTTCTACATTAAGTTTTTCTACATGAGGTTTTTCTACAGGAAGCTATTCTACAGGAAGCAATTCCACTGTAAGTTTTCCTACATGAAGTTATTCTACATGAAGTTATTGTACTGTAAGTTTTTCTACTTGAAGTTTTTCTACATGAAGTTATTCTACTGGAAGTTATTCTACTGAAAGTTCCCCTACATAAAGTTATTCTACATAAAGTTTTTCTACATGAAGTTTTTCTATATGAAGTTATTCTACATGAAGTTATTCTACATGAAGTTATTCTACTGGAAGTTATTCTACTGGAAGTTATTTTACTGGAAGTTATTTTACTGTAAGTTTTTCTACATGAAGTTATTCTACATGAAGTTATTCTACTGGAAGTTATTCTACATGACATTTTTCTACATGAAGCTATTCTACATTAAGTTATTCTGCTAAAAGTTATTTTACATGAAGTTATTCCACTGGAAGTTCCCCAACATTAAGTTATTCTACTGGAAGTTATTCTACATGAAGTTATTCTACAGGAAGTTATTCTACATGAAGTTATTCTACATGAAGTTATTCTACTGGAAGTTCCCCAACATGAAGTTATTCCACATGAAGTTTTTCTACATGAAGTTATTCTACATGAAGTTTTTCTACATGAAGTTTTTCTACATGAGGTTTTTCTACAGGAAGCTATTCTACAGGAAGCAATTCCACTGTAAGTTTTCCTACATGAAGTTATTCTACTGGAAGTTATTCTACTGGAAGTTATTCTACTGGAAGTTCCCCAACATGAAGTTATTCTACATGAAGTTTTTCTACATGAAGTTATTCTACATGAAGTTTTTCTACATGAAGTTATTCTACATGAAGTTTTTCTACATGAAGTTTTTCTACAGGAAGCTATTCTACAGGAAGCAATTCCACTGTAAGTTTTCCTACATGAAGTTATTCTACTGGAAGTTATTCTACTGGAAGTTATTCTACTGGAAGTTATTCTACTGGAAGTTCCCCAACATGACGTTATTCTACATGAAGTTATTCTACTGGAAGTTCCCCAACATGAAGTTATTCTACATGAAGTTTTTCTACATGAAGTTATTCTACATGAAGTTATTCTACATGAAGTTTTTCTACATGAGGTTTTTCTACAGGAAGCTATTCTACAGGAAGCAATTCCACTGTAAGTTTTCCTACATGAAGTTATTCTACTGGAAGTTATTCTACTGGAAGTTATTCTACATGAAGTTATTCTACATGAAGTTATTCTACATTAAGTCTTTCAACATGAAGTTATTCTACATGAAGTTATTCTACATGAAGTTATTCTACATGAAGTTTTTCTACATGAAGTTATTCGACATGAAGTTTTTCTAGATGAAGTTATTCTACATGAAGTTATTCTACTGGATGTTATTCTACATGAAGTTATTCTACATGAAGTTTTTCTACATGAAGTTATTCTACTGGAAGTTATTCTACTGGAAGTTATTCTACATGAAGTTATTCTACATTAAGTCTTTCAACATGAAGTTATTCTACATGAAGTTATTCTACTGGATGTTATTCTACATGAAGTTATTCTACATGAAGTTTTTCTACATGAAGTTATTCGACATGAAGTTTTTCTAGATGAAGTTATTCTACATGAAGTTATTCTACTGGATGTTATTCTACATGAAGTTATTCTACATGAAGTTTTTCTACATGAAGTTATTCGACATGAAGTTTTTCTAGATGAAGTTATTCTACATGAAGTTATTCTACAGGAAGTTATTCTACATGAAGTTATTCTACAGGACGCTCCTGTGCAGGCAGTGTCTCAACAGACATTTTCTGAACAGGTATTTTGTAAAAAGATGAATGTTTAATCAAACTGCTCCTGGTTAATTTCATCCAACTATCATCAGGAAAGATGAGCAACAGATAAAACCCACGTTCCAAAAGTACTGCTACTACACATCTAACTGTGACCTGGGTAATGATTAACCAGACTGAGGGAATTTTAGCTGTAGATGATGAGGAAGAGGAAGGACATGTGAAGCTGTGGTTACTATGGTAACTATGTTGTTCCTTTCTCCATGTTGTCGTTGAACTGCTTATCTAGAGTTACTGGTCCATGTTAACACCTGACTGACACAAACTGACGACGGAGCACCAGATACCACCAGAACTTCCTGTTATCTGAGGAATTGTTCACATCACCTGGTTATAACTTTGATAATTTAGTATCAGAATAAAAAACACTGTTTAACGAATTAAAGATGACATCTTAAAAGCATATAATTAAAACAAAGACTATTTCCTGGATGCTGGCCTTGCCCTGGAGACCACCATAGCAACGGGTCTATAACCAGATATCAACAGGCCGATGCTTTAATCCTTGACCTCATGTTTCTGCCTTGTAAAGCATCTGTGCACCAAGAGAGATATCTTTAGCTAGCTCTGGTAAATGTCTGTAGCGTTTCTGCTCTATAGATGAAGGTTTGGGCTGTCGGACCATACTGACTCACCTCTCTCTGGTGTGAAGGGTGAAACTTGTCGATGGCTGCCCTCCTGGTCTTTCTCCACCTCCTCTCTGCCTCCACCATGAGGCAGCCTTCCTGAAGACAGACTCTGGTCCAGTTTGACCCATAATGGCAACTCGGTGGTGGTGTTGGGGATAACATAATTTTCAGGAGCCTCCCAGTTGGCCAGGCTGCTCGGTGATGCCGTGCTGAGATCAGGCGGGATCGTTTCAGAGCTGCTGGTTGGGTTGCTGCTCTGTGGGGTTGGGTTGATCCCAATGGGAACATTGTTTCCATTGGCCTCAGTGACACTCTGAAAGGTTGTTATGTCTTCCTCCTGGTCTACCCCCTCCTCTTCCTCCAACATTTCCCTGTTGTCCAGTTCATGTAATTCTTCCGGATAGTTTCTCCTGGACTGAGAAGGAAGCGGACTCTCGGCATTTCTCAGCATGTAAAGTGGGAATTCTACCCTTCCAGATCCTCTTTCCTGATTGGACAATGCCTCTGGTCCTCTCATCCGATGGGTTAGGTTTATGTGATCGGTTGAAGCTCCCAGTGTCACACCATCAGAGGTCTTTGTCCCACCATCCCTCTGATGATGGATTCCACTCTCTGATTCCACATCCAGGTATTTTCCACTTACGTTTAATGGAAACATGACACTTCCAGGACTCCTCTGCACGTTAAAAGAGTCTGGATGTGGACTCGAATCACCAAAAGAAACTCCCTGCGAGATCTGCCAAGAGGCATGTGGACTGGTAGGACCTACACTCAAAGGACTTTGTGTTGCTTCCTCTCTTTGTTTTGGATGGTCATGAACCCCGTATTGCTCTCTCAGCTCCATCTTGACTGGCACGTCTACACTGGGAAAGGCAGGACCTCCGTCGGGTCTGCTGGAGTCTTGGGATGCAGGTGGAACCTTCTTGGAGGAGGTGGAGCTCACCGTAGGAGGCACCAGAAATGGAGGAAACAAGTCTGAAAAGTCTACAGGAGTATAATCATAGTCTTCTGACTCCTTATCTGAAGGAGGTGATTTGAAGAGTGGAAGACGTCCGTTCAGAGGATCACGAGACGCCGTGGAGAACTGGTTCGGATCAAACCCGTGGGGGTAACTATCACGCCTGCCAGGTATCTTATCCTCTGTTGCTTCATAGGCTTCCTGGGAATCACACGCAACCCGGGAGCACATGACATCCCCCCCTTCGTCGGGACAGTGGCAGAGCCAGCAAGGGTCCGCGTGAAAGGAGTGTCCAGCCTCGTACTTCTGTCCCTCGTGAAGACATCCTACGCGCTGGCACTGCGCGCACCCGTCTGTAGGCTCCAGGACGTCGATGCAGTTTGCTGGTAAATCGGGACAGCTGATGAACTGGCAGCTGATCCGACCTCCCCCCAAAGGACAGGAGCACTCAGTGCTACCATAATCCACAAAGTAAGAGTCTCCCTCGGGCACTTTGCCGTTCTGGAACCCAGCATTGACGCAGTCGTAGTACTGGTAACCCTCACATGTGCATCCTTTCTGTACGCATGAAGCACAGCAGGCTCCGTTGTCCAAAACCTCCTCCATGCAGTTGTCTAGCTGTGGACAGTCCACCCCCGTGCAGTCCCGCTGGCCCGAGGAGACGCTCAGGTAGAAGAGAAGCAGCAGCGATGCTTCTGGTCGAGCCATGACACCGACCGTCAGAGCGGGCAGGTCCAGTATGGAGGCGCTGGTTATTCAAGGATCCCAGAGCGCTCTGCTGATGAGAGGCAGCTGGACTCTGTGGGGAACAGCAGAGACAGAAAGACACACAGATTGATTAGCTCTCTAAATGAAAGCAGACCACCATCTGGCTCTGCAGCTGAACTCGTTACAGTCCAACTTTTACAGCGTTCCAGTTCTTCCAGCTTAAAACTCTACGGTCTAAACTTCGTCCTGACCGTCCTGAAGATCCAGATACATGCCGGAATCGGTCCTGCTTCGTCGTGGAACCACCAGGGTGATTATCCACACAAATGTTGAGCTAGCGATCCGTGTTAGCTCTGAAGTCGGACTGCTGAACAGACTGAAAATAGTTTAACCCTTAAAACTCCAAATCCCTGTTGGTTCTCCGTGATGTTTTCAGCCTCAGCCGTCAGATTATCTGGTTTAAATGATGGAAAATGAATGTATGAAAACATGTAGCCGCAAAAACACCAACCAGAAGAAGTTTCACACACACAACACACTGTTTCCATGTTTCCACACTTCTTCCTGCTACTATCTACCTGCTATCCTCACTGCAGCACCTCCACCTCAGCTGCATCTCAACCGTCTTCTTGGCTTTATTCCAGCCATAGAGGATCATTATTTTCCTGCTTTTCTCATCACTTCTTGATCTTTGGCTGCTCCTGCTCCCTAAATCCTCCCCGCTTTAACATTCTCTCTAAATCTGAACCCAACAATTTCAACAACAAAAGTATCTCATGACCAGAGTTTTAGTGTTTCACACACAAACTATATATTAAAAAGTAGGAAATCAGGTTGGCTACAGAGCCCCAAAAGTCCAAACGCCTACTTTTCCTCCCACTAGCTGCCTTTACTTCACAGTTTTCCACAAAAGCAAAACACAAATGGTAAAGTTGTGACAATCTGCAGGTGTTTCCACTGAGCAGTGTGTAGCGCGCAGCGTTATTCCAGGCTTTTCTACTTGCTCCAGAAGGGTTGTCGTGGCTTGTCGAGGCCCTTCTCCCTCATTTTATTTTCTAATTCACGATATAACTCTGTTTCGCTGTTGTTAGTGCCATAGCATGCCATCTTTACTGGAAATGAATTGGTCACCTGACCTCCCTTTGTTCCCGGGCCACGTAAATACAGCTAGTTAGCTGACAGGAGGAACCCGGTGTGGTCTCCTGCTGGTTCTGGTCCAGACTACTGCTGCTCTTCTTCAGACCTTCTCTGGAAACACTGGAGATGCTTGTGTGTGAAAATCCCAGTAAATCCTCAGACCAGCAACCTTAAATCTCCTCTTCCTCATCCTGATGCTCAGTTTGACCTTCAGCACGTCGTCACCACGCCTGCCATGTGATTGGCTGGTTGGATCTACTGCAGGGGTGTCAAACTGCAGTCCTGGAGGGCCGGTATCCTGCAGGTTTTTGTTGTCTCTGTGCTCCAACACACACCTGACCGACACTCAAACAGGTTGACAAGAAGCTGCTGGATCCATTGATTTGAATCAGCTGTGTTGGTGGAGGGAAACAACAAAAACCTGCCGGATTCCGGCCCTCGAGGACTGGATTCTGACACCCCCGATCTACTGCATCTGTAAACAACTTATTTCAGCTCAACCGTCACCATCCGCAGTCAGAGGACACTTACTTAAACTAAATCCAGGTACATCTGTAAAAATATTAAACTGCCTTAAAATTATTCTGCAAAAAACAGCAAAATCTTTCCACTTTGCTCCAATGTTGATGATTAAAAAATGGCTGAATCCAAGCGTTGATGGTCAAAGTTAGCAGTCATTCTTCACAGAAATGTTGTCTTCCTCTTCCTCTTCGTGGTCAAAACAAGCAAAAGCCACTCTAACAAAAGTTTTCATATTTCCCAGAAGTTCAAACCATAACATGCAAGAATGAAAGACTGGAACTATTCAAGCTGGTGTTTCCAGCAGCAGAGAGGGAGAAGTGTGGGAGGGGTGTCCTCCTTTCCTTCCCAACCAGCCCAGCTGATCTGGAACCAGTTCCTGCTGCTGGAAGGCAGATCTGCAGCAGAAAAACTCCTCCAGCTTCTCATGACGGTCAGAAACTCCAGTTTTCCAGAGTCAGAAACATGAGATGCTGCTGCTGGAGCTGCTACCTGACTGCTCACACTGACTAACATCCAGGAGAAGGAAAAGCAGGTCTACGCTGCAGGATCTCACAAACAGACGACATGTAGTCGCTTTGGAAACGTTACCTCGTCGCGTGCGCACCGGTGAGTCTGGATGTGGAGAGCCGTCGGTCCTCCGCGCGCAGGGAGACTGAACCTCCTCACCGCCCGACGCGCTGCTGGGAGCGGGGGGGGGGGGGGGGGAGATGGAGGGGGAGGAGGTCCGGAAAGTTTTCCCTGGCGGTGTGGAGATCCCATCAGGGTGTGTAATGAGGGGCTGCTGGCACGAGCCAACGCGGAGTTAGGAAGGATGGAGGAGAAAGTTTACTCCACTATGAAACATTATTAATAAATGCTCTGGCACGTGCAGCAAAGTTAGACCAACACGTTACAGTCTGCAGGGGCGGAGCGAACTTTTATACCTGAGGGGGCCAGCATGTAGTTGGGTGAGGGGGGGGGATCAATCAAATACTGAAGGAAATTCTTCCAGTGAAATGTTCACCTCTGACCAGACTGGAAATGAAATGCGTAATGCTGACGCTGTCGGATCCCACCCTGGCTTATTGTCAGATATGAATGTTTATTAATGAAAAATGTGGACAACAGCATTCAAAAAGTTAAAATCACTGCTGCGTGTCGTAGACTTTAAATTGCAAAGTAAACTAGACTTTATTATATGTTCTCAACATTTTCTTCACGTTTTACTCTCCCACAACATTTTTACTTTCTGTTGCAGCGCCGTTTATTTACCAGGCCAATCATTCAAATTGTGACATATAAGTGACTTCTCGTCACTTTTTGGACAGCCAAGAGCTACCTTTCATACTAAGGAGTTTCTCAACACTGCTCCGGTGGTTGGTCAGTCTGAAGAGGAGAAACGTTTTCTCAGACTTACACGGATCACCAGTATCACCAGTATCACCAGTATCACTACAGATTTATTCCTAGTTATTCACCTTTTTAAAAAATATCTCTATAAGTCATACATTGCGAGAAGAGATTTTGTCCACGTACAACTATAGTTGGACTCCAAAGTTACTTGGGACAAAGATTCTTCCAGAGCCAAAGACAAAAATATTATGAAGATTTGTATATTGTACATAAGAACTTTTTCTACTACATGTTACACTTAGGCCATAGCCTTATAGTCAGGCTAATGAACTGCTGTCAGTTACCATTTTCATTGGTTATTTTAGATAACCATTTAAATTGACTGTTCCAAAACCAATAAGTTGGTCAGTTTCTGAACAATATATTGGTCAATCTAACCAATATTTGTTTAACCAACTAGATTGGTTGTTTTTTTTTTCCAACCAATCCTGTTTTAGAGGGTACTAATCTTAATTAAGGCTTTCAACCTGAAGATAAGATGAAGTTATGAAGCTAATCCAGTTTTATGGTAGCACTAGATTATTTTCAGACTAATGTGTGGAAACTATGTCATATTTAGTTTTCAATGACTGTATTTAAAGACTAAATATTAACTGAGTTCATTGAGATTTTTACAGTGAACTTTAATCTTCACTACAAAGATGCTCAGAGTATCTCAGCATCTACGTCATGTAGACCTGACTAACGTAGCGCTGCATGGTCTCATTTAGAGAGAAGGCTGGTTTTAAAGTAGCTATAGCATAAAATGTGTAGAAATATGTTGTTAGTCAAGTCTGACTGTAGGGAAAGATATGATAATGAAGAGAAAGGAAGATATTTCAGACACAGATGAAGAGGAGACAGACCCCAGACCCAGTATCAGCAGCCCCACAGCTCCCAGTTACATCTGATAAGTTAAACCACTTAGAGGAAAACAAATTGCATGTTTTTTATTTACACCTTGGTATCATGACATTTAAAATAGTTTAAAATGAAATCTTTTGACTGGCAGATGTAAATGCATCAGTTTTAGACTTCTGATACACTCACCCCCGGCGAGATTATAACTTATAATAATTAGAATTAATGTAAATAAATAAATAATAATAATAATAATAACCATAATGAACCAAATAAAATAATATTAATTACTTATAATAATTAATTTGAACCAACTTAAAGGGTAACATGAAAATGAGCCATTAAGCAACAACTAACTTACATGAAAAGGAACATCTGCAAGTCAAGATAAAATAGGCTTTTAAACGATAAGGCCCTTATTCCTTTAAAGCCCAACCGAAGAAAAACTGTGCAGAAAAGTCCATTTTTTTATTCTGAAGTTTTTATTTGGTCCTTTAAAAGAATCTGAAAAGAAAATTACTATTGTTTTCTGGCATTCTCACCATTTATTACCATGTAAAAGGTCAAAATGGTTGCAGTGCAGTCTTCTGCTTCCTGGAGACCAGTGTCATATTGTCTACAAGAAGGTTTTAAATAAAGCTTCTTCAAGCACAACACCTCTGAAACCGTATCAAATACATTTGGCTTTATGGGGTTAAAATAATGCGGTGCAGGTTAACCAGACCACATGGCTGATTAATGAAACACTACTGTTTCTTTACTTTTTTTTTGACAAGTTGACTTGTATTTATACAAATAACCACATAAACATCATAATATGATTTATTTAATCAGTTAACAGCATTTAACTCGTAATGAGAAATCAGGTCAACACAGCCGGATTTCTCTCTAATTCTCCGATGCCTTCAGGCCCTTTAACTTCAGATTTATACTGAACGCATAGATCCATGTCAGTAATAAAGTAGATCGCAGGACAGCAGCATGTAGCCTGTTTTCATTAGAACAGCTAACTGTTAGCGAAGCTGCAGCCCTCGACGTGTTTACCTAAACAAGGCTGGATGATTGGAGAACAACAAGAAGTTTGACTCTTACATCACTGAAGAAAATCTAATGAGAGTAAAAATGTAAAACTGTGTTTTAGTGATTACTGAATCAGATACGACTATTAGAATGATCTGATTACCCAGTTGTTATTCTTATCGTCATGGAAACCTATTTTGCTGTTAGAGAGCTGATTGTTTCCCACTGAAAGCATGAACAAATTTCCCCTGCTGGTTTAAGATTCAGATTTCGTTTAGAAAAATCTTATTTAGTTTTATTTAAAGTAGCATTATGAAAATTTCTGTCCATTCGCAAGCTAGCAACTGGCTATCAACACCGGCTAATTTAGATGTGCATCATAGTTGGTTCAGTTAAAAAACCAGAGCGAACACTGGAGGAAGAAAAGACAAGAAAGAGAGTTCACTGGATGTTTACTGGACAGAGATCTCAGCAAAGAGATAAGATGAAGACGATGCAGGATTAGCCGTCGTTAGACAAAGTCCAGTCATTAATCTGAGACAAAAGAGTCCCAACGTGAACTTCTGGGAATGTTTTACAGGGAGAAAAAAAAACAGTTGCATGGAAGGAAAATCTCAACTCAGGTGGAAATTGGATCATTTGTTTACATACTGGTAAATGAATGTTTATAAATGAATAAATGAAAACTGATTTTATAAATGAAACACATTTGTAGGTTGTATTTATTTGTAAGGTTTATATGAACAGTCATCATTATCCTGCAATCAGGATCAGTGACCCTGTAAATAAGACCGGGTCCCTGTGAAGATCAGAGGGAGACCAGTAGACCCCCAGGACCTGGAAGACTAATCCCAGATCACAAATCCACTGTGGATGAAAAAAAAACTTAATCATCATCATCATCATCTTCTGCCGCTTATCCGGGGTCGGGTCGTGGGGGCAGCAGCCTAAGCAGGGAAGCCCAGACTTCCCTCTCCCCAGCCACATTTGCCAACTCTGCGGGGGGGATCCCGAGGCGTTCCCAGGCCAGCCGAGAGATATAATCCCTCCAGCGTGTCCTGGGTCTTCCCCGGGGTCTCCTCCCAGAGGGACGTGCCTGGAACACCTCACCAGGGAGGCGTCCAGGAGGCATCCTGACCAGATGCCCGAGCCACCTCAACTGGTTCCTCTCGATGCGGAGGAGCAGCGGCTCTACTCTGATCTCCTCCCGGATGACCGAGCTCCTCACCCTATCTCTAAGGGAGAGCCCGGCCACCCTGCGGAGGAAACTCCTTTCAGCCGCCTGTATACGAGATCTGGTTCTTTCGGTCACGACCCACAGCTCATGACCATAGGTGAGGGTAGGAACGTAGATCGACTGGTAAATGGAGAGCTTCGCCTTTTGGCTCAGCTCCTTCTTCACCGCAACAGACCGGCGCAGAGTCCACATTACTGCAGACGCCTCACCGAACCGTCTGTCGATCTCACGCTCCATCCTTCCCTCACTCGTGAACAAGACCCCGAGATATTTAAACTCCTCCACTTGAGGCAGGACCTGACTCCCGACCCGGAGAGGGCAATCCACCCTATTCCGGCTGAGGACCATGGTCTCAGATTTGGAGGTGCTGATTCTCATCCCAAAAAAAACAAATAAAAAAAAAAACTTGTATTTCCCCTCGGGGATAAATAAAGTATCTTTGATTTGATTTGATACAATAATAAATCCACCCAGAACTCAGCAAAGTAGGACTCCAACCAGAGGAAGACCCAGCCTGTTGAAGCCCCCAACAGGAGCCCCCATAGAGCTGAGACACAGCCCAGGGGTGTGAGAAGATCCCCTCTCCACACACACACACACACACACGGAGGTTTAATCATCACTGTAACAGACATGAACACACCAGTAACTCCCTGCATCGTGACATCATGTGACATAGTGGGAAAATTCCACATCTCTGGCCTTCCCCGTCTACTGGGAGGATGGTCTGTGAACTGGTAACCATGACTGGTCAGCCTCCAGTCATGTAGCTCATGGAAGGAAGAAACTTCAGTAACTGGGAGAGGCCGACTGGAACTGGGCCACCAGATTTAAGACAAACCAGAAAGCTGCAAGCAGCTGTGAAGGCCCTCGTACCTACGGCGCCACTCGGCTTATTGGCTCCGCCTCCCCTGGCGACCTCCTCTCATGTTTCTCTCACCTGCAGCCAAACTCCCCATCACGTCATTTGGGCTTTACAACAAGAGACTGCCTGTCACCAGGGGGCGGGGCCATGGTGGTGATGTCATATGGAGACGGGAGTTTGGGAGTTTGGTGTCGACCGGGTTTGTTTACAGTTGGGCTCATATTTATTCACACCCTTTTATTAAAGAAGGAAAAAACAGCTTCCTGTAAAATAAGCTGAAATTGACTAAAGTAATAATAAATAAAAATGTTATGAAAATCATCACACTATTTTCTATTTCTGGTTCAATAGAAATATTTTTTTAAAAAGCAAACAAATAAGATCATTTATTAAATATTCCATCAGTAATATTTAGTTGAACAATCCTTTAATGTTTCTGCTCCAGTCAGGTGTTTTCTGTTCCTCTCAGTCAGACTTCTGCACCTGTTGACAGGTATTTTGTCCCACTGTTCAACAGAAAAGTGCTCTAATTTGTTCAGGACACATTTGTTTTTTGTTTTTGTTTTTTTTTTTTCAGACTCAATTAAATGAAAAAAAACAATGTCTTATATTACTAAATTCTATTTCTGCAAATTTTTATTTATTGTTCCTTTTTAAGTCTCCAGTTATTTGAGTGACTGTTGTAAATTCAGCCTTTTCTTTAATGAAAGTGGATGAAGACATATGAGCACAGCTATAAATCAACTTGTTGTGATGGCGAAGCATCAAACTTTAGGCCCCGCCCCTCCTACATGCTCTGAGTTATATAAACGATTAACACAACTTTTAATCACACATGCCTCTCAAGTGTCCTGAGCAATTTTGATGTCACTTGGATAAAAGCACTTGGATGAGTTTTTGTGGCACATAAAATGGCCAAAATGACCTAAAAATTGGCCTAAACTGGCCGCCTTCCTGTCGACTTTTCACCATGACGCTAAGAGGCCTTTTTGCTCAAACGTTTACATTTCCACAGGTCTTCTCAGCGCCTTCGGTGCTCGGGTCTAATTAATCATTCATCTCACTGACTACATATGTTCTATGTTTCATGTAAGCAGAGAAGGTTTCTTGGTGTTTACAGTCTTCATATACCAGACAACTCAAAGTGCTTCACGGGAACAAAAAGGTTCAAACCAAACTGGGAGCAAATGGTGAGAAATCCAGTCACATTTCCAGTGACTTTAGATTCCAGATGTTTTCTATGTTCTCTCTGTCTACTGGGTGGGATTCGTTTCCTGAGACGTAACTCTGAAGGAGGCCCGGACCGACCCACGGGAGGAGCGAACGGAAACACATAGTGCTCTTTATCGGTGCAGCTGATTGGCTGCCTGGTACTGGGCTCCTCCCACTGACTAAACACCGTGTTCCAGTCAGATCCCACTGGAAGGTCGACGCCCAGTCGTCAGGAGCCGGGTCCAGATTTTACATGTGAACCAATGTGAGCAAAGCGCCAGGAGGTGCAGCTGATAGGAGGAGGAACAGCTGATAGGAGGAGGAACAGCTGACAGGAGGAGGAACAGCTGATAGGAGGAGGAACAGCTGACAGGAGGAGGAACAGCTGACAGGAGGAGGAACAGGAGGAGGAGGAACAGCTGATAGGAGGGGGAACAGCTGACAGGAAGAGGAACAGGAGGAGGAGGAACAGCTGACAGGAGGAGGAACAGCTGATAGGAGGAGGAACAGCTGACAGGAGGAGGAACAGGAGGAGGAGGAACAGCTGACAGGAGGAGGAACAGCTGACAGGAGGAGGAACAGGAGGAGGAGGAGGAACAGGAGGAGGAGGAACAGCTGACAGGAGGAGGAACAGCTGACAGGAGGAGGAACAGGAGGAGGAGGAACAGCTGACAGGAGGAGGAACAGGAGGAGGAGGAACAGCTGACAGGAGGAGGAACAGGAGGAGGAGGAACAGCTGACAGGAGGAGGAACAGCTGACAGGAGGAGGAACAGGAGGAGGAGGAACAGCTGACAGGAGGAGGAACAGCTGACAGGAGGAGGAACAGCTGACAGGAGGAGGAACAGCTGACAGGAGGAGGAACAGCTGATAGGAGGAGGAACAGCTGACAGGAGGAGGAACAGGAGGAGGAGGAACAGCTGATAGGAGGAGGAACAGCTGACAGGAGGAGGAACAGCTGATAGGAGGAGGAACCGCTGACAGGAGGAGGAACAGGAGGAGGAGGAACAGCTGACAGGAGGAGGAACAGGAGGAGGAGGAACAGCTGACAGGAGGAGGAACAGCTGATAGGAGGAGGAACAGGAGGAGGAGGAACAGCTGACAGGAGGAGGAACAGGAGGAGGAGGAACAGCTGACAGGAGGAGGAACAGCTGACAGGAGGAGGAACAGGAGGAGGAGGAACAGCTGACAGGAGGAGGAACAGGAGGAGGAGGAACAGCTGACAGGAGGAGGAACAGCTGACAGGAGGAGGAACAGGAGGAGGAGGAACAGCTGACAGGAGGAGGAACAGCTGACAGGAGGAGGAACAGGAGGAGGAGGAACAGCTGACAGGAGGAGGAACAGCTGACAGGAGGAGGAACAGCTGATAGGAGGAGGAACAGCTGACAGGAGGAGGAACAGCTGATAGGAGGAGGAACAGCTGACAGGAGGAGGAACAGGAGGAGGAGGAACAGCTGACAGGAGGAGGAACAGGAGGAGGAGGAACAGCTGACAGGAGGAGGAACAGCTGATAGGAGGAGGAACAGCTGACAGGAGGAGGAACAGCTGACAGGAGGAGGAACAGGAGGAGGAGGAACAGCTGACAGGAGGAGGAACAGCTGACAGGAGGAGGAACAGCTGACAGGAGGAGGAACAGCTGATAGGAGGAGGAACAGCTGACAGGAGGAGGAACAGGAGGAGGAGGAACAGCTGACAGGAGGAGGAACAGGAGGAGGAGGAACAGCTGACAGGAGGAGGAACAGCTGACAGGAGGAGGAACAGCTGATAGGAGGAGGAACAGCTGACAGGAGGAGGAACAGGAGGAGGAGGAACAGCTGACAGGAGGAGGAACAGCTGACAGGAGGAGGAACAGCTGATAGGAGGAGGAACAGCTGACAGGAGGAGGAACAGGAGGAGGAGGAACAGCTGACAGGAGGAGGAACAGCTGATAGGAGGAGGAACAGGAGGAGGAGGAACAGCTGACAGGAGGAGGAACAGCTGACAGGAGGAGGAACAGCTGATAGGAGGAGGAACAGCTGACAGGAGGAGGAACAGGAGGAGGAGGAACAGCTGACAGGAGGAGGAACAGGAGGAGGAGGAACAGCTGACAGGAGGAGGAACAGGAGGAGGAGGAACAGCTGACAGGAGGAGGAACAGCTGATAGGAGGAGGAACAGCTGACAGGAGGAGGAACAGCTGACAGGAGGAGGAACAGCTGACCCCAACAAAGGGTTAAGTGCTTTCTACCTGTCAATGAAATAACTTCATCAAACGATCGATTAGGATCTGAATGTTTTGGAGCATTTATGTGGAGTTGGACCAAACAAAGATGGCGTTTGTTTATGTCTACTAACATCAGTTTACAACATGTGAAAGACCGTGAAGGAGAGCTGAGCTGGTTTATTATTTCACCACATTTCAGCTCATATATGTGGCGTGAAGTCACGTTTCCTGCTCCTGTTCCTCTCCGTCTCCTCCAAACTGCTTCACAGTGGTGTTGTTGGCCTCCAGAGAAGAAGATAAAACCCTGAAACAGCAAACAGAAGACTGAGCGACTTAAAACCTTTTATGACCTCTGCATCAGAAAATATGGCAGCTTGAGACTTTTTAGGCTCAGAAGGAGCAGAAACTGTGAGCGTTCCAGTGAGATGTGGCATGCAGGAAGTTTGGATGGACACCATGTTGGACATCAGCACCTTCTAAAAGGTCCTAAAGAGGAGCTGCAAGAGATCACACATAACACCAGCTGGAGGAAGAGACCAGACAAAAACCAGTAGATTCATGGAGTTTGAACCTGAAACAGAGGAGAGACCTTGTTTTATTTTCAGGTCTTTCACTTCTCATCATCACTGTCTCAGGAATAGCAGTATGTAACTCTGTGATGGTCATGTGACCCTCCAGCTGATCTACGGAGGTTTTCCAGCGTTTCTATCCGTCCAGGAGGTCTACAATCCAGATGTAGTGTTTATTCAGAGACTCTAGATGGTAAATCCACCATTATTTATCACATCTTCATCATCATCACTACCATGTTGCTAAGAGACCTCTATTTTCACCTGGACATGATGATGAAGACACTTCCTGTCAGACTTTCCACCAATCAGAGAGCTTAAACTGACGGTAACGTCCAATCAGGAGCAGCCAAAGATCAACAAGTGATGAGAAAAGCAGGAAAATAATGATCCTCTGTGGCTGGAATAAAGCCAAGAAGACGTTTGGGATGCAGCTGAGGTGGAGGTGCTGCAGTGAGGATAGCAGGTAGATAGTAGCAGGAAGAAGTGTGTAAACATGGAAAGAGTGTGTGTGTGTGTGTGTGTGTGTGTGTGTGTGTGTGTGTGTGTGTGTGTGTGTGTGTGTGTGTGTGTGTGTGTTTCAGACGTGAGAGGATGATGTGCAGATGAGAAAAGACTGATCTGTGTGTTATTTCTACAAACTTCTGGTTGCTCTTTATGCTGTTTTATCTATTCATACATTCATTTTACATCATTTTAGCCTCAGAATCTGACAGTTGAGGCTGAAACATCACGTCTCCATGGAAGCATCCCGTCTGCATGGAAACATCATGTCTGGATGGAAACATCACGTCTGGATGGAAACATGTCTCCATGGAAACATCATGTCTGCATGGAAACGTCACTTCTCCATGGAAACATCACTTCTCCATGGAAACATCATGTCTGCATGGAAACATCACGTTAGCATTGAAACATTACGTCTCAATGGAAACATCACGTCTGCATGGAAACATCATGTCTCCATAGAAACATCATGTCTGCATGGAAACATCACGTTAGCATTGAAACATTACGTCTCAATGGAAACATCGCGTCTGCATGGAAACATCATGTCTCCATGGAAACATCATGTCTGCATGGAAACATCACGTTAGCATTGAAACATTACGTCTCAATGGAAACATCACGTCTGCATGGAAACATCATGTCTCCATGGAAACATCATGTCTGCATGGAAACATCACGTTAGCATTGAAACATTACGTCTCAATGGAAACATCGCGTCTGCATGGAAACATCACGTCTGCATGGAAACATCACGTCTGCATGGAAACATCACGTCTGCATAGAAACATCACGTCTGCATGGAAACATCGCGTCTGCATGGACTGGGATTAAAAGCTTCAGACTCTTCAGAATGTTTCAGATTAAATACGACCAATCAAAGATGTCCTGGAGTTTTAGGGTGAACAGAGTCTCCTGCACCAGTTGGACCAGTTTATTTTACAGACTGAGTTGTGGCGTTAACTACAGCTTTCTCTGAAGTGGTTCAGATGATGGGGGAGAGGGGGGTGGAACAACAAGATCAGAGAGGGGTTACCATGGTGTTGGGAATAAAGCTGAGTTTAAACTCAGCCAGGCTATAAAACTCGACGGGGGATTTGCCGGCGAATGGGTGAGATTTCTGGAATCCCGGTGTGATCTCAGGGGGAATCCGTCAGATATGTGTGGGGGGGGGGGGGGGGGTCTGACCTTCCTGTAGGAATCATGGCTAATAGTGGCTCATACTCTGCTTCAGAGCCAAGTCTGGGATACATTCTTTTAGTCCACTTGAAAATATTTGCAACAAAATGTTGAAACATTTTCAAAACATAGTTTTATATGGTTCATCTGGGAACAATGAGGAATAACTGTCTTCTATAAAACCCCACATGAAGTGTTAGCAGAGAAAATTAGTTTAGATACCACAGGATTCTGATCCTGACATGCCACACGTGGCCTACAACATACTTGCCACCACCGTAATGGAGCCAGAAGTGCCAGAAATCGTCCGGATTCAGCCCAGATGTGTCTGCAGTCTGACTATTTTTTATTTTTCACACACACAAGAACTGGACCAAGTTTTCCAACTGCTCTGACGACTGGAAGAGTTAAACTAAATGCAGAAGTTTATGATAAAATAACCAAAAGACAAAGACTGGAATGGAATAAAAAATAGGTAAATATTCCAGTGTGCAAACATCACGTCTCCATGGAAACATTAAAGATTTGGCTTTTACAGAATAATTTAGACAAAACAAATACCATAAAATGACGTGGCGTTTTAATGTTTAAAGTAAACTCAGCATGTTTGCTTGTTGGACTGCCTTGTGAGGGTCAAAGTAAGGTGGATCCTACACAGATCCTGTCCATGCTGGTTTCTGCTTGTTCGCTTCAGCTCGTGAACCAGAGATGTGGCCTGATGCATCGAGTAGCTTTCAACCTTCAGGATGTTGTTTTGCACAAAATGGATGAAATTTTCCACTTAGAAGAATTAAAGCAGAGACCTAATTGGAGCATTTTAAGATGAATGAAACCTTCTAAATTGGACAAATGAATGTGATAATGCATGCTCTGTGTTTTCCAGAGTGTCAGCTGGCATTAGTAGAGACGTCCTGCTTGGCAGCCTGGTGTGTTTGAACCAAACAGAGCGAACAACCAGCGAGGCGCTGATGGACATGACATCCGACTGCTGCCAGTGGCAGCAAACAGGAAGCTTCAGACTTTTCTTCTTGCTTTCCTGCTGCAGCGACTGGGATTAAACCATGAAGTTAACTAAAGACAAACAGCAAGAAAATATAGCTTTATGTTATTTTACATACAGATCAGGATTTATATCCTCATTTATTTAAGTAAATCTGGGATTTCTGGTAAATTGTCATAGAAAAAAACAAATTAGGCAAAAATTATGATTAAAAAAGTCATTTTAAACAACAACTCTCCAGATTTTCTATTTATAATGTTGCATGAAATGAAATGAATGAAAAATACTATAATAATCCCAAAGGGAAATTCAATAAATTTGGATGTATTTTTGTTCACATTTCTATCTGTGAGCAACTCATCAGTGTGTTTACATCCAACATGTGGCTGATCCATCCATCCATCCATCCATCCATCCATCCATCCATGCATCCATGTATCCATCCATCCATCCATCCATCCATGTATCCATCCATGCATCCATCCATCCTTTCTTCCATCCATCCATCCATCCATCCATCCATCCATCCATCCATGCATCCATCCAAACATCCATCCATCCATCCATCCATGCATCCATCCATCCTTTCTTCCATCCATCCATCCATCCATCCATCCTTTCTTCCATCCATCCTTCCATCCATCCATCCATCCTTTCTTCCATCCATCCTTTCTTCCATCCATCCATCCATCCATCCATCCATCCATCCTTTCTTCCATCCATCCATGCATCCATCCATCCTTTCTTCCATCCATCCATCCATCCATCCATCCATGTATCCATCCATCCATCCATGTATCCATCCATGCATCCATCCATCCTTTCTTCCATCCATCCATCCATCCATCCATCCATCCATCCATCCATACATACATACATACATCCTTTCTTCATCCATCCATCCATCCATCCATCCATCCATCCATCCATGCATCCAAACATCCATCCATGTATCCATCCATCCATCCATCCAAACATACATACATACATCCATCCATCCATCCATCCATCCATCCATCCATCCATCCATCCTTTCTTCCATCCATCCATCCATCCTTTCTTCCATCCATCCATCCATGTATCCATCCATCCATCCATCCATCCATCCATCCTTTCTTCCATCCATCCATCCATCCATCCGTCCATCCATCCATCCATCCATCCATCCATCCTTTCTTCCATCCATCCATTCATCCATCCATCCGTCCATCCATCCATCCATCCATCCTTTCTTCCATCCATCCATCCATCCATCCGTCCATCCATCCATCCATCCATCCTTTCTTCCATCCATCCATCCATCCATCCATCCATCCATCCATCCTGAGGTGTTCCCAGACCAGCTGAGAGACATAGTCTATCCAGCTTGTCCTGGATCTTCCCCAGGGTCTCCACTCAAAGGGACATATCTGGAAAACTTCACCAGAGAGGGATCCAGGAGGCATCCTGACCAGATGTCAGATCCACCACATCAGGCTCCTCTGGACATGGAGGAGCAGCAGTTCTACTCTGATCTCCTCCTGGATGATGGAGCTTCTATCTCTAATGGAGAGTCCGGGCACCCTGTGGACCAGGATCTGGTTCTTTGAGTTTCTACAGCTGGTGATGAAAGATGAAGGCAGGAACATAGATGGACGGTAAATCCAGATCTTCTCCTTTCAGCCCCGCTCCTTCTTCACCAGGACAGACCGAGAGTCCACATCACTGTAGTCACCACATCGATCCTCCTGTAGATCACCTGCTCCAGCCTTCCTTCTCTCCAGACCCGCCATACTGGATCTCCTTTAAAGTATTCCTTTCACTGACCCACGACATCCTGAGTTGAGCTGAACAGCAACTCATTTCCACTGTACACAGTGTAGATGGAGCACTGCTTCTCCCTCCCTTAGCTTCCAGATACGTGACCAACATCTCCATCTGGAAGTCGTTTTCTGGTCTCTCCAAACTCCTACCACGCCTGAGTTTTTCCCTCAGCAACCACTGAAGCCGCGTTCCGTTTAGCCCGCCGATGCCAATCAGCTGCCTCCACAGTCCCCCAAGACAAGAAGCCCTGGAAGGACTCCTCCTTCAGCTTGAAGTTATCCATCACCGCTGGTGTCCACCAGCAGGTTCAGGATCAGCACCAACAGCTCCAGCTGGAGGAACATGGTGTGGAACATGGTCCGCTCTGACCGGATGTCCCCGTCTGTCTCAGGACACGGCTGAAAGTCAGAGTTATTATTTCACATCATTTCTATTTCATTCATCTTCCGATAAGAACTTGTTTCTTCTTTTAAAACATTTTATTAAAGAATAAAATGATAAAATTCACTTATTTAAACAATAAAAATCATCCCAAAAAGAACATTTAAAACATTTAAAATTTTTTTAGGGAGGTTTTTGTAGTTTAAACAATTAAAAGCTATGAAAACATCCCAAAAAGAAACATTATTTTGTTTTTTTTACTGCTATTTTTTCCAATGATCACAGCAATAAACCCGAATAAAAAACATGATTTTTTTGTCCTGTCTGGTTTAAAGCTTTATTCATACGTAAAACCAGATCTTTGTTGATCTGCGGAGGTTGTTGTGATGAATGCAGCTGTTTGCACCCAGTCAGTTAATCAGCTTCTGATTTAATGAAAGCTTCATGGACGAGCAGCAGGCGCTCTGCAGGGAGCTTCGGCTTCCAGGGGATGTTGCTCCACGCTGAGGAGGCTTCGCCATCACATGCTGCTCCAGATTGGCTCCCCGTGTCTTCAGATGCAGCCGTTCCATCTGAAGGTTTTACCCTGCAGATGTCCGACGAGGTAACACTTTTCCCAGATGTTCCTGAGAGGATTCCGCCCTGCATCCTGACCGACTCGTCTGCTTTCGCCAATGATGGAAGCTAAACAGTTTTATTCCAAACTGAATCTGATGTTCACACCTTTTTATTTCCTTCATGTCTGAAAGCAGCAAGTAGAAATTAAAGCTTATAAGTTTTAGTCATGACACGTCATCCTCTGCAGAACTTTCCCATGAAAACATGGAGGCAAAACAAGCATTTGTTTCCTTCCCGATGTGCTCACATGATCTTATTCAACTGAAATCTTATTCATACAGATTTATATTAACACTATTTCTGTTATTTGAAGTCCTACCTGGACGGTCTCTGAGGAGACGTGAAGTCCTGTTTGAGAAACAGAGTTTTCGAGGTAAAAATGCAGCTCTGTGTTTGGTTTTTACTATAAATGAGCATCTGTCGGTGGTCACGCTGGACGTCTGTTCCCCATCCGGCTGTTTGGGATGATAAAAAGGATTTCTCCTCTAACGGACAGCAGGTCATGTTGTAGCCTCCGTCTGCGGGCCACGATCCAGCAGCTGAAGATGTAGGCGAGGTTGTAGCGAGACCCAGATGATATATTTACCTGAAGTCCTGGTGCGGGACGACACGATGCAGTTTCATGACTAACAGGGACCCCCAGCAGGACCCGTCAGGTCCTCCAGCTGGCCCACGTTGCAGTTCTAGGTAGTGATGTGTGAAATTTGCAAAGCTGTTCAAACAGATCAGTCACAGCATGGTAGCATGTTAGCTAATGCTAATTCCACGGTATGACAGGAGTGTTAGCTTGAAATGCTAATTCAGAGCATGTTGGATGGGGTGTTTACAGCAGGACATGTGAACAAGCTGATAAGACGATTAGATGACGCAATGTGAAGCGGAGGCCGTCGGATCAGAGCCAATAAAACTGAGAAGATCTGCTGGAGGTGTTGACGTGTGTTGTCTCAGCAGGAGGGCATCGAGCTGGAAACACACCAAACAGGACAGAAACTAGTCGTGTTTTCAGACATTTAATGCTCATAAAATACAGTCATGTAGAAAATAAAGTTCTAGTTTTCAGTGAAAGATTTAAATGTTGGGAAGGGATGAAAAAAATCAGCCGAACCGGGTCGTGAAGAGACGTCACACGACGTCAAAGGAACAAAAATATGAAACGTAAAGTCAATTATTTCACTGGAAAGAACTTTTCATGTCCTGATCCACCAGCCGAGACCTGGTCCTCCTCCAGCCGGTCTGGTTCCTGCAGTCAGGACCAGGTCTGGACTCTGTGAGACCTGGTCCTCCTCCAGCCGGTCTGGTTCCTGCAGTCAGGACCAGGTCTGGACTCTGTGAGACCTGGTCCTCCTCCAGCCGGTCTGGTTCCTGCAGTCAGGACCAGGTCTGGACTCTGTGAGACCTGGTCCTCCTCCAGCCGGTCTGGTTCCTGCAGTCAGGGCCAGGTCTGGACTCTGTGAGACCTGGTCCTCCTCCAGCCGGTCTGGTTCCTGCAGTCAGGACCAGGTCTGGACTCTGTGAGACCTGGTCCTCCTCCAGCCGGTCTGGTTCCTGCAGTCAGGACCAGGTCTGGACTCTGTGAGACCTGGTCCTCCTCCAGCCGGTCTGGTTCCTGCAGTCAGGACCAGGTCTGGACTCTGTGAGACCTGGTCCTCCTCCAGCCGGTCTGGTTCCTGCAGTCAGGACCAGGTCTGGACTCTGTGAGACCTGGTCCTCCTCCAGCCGGTCTGGTTCCTGCAGTCAGGACCAGGTCTGGACTCTGTGAGACCTGGTCCTCCTCCAGCCGGTCTGGTTCCTGCAGTCAGGACCAGGTCTGGACTCTGTGAGACCTGGTCCTCCTCCAGCCGGTCTGGTTCCTGCAGTCAGGACCAGGTCTGGACTCTGTGAGACCTGGTCCTCCTCCAGCCGGTCTGGTTCCTGCAGTCAGGGCCAGGTCTGGACTCTGTGAGACCTGGTCCTCCTCCAGCCGGTCTGGTTCCTGCAGTCAGGGCCAGGTCTGGACTCTGTGAGACCTGGTCCTCCTCCAGCCGGTCTGGTTCCTGCAGTCAGGACCAGGTCTGGACTCTGTGAGACCTGGTCCCCCTCCAGCCGGTCTGGTTCCTGCAGTCAGGACCAGGTCTGGACTCTGTGAGACCTGGTCCCCCTCCAGCCGGTCTGGTTCCTGCAGTCAGGACCAGGTCTGGACTCTGTGAGACCTGGTCCCCCTCCAGCCGGTCTGGTTCCTGCAGTCAGGACCAGGTCTGGACTCTGTGAGACCTGGTCCCCCTCCAGCCGGTCTGGTTCCTGCAGTCAGGACCAGGTCTGGACTCTGTGAGACCTGGTCCCCCTCCAGCCGGTCTGGTTCCTGCAGTCAGGACCAGGTCTGGACTCTGTGAGACCTGGTCCTCCTCCAGCCGGTCTGGTTCCTGCAGTCAGGACCAGGTCTGGACTCTGTGAGACCTGGTCCTCCTCCAGCCGGTCTGGTTCCTGCAGTCAGGACCAGGTCTGGACTCTGTGAGACCTGGTCCTCCTCCAGCCGGTCTGGTTCCTGCAGTCAGGACCAGGTCTGGACTCTGTGAGACCTGGTCCCCCTCCAGCCGGTCTGGTTCCTGCAGTCAGGGCCAGGTCTGGACTCTGTGAGACCTGGTCCCCCTCCAGCCGGTCTGGTTCCTGCAGTCAGGGCCAGGTCTGGACTCTGTGAGACCTGGTCCTCCTCCAGCCGGTCTGGTTCCTGCAGTCAGGACCAGGTCTGGACTCTGTGAGACCTGGTCCTCCTCCAGCCGGTCTGGTTCCTGCAGTCAGGACCAGGTCTGGACTCTGTGAGACCTGGTCCTCCTCCAGCCGGTCTGGTTCCTGCAGTCAGGACCAGGTCTGGACTCTGTGAGACCTGGTCCCCCTCCAGCCGGTCTGGTTCCTGCAGTCAGGACCAGGTCTGGACTCTGTGAGACCTGGAGGTCCACTCAGTCCCTGCAGGTGTTCAGATCTCTGCTGACAGCTGCTACGATGCGTTTAAGTCCCAAACATGTCCTGGTCTGTCTGGAGGACGTTGGTCCAGAAGTCTTGTTCAGATGCAGCTTTTCCAACCTGCATGTTGTTGCCATGGTGATTGTTTTCTCCCTTACTGGTTCCGTCTTGCATCGACATGCTGAAGCCTGGAGAGTATGGGATGTGGATCTCCTCTGGGTTCCAGACCTGCTGGGAGGCCCCCTCCGGGAAGGGGATCGATCGAGCGAACCTTTCTGAGTTTGGTTTTAGAGATGGAGTGGAGCATCATGTCGTGATAACTTTTTATTAATAGTTCGGATGGTTTGCAGAGTTTTATGTGCCGTTCAGGAGCAGAAACTCCAGACAGGAAGGAGAAGCTTGATGATTCTGAGCTTCAGTGGGAACGTTGTTGTACCATCGATGAAGCTGATCATTCTCTGAACACATGATGTTTACGCACATTCTCCAGAAACCAGATTTCTTCCTCACGGCTAGCATGTGGCTCAGGGTTGTTCATGATGTTCTCAGAGATAATGATGCGCGGTGGAAAGTGAGTCATTCTTAGTCAAACTGTGTTTTTTCTGTCCATCTGACTTACAGACAGATTTTATAAAAATGCAAATTAAACCATTTTTTATATTTATACCTCTGACTGCACAGTTCTACAACATGCGTCCATGTGTCTGTGCTTTTATTTAACTTTATTTCAGCTTTTTCATCTGTTAAACAGTCTTTTTAATTTCCTGAAAGAAACCTTGACATGTGCATGAGCTGCATCGATCAGCAGGTATTGATTACAGGCTGCTTTTACACAGATAGCAGACTGGGCCGAATCTGGGCCACTTCTGGGACATAAGGCTCAGTTATGGCCCTGGGAACTGGTGTGCGGGGATATCATCGAGGTTTGGTAGCTACACTCACATCTAGTCAAGGCCAAATCCAGGCCGGAGAAAAATGCACATTTGGACCAAATCTGAGCCAAACATTTGGATAACCCCCGGCTGGATATTGGGCGGGGTTGGACGTCCAGTGGGTGTTGTTGGGTGTCAAATGGGCATGGGGTTAGGATTAGGGTTATAGTTAGGGTTAATCCAATCAAAATGTTGAGGGGGCGGAGTTGGACACCAAACCCGTCCAATATCCAGCCCCACCTGCAGCCCCCAGGCTGCAGCCAAGAGCCTCTCAAACATTTCTCTAGCTGGGTCAACATGTCGACCTCTGCTGGAGACGGACTGCTACAGTCAGTCCCGTCCATCCAACAGAGCAAACTGTCTCGGGTTCTTGTTAGATAACTTCCTGCTTCATCCCATCTGGGGTCTCTCGTGCTCATCGTCACCATTTTACATGCAACGTTTTGGAAGGTGGCAGGATTTGATGCATGTACAGGGAGAACATGCAAACTCCACATGAAAAGTCTCCAGCCGGTTAACCAATCAGCAAGCAGCCTGTTGCAGGTCACCATCGGTGCTCTGCAGACTGATCCACCAGGATGGGAGTTTACTCTGCAGTTTTGCTTTTATTCTTTCTCCAGGAGAGAATTTAAAGTGAAATCTGATAACAAAATAATCCCGTTTATTCCTATAAACTCCATCCAGGTCCAGCGTCACCTGGTCGGGATGAAAAGCTCTGATCTGTGAGCAGATGTAGCATCATCTGTCTGGTCCTGCAGCTTTGTTAGTTTAACCAAAGCGACTACTGGAAGGAAGTTCTTCCTCTTATTTTCTGGATCTGTGAAGCACCTGCTTGTCCTCTGTAGTGGACACGTTAACATTCATTCATACATTCATTCATTCATTCATCATCCTAACCGCTTAGTCCAATGAAGGGTCGTGGGGAAGCTGGAGCCTATCCCAGCCGTCTTTGGGCAAACGGCAGGGTACACCCTGGACAGCTCGCCAGTCCATCGCAGGGCATGTTAACATTATTATAAGTATTTAAATGAGGTGAATATTAGAATAAAAACCTACATTTCAGGGTCAGACTGATGCAGCTTATCTCCATCCATCCCTAAATAAACTGTTACCAAGCAGCTAAATCCAGTTAAAACCTTGATGTCCTCAGCAGATGCCTCCTGGAGAGCATTATATGTGAGGAGAAGATTTATCAGGGAGCTGATGGAGAGAGGCTAAAACTGGTGAAATATGATCTCTCCCGCTGGTTCTCATCAGAACCCTGGCTGCAGTATTTTGGATCAGATGGAGACTTTCAGGAAGATTTGGTGTGGGACATCAATAAGGAACGGCAGTAATCCAGTCTGGAAGTAACAAAGACATGGACTAGTTTTTCTGCATCTTTCTGAGACAGCATGTCCCTCGTGTTTGCAATAAAATGAAATGAAAAAATGAAAAATACTTTATTAATCCCCAAAGGGAAATTCAATTTTACAATAAAATTTTTGCAGTATTACGTAGCTGGAAGAAGCTTCTAGAAACCTGTGTTAAATACGAGCTGTAGGACAAATCCTGGTCATGAAGAACTCCAAGGTTTCCCACAGAGGTACCGGAGACCAGATTAATGCTTCCAGATGAATTACATAGCGGGACGATGTTGTCCTGACTCATCCATGACCTGATGTCTGTAAGACATCGTTGTAATCCGATTGGTTTAATCCGGCTTCATGGAGGTAAATCTGAGTGTCATCTGCATAGCAATGAAAGTTTCTACCATCCTGCCTGATGATATTACCTAAGGGAAGCATGTGAAAATATATAAATATATAAAATATATAAAATATAATGTGAAAAGTACAAGTACAGAACCCTGAGGAACTCCATGACTTACCCTGGTGTGTGAGGAAGACTCATTTACGTTAAACGGAAATCTATTTCTTTCATTTGTTAAATTTGTTAAGAACACAATCTGACAAACATTTACTACAACGGAATGTCTTCCCTGCCACCGTGTCGTCAAGTAAAGTAAATTAAAAATGATCAGACAGAACAGGATTATGAGGAAAAACTGTTAATTCCTCACTATCGATGCCAAACATCAGGTCTCCTTCTGCCCCAACCTCAGACCACAGGATGGTTTTACTGGATGATCTTATCAGGCATTTGCAGACTTTGAGCTGGAAGAGGGAGAATCCGAACAACAAGAGCCTGATTATCACGGTGTACCCAGCTTTACAGACAGTAAGAAGCCTGGTAGGAAGGAGGGGTGGAGAAAACCTCTTTAGCTGCTCTCTTCATCATCGTTCTTATTTCTAATTCCTGATGCGAGAAATTCAACACAGTTTTGGAAACGTTCCTCAGAGATTTTTCTCCATGTTGAAATGAAGCATCTCACAGCTGCTGCACATCATGATGAGAATCACCCAAAGCTGCTCTGCTGGATGTAGATCAGGTGACTGTGGAGGCCGTTGGAGGACAGTGAACTCATCGTCATGGTGGAGATGATGTGAGCTTTGTGACATGGTGCATCATCCTGCTGGAAGTTTCCATCAGAAGATGCTACACTGTGCTCAGAAAGGGATGGACATGGTCAGCAGCAGGACTGGTTTAACCATGTCATGTTGGTACAAAGTGGGACAAGATGAGGAATAGATCCATGTTGTCATGTTTCCAGCAGATTCTGATTCTACCATGTGAATGTGGAGCTGAACTGGAGACTCATCAGACCAGCAACGTTTCTCCATCTTCTATTGTCCAGTTCTGGTGAGTCTGTGTGAATTGTAGCCTCAGTTTCCTGTTCTTACTGACAGGAGGGAACCCGCTGTGGTCTTCTGCTGGTTCTGGTCCAGACGCTGGATCTTTTCTCTTCTTCTGACCTTCTCTGGAAGCACTGGAGATGGTTGTGTGTGAAAATCCCAGTAAAAACTCAGAAATTATGTATGTAAAAAAGTATTTCTTTGTTTTTCTTTTGGAACAACCATGATTACACTCATCAACACTCTTGGTTTTCCTACCAGAGAGTGGGAACAGCCCAGAGAGTGAAGAAGTGCTGGGGCCCCTGGAAGCTGAAGCTGTGGAAGTCTGCAGGGTTTCTCTGAATATGAAATTAAATTAAATGAAAAATACTTTATTAATCCCCAAAGGGAAATTCAATATTGTAGTATATAATAATAATTAATTTGAGGAGGTGTTGTTCTGGAGGCTGATGGCTGCTGGCAGGAATGATCTTCTGTATCTTTCAGTCTTGCATCGGACCTGAAGAAGCCTCTCACTGAACACACTTTGTTGTTTCATCACTGTGTTGTGGAGAGGGTGTGAAGAATCCTCCATCATCTTCATCAGCTTGTGCAGCATTCTTCTTTCAGAATATGATAAAATGATAAAATAATTCTTCTTTCAGACATATTCTGAACATGCCATCTGTCTCAGCAGCTCGTCGGGATCTTCCTGCAGACTGGCTGCTCTTCTTCGAGGTGCATTCGTCCTTCCAGAAACCATCAGGACACACGTGGCATCTGCAGCAGAAGTTGCTGCACCAGAGCAGATCCGTTCCACGGCTGCAGAGGATGTGTTGCATAACCAAGCATTGATTTCCAGAACAAAGGAACACGTTTCCATTTGATCCCCTCCTTTTAAAGTATTCAGGCATCAGCAGTGACTTTGATAACCTCTGTAAAAGTCCCGACTGTCTCCAAATCTCAGTCGATATCATGGATTTTTGTAAAGATCAGCAGGACGGTTGGAGCTGCTTTGATGGTTTCACCATCAGGACAGGTGGCAGCTGAGTCAGGAACACATCACCTGTTCAGACGACCTCCACCATCATTCTACATGGGATTCATAGGGAAGTGATTTTATTTTAGTTCTACTGGAAACACACCAGAGTAAAAAAAAAACTGCAGCGTTCCAGATGTGTCTGCATCAGCTGACATGTTTTATGGTTTAACAGTTAGCTGTCCCGTTGCAACGCCATCAGGTGAATTATTTTCCCTCCACGCTGCCGTACCACACAGAGCTGAGAACGATGCAGATTTTCTTCCTTTACTGCCAACGTTGTGGTTTCATGTGTTTTCTTCCTTTACTGCCAACGTTGTGGTTTCATGTGTCCATCCAGGTGCAGAACGACCAGCAGCGGTGTGTTGATGGGACCCAGAGAGGGATTTCATGACCCGTTAAAGAAGCGTTCCTGTGGGAAAGCTGCGCTCCGGCTCTGCAGACGACTAACAAGTCCTGCTGAAACCCTCATTTTCATCCACCTGATGACCTTCGGATGGAAGCCGGCCAGATTCCTCCTCCACCCCACCAGGTCACATGATCCCACCAAGAAGACGAGGAGCCGCCGTCCTATCAACATGTCAGGAATACATGTTTATTCATCCCACACGGACGGTTTGTTAAATCATTCGTTCCTTCTCCTACCGAGTCAGTCCGACGAGCCGGAGACGTTCCAGAAGGCTCCCGGGCCAAAGGCGGTTTGTTAAAACAGATTCTGGAAAAACGAAGAAAAGCAAAAATATTCGTCGACAAATCTCAGAATGATCTTCCCTCATGGAAAGAATCACGCGTGTTCCACATGTACATGTCAGCCACACGTCAATCATGTGTGTTCCACATGTATGCACATGCACATGTGAACCAGGTATGAACCACATGTGTTCCACATGTCAGCTACACATGCATGCACATGTACGTTTCTTCCACACACATACATGTGCATGTCAGGCACATGAGAACCACGTGTTCCACATGTATAAACATGTCAGCCACATGTCAATTACTTGTGGTCTACATGCATGCACATGTATGTTTGTTCCACACACATAATTGCGGATTTCAAGCACATGTGAACCATGTGTTCTATAGGTACATGCACACGTCAGCCACATGTGAATCACATGTTCCACATGCATGCATGCACATGTGAACCATGTATGTTCCATTTTTACACTCACATGTCAGCTACATGTGAACCACGTGTTCCATGTTTGTGCTCATTAGTCACACGTAAGCTGCTTGTGTTCCACATTTACACATACATGTCAGGTACATGTGAACCACATGTACATGCACATATGAACCACATGTGAACCATGCATGTTCAACATGCACATATCCATGCACATGTGAACCATATGTGCAGATATATGGCTTTTGAACATGTTCATGTGTGATCCACACAGTGTGTGTTTTACATGTGAACATGAGCGTTCACATGTGGTTTATATGTTTTCCATGTGTGGTCCACATGTGAGCAGATTTGTGTTTCAGATGCAGCTTGTGATGCAGATTTACCTGCAGCGTCTACGGAGCTGTCCTGACAGTCTGAGCAGCTCGGCTGGTGGCTGCCCAGCCTGCTGTCAGGCTCTGGGCCAGTCTCTGTGGATGCTGGAGAAGGATGGGATCTCTATCTGGAGCTCTGAGTGGTCCTGAAGCCCCTCCAGCCTCCGTCTCCTCACCCCACCTCCTCACCCCACCTCAAGCACCGCTCCGTAGCTCTCAAATGAAAATAAAATCTCAGGAATGTGAACGGGTTGGACGGCATAAATCTGGAAATGAGTTGAATTATAGGCAGTCCAGCAACATTCTTCTGTCTCTTGCAAATGTAAAACATGCAGATTACTCAGAGTTGGAGCCAATAATAACAGAGACGTGAGGATGTGTTTGGTACAACTTCTCACTTTTACTGCCATCAGATGGAAAATGAGCTCCAGATGTGAACTTCACTCACCAAACAGATTTTTACCAATCAGTAGAGTTCATGCTTAAAACAGCTTATCAGTTTTATGAAAAAGACATTGTATTTCCTTTAATAAGTTTTACACATAATGAGTTTATACGTCATATAAAAACACTGTTGATGCTTAACATTAACTTGTAGTATTTGAAGTATAGTAGTATAGTAAGTACAACATGCTGTAAAGGCTGTAAAACCACGTTTAGCAACAGTGAGGTCAATGATTATCCAGCCTGTCGGCTTCCTGCAGTAAGAACGAAGCCTGGACTCTCACTAGACCGCAAGGAAACCTGGTCCCCCTCCAGTCTGTTTGGTTCCTGCAGTTGGGATGAGGTCTAGACTCTTACTGGACCCAACTGAGACCTGGTCCCCCTCCAGTCTGTTTGGTTCCTGCAGTTGGGATGAGGTCTAGACTCTTACTGGACCCAACTGAGACCTGGTCCCCCTCCAGTCTGTTTGGTTCCTGCAGTTGGGATGAGGTCTAGACTCTTACTGGACCCAACTGAGACCTGGTCCCCCTCCAGTCTGTCTGGTTCCTGCAGTTGGGATGAGGTGTAGACTCTTACTGGACCCAACTGAGACCTGGTCCCCCTCCAGTCTGTCTGGTTCCTGCAGTTGGGATGAGGTGTAGACTCTTACTGGACCCAACTGAGACCTGGTCCCCCTCCAGTCTGTCTGGTTCCTGCAGTTGGGATGAGGTGTAGACTCTTACTGGACCCAACTGAGACCTGGTCCCCCTCCAGTCTGTTTGGTTCCTGCAGTTGGGATGAGGTGTAGACTCTTACTGGACCCAACTGAGACCTGGTCCCCCTCCAGTCTGTCTGGTTCCTGCAGTTGGGATGAGGTGTAGACTCTTACTGGACCCAACTGAGACCTGGTCCCCCTCCAGTCTGTTTGGTTCCTGCAGTTGGGATGAGGTGTAGACTCTTACTGGACCCAACTGAGACCTGGTCCCCCTCCAGTCTGTCTGGTTCCTGCAGTTGGGATGAGGTCTAGACTCTTACTGGACCCAACTGAGACCTGGTCCCCCTCCAGTCTGTCTGGTTCCTGCAGTTTGGATGAGGTCTAGACTCTTACTGGACCCAACTGAGACCTGGTCCACCTCCAGTCTGTCTGGTTCCTGCAGTTGGGATGAGGTGTAGACTCTTACTGGACCCAACTGAGACCTGGTCCCCCTCCAGTCTGTCTGGTTCCTGCAGTTGGGATGAGGTGTAGACTCTTACTGGACCCAACTGAGACCTGGTCCCCCTCCAGTCTGTCTGGTTCCTGCAGTTGGGATGAGGTGTAGACTCTTACTGGACCCAACTGAGACCTGGTCCCCCTCCAGTCTGTCTGGTTCCTGCAGTTGGGATGAGGTCTAGACTCTTACTGGACCCAAATGAGACCTGGTCCCCCTCCAGTCTGTTTGGTTCCTGCAGTTGGGATGAGGTGTAGACTCTTACTGGACCCAACTGAGACCTGGTCCCCCTCCAGTCTGTCTGGTTCCTGCAGTTGGGATGAGGTGTAGACTCTTACTGGACCCAACTGAGACCTGGTCCCCCTCCAGTCTGTTTGGTTCCTGCAGTTGGGATGAGGTGTAGACTCTTACTGGACCCAACTGAGACCTGGTCCCCCTCCAGTCTGTCTGGTTCCTGCAGTTGGGATGAGGTCTAGACTCTTACTGGACCCAAATGAGACCTGGTCCCCCTCCAGTCTGTTTGGTTCCTGCAGTTGGGATGAGGTGTAGACTCTTACTGGACCCAACTGAGACCTGGTCCCCCTCCAGTCTGTCTGGTTCCTGCAGTTGGGATGAGGTGTAGACTCTTACTGGACCCAAATGAGACCTGGTCCCCCTCCAGTCTGTCTGGTTCCTGCAGTTGGGATGAGGTCTAGACTCTTACTGGACCCAAATGAGACCTGGTCCCCCTCCAGTCTGTTTGGTTCCTGCAGTTGGGGTGAGGTGTAGACTCTTACTGGACCCAACTGAGACCTGGTCCTCCTCCAGTCTGTTTGGTTCCTGCCTTCAAGACCAGGTCTGGACTCTGGTGTTTGGATCAAATCTGATCATGAACTCAATAAGAGTAAAAATGTCCATTTTGTTCAGGTTTTATTCTCATTCAGCATTTAAACAGATAAATTTAATCAATACTTTTTATTGATCCGTCTGATTAACTTTGTTTTAACTTCCTGTTTGAAATGAACTGATCACAGCTTTTTCAATCAGAAACAGCTGAACTGGATTCTTTAAATATAATTCATACCAAGAATAAAGAACTATTATTTTAATTTAATTTATAGTTTCTACATTTTTTTAGAAACAGTTTTGTGTTTTAGCGAGTCACATTTTCATGCTCTAAACATTTAATCTAATCGTTCCCTTTGATAAATTCTGAATGATTGATCTCCTGTGGCCTTAAAAACTATATCAGAGGAAATGAATTAACAACCCTTTTCACTAATGATCAGACAGGTGAATGTTGATGAGGAGACAAAGAACAAAAACAGAACAAGGTGATTAAAATACATAAATATGTGTCTTATCTGAAATCATCTTATAATATTTCCATCGGGACCTGGATGGATGCTGAAACTCATCTCATCATGCTCCTCTTTCTATTTCATTAAAAAAAAATTTTTTTTTATTTTATTCACCCCATGAACTGCATGTAATCTTACAGGTTTTGTGGGAACTGTTGCTCTGCATGTCTGCACCTGCATCTCATTATAGACAACAGGGCTAAATTGCATCGTAAACAGGGCTGAAAACTATCATATCGTGAGCAGCGCTTAACTGTATTATGAACAGGACTGTATTGAATTGTAAACAGCGCTGAATCAAGAACTGTGCTAAATTGCATTGTAAGCAGCAGTGCATCTAATTGTGAAAAACACTGAATTGTATAATAAACTAGGCTGAATTGCGTTGTGAACAATCGTATCGTGAACAGGGCTGAATCGCATAGTAACCTAGAAAAGTAGCTGTTCTTACAAAACAACAGTGTGCATGTTTTCATGCGGAAACACTTAAACTATAATGCTAAACCGTAATGCTAAAGAAAGCTTGAACTGTAATGCTGGATCGCATCGTAAACAGGCTGAATCGCATTGTAAACAGGGCTGAATCGCATCGTAAATAGGACTGGTTCGCATTGAAAACATTGCTGAATCGCATCGTAAATAGGGCTGAATCGCATCGTAAACAGGCTGAATCGCATCATAAACAGGGCTGAATCACAACGTAAACAGGGCTGAATTGCATCGTAAACAGGCTGAATCGCATCATAAACAGGGCTGAATCACAACGTAAACAGGGCTGAATCACAACGTAAACATTGCTGAATCGCATCGTAAACATTGCTGAATTGCATAATAAAGATTGCTGAATCGCATCGTAAACATTGCTGAATCGCATCGTGAACAGGGCTGAATTGCATTGTAAATAGAGCTGTATTGCATCGTAGACAGGGCAGGAATTGCATGGTAAACCGGACTGGATCGCATCGTAAACAAGGCTGAATAGCATCGTAAACAGGGCTGAATCGCATCGTAAACAGGAATGCATCGCATCGTGAACAGGGCTGAATTGCATCGTAGACAGGGCAGGAATTGCATCGTAAACCGGACTGGATGCATCGTAAACAAGGCTGAATCGCATCGTAAACAAGGCTGAATCGCATCGTAAACAGGGCTGGATCGCATCGTAAACATGGCTGGATCGCACTGTGAACAGGGCTGAATCGCATCATAAACAAGGCTGAATCGCATCGTAAACATGGCTGGATCGCACTGTGAACAGGGCTGAATCGCACTGTGAACAGGGCTGAATCGCATCGCAAACAAGGCTGAATCGCATCGTTAACAGGTCTGAATCGCATCGTGAACAAGGCTGAATTGCATCGTGAACAAGGCTGAATCGCATCGTGATCAAGGCTGAATTGCATCGTGATCAAGGCTGAATTGCATCGTGAACAAGGCTGAATTGCATCGTGAACAAGGCTGAATCGCATCGTGATCAAGGCTGAATTGCATCGTGAACAAGGCTGAATCGCATCGTGAACAAGGCTGAATCGCATCATAAACAAGGCTGAATCGCATCGTGAACAAGGCTGAATCGCATCGTGAACAAGGCTGAATCGCATCGTGAACAAGGCTGAATCGCATCGTGAACAAGGCTGAATCGCATCGTGAACAAGGCTGAATCGCATCGTGATCAAGGCTGAATCGCATCGTGAACAAGGCTGAATCGCATCGTGTTCAAGGCTGAATCGCATCGTGATCAAGGCTGAATCGCATCGTGAACAAGGCTGAATCGCATCGTGAACAAGGCTGAATCGCATCGTGAACAAGGCTGAATCGCATCGTGAACAAGGCTGAATCGCATCGTGATCAAGGCTGAATCGCATCGTGAACAAGGCTGAATCGCATCGTGAACAAGGCTGAATCGCATCGTGAACAAGGCTGAATCGCATCGTGAACAAGGCTGAATCGCATCGTGAACAAGGCTGAATCGCATCGTGAACAAGGCTGAATCGCATCGTGAACAAGGCTGAATCGCATCGTGAACAAGGCTGAATCGCATCGTGAACAAGGCTGAATCGCATCGTGATCAAGGCTGAATCGCATCGTAAACAAGGCTGAATCGCATCGTGAACAAGGCTGAATCGCATCGTGAACAAGGCTGAACACGTCTGCGTTGATGTCCTGAATGTCCACCAGCATCAGACGCATGAGGACCTTCAGTCCATTTAGTCCCCGTCAGGTCAAAGCAGGCTGAAACCTGGCCAACATGAAGCCCATGGCCGAAAACCAGCCTCTAGAAGGTCCAGTCTTCTAGATGTAAAAACAAGAAAGACATTGACTTTAATATCTTAATAAAAACTCAGATAAACGTTGATGTTTTAGTTAAACTGTAAGACATTTCCTAAACAGGAGGATTTAACTTCTTATTTCTTCCTGATTCAACAGAAAAAAAAAAACTTTAGAAACAAATTTAGACAGAAATATTGAATTTCAGAAAATCTCTCAACCTTTAATTAATCCGGACATTTCTGAGTGAGAAGGGGATTATTTTCCATCGCCGTTTGTCCAGCTCATCCAGTTCAGGGCCGGAGGATGAGGAGCCTTGACTTCAGTCCTGATGCCCCTTCAGCAGCTCGCCTGAGGTGAGAAGACGGCGTCCAAGGATCCATCAGACAGCCGGGAATTGGGCTTAATGAGACTTCCTGACAGTTCTCTTTGTCCAAACAGTCTGATGGAAACACTGTCTGACACATTTCAGGGAATAAGCTTAGAAATCAAAGTTGTGACCTTCACACTTCCAGCTGCTGACTGATTACATCTCAGACCTCCTGCTTACAGTAATAACCTGTAACCAGCACGGTGTTAAATATGCACTCATCAATTCACTGAGCGGTAAATGAGCTCATTAAGTCAACCATCTCTTTGTTCGGCTTGGCTTCACCAAAGCCGATCACGTTGCTGCCTCTCTGTGCCATGTTTATATCCAGAAGTCTTCTCTTTATGGCTGACGCTGGCGTATAACTGGTACAGCTGTTCTAGTGCTGCTGTCAGAGGGGCGTTTGAACAGCATGGCAGGAGATCTGAACTTTCCAGGCCTCTAAGCAGCACGGCTGACTGGCAGGTGTCTAAAGAAACATCTTTTCTGGCCTGTAAACAAACTAACCGATAGCTTACTGGTAGAACTGGTTTCTAATCATCACTTAGACCTGAAAACTGATAAATTAAACAAGCAGTCACACCAGGATGCAAAGAAACCAGCAGCAGATGATAACAGACCTCCATGCTAAAGTCTACATGATTCTTTCAAAACTGATATGATTCATTTTAACTGTTTGTTAGATGGACAAAAAAGACATTTTGTCGGTGTTTTTGGTTTGCAGGTGGTGCGAGTGGGCTTCCATGTGAATGCACGTAACAGAACACTGGTTTGTTGCAAATGCAACGGTTTAACGTCACAGATACATGCTCATTCTCGCTTCACATGTGGGCCAAGCTAGCATGGATTCAGCCTTGTCAACAGGACATTTTAGATGTCTCTACACAGATGAACAATAGACATCGGTAACACCTTTTCGTATGAAGACGGTATGGAATCGATGCTCTGCTCGAAGAGATGTTCAGCTGTTTTAATGAATGTAAAAGAAAAAAAAGAGTCTGCTCTTGGTTGTTATGATTATTTTTAATGTAATCGGCAATGCATAGAAGTAGTTGAAGCGATGGAAGACCACCCACAGAACAGAGAAGTTGTTTCTGACAAACAAGCAGCACAGAAAGAAGAGCTCAAACCTGAGATCAGGATGTTATTAACCAGTCTGCACTACGGTATGTTCTACGCCACAGCTAAAACCAGATTACATCCTTCAGCTGCATCCAAGCAGCAACTTTCCGCAGTTAAAAGTGAAGCTTTTGTGGAAGAGCCACAAGCTGCAGTTCCCCCTTCATCCACTAGGGGCTCCAAAGAGTAACTCCTCATAGACTCCCATGTTAAAAAGACCAACTTCAAAGCAGAAATAAACATGTTTACAGCAGAAATAAACATTTACAGCCTGGTTAAAAACAAAAACTGTTTCGGTTAAATAGGTTAGGTTTACCTTCATGACAACTTGTGTGTTGGAAGGTGCGAGGATTTAAAAAAAAAAAAAAAAGTATCTATTTAGATGTTCTTTAATCCTTCATAACTTGGTGCGTTATGACTGACAGGTACCAGATATCCAGCGTCAGGAAGGCAAAGTCTAGCACAACTTCTGTTTTTAGCCTGTTAACAGCGTGACTTAGCTTTAGCCCGCCTACTTCCGTTAGCTGGCTAGCTCTGTTAGCTCTTGGCTACTAGCAGTCTGGAATTACACCCCAACGCTCACCCCCCCTCTCAGCTCCACCTCTTTGCCCATATATGTATTTTCTGGGACCGGCTGCCAAGATGGCGACTGTGGGAACCACCCAATGAACTTCACTTCAGCTCTTCAGGAACCTGTGGGTGATGTCACAGTAGCTCCGCCCATGTTTTATACAGTATACATGACGATCACATGGGTTAAAGAAAACGTCTGCAGGGTGTCAGCAGCAGCTGCTTGCAGTAGCATCTGTTTTCTGGGTCAGGGATCCCCAATACTGGTCCTCGAGGACCAGTGTCCTGCAGGTTTTCCACATGTTCCTGCTGGAACACACCTGACTCAGACAAGCTCTGCACATGTTGCTAAATACACACTGATTTGGAAAACCTGCAGGACACCGGTCCTAAGGACCAGTATTGGGGTTCTCTGTTCTGGGTCACCTGAACACCATCACATCCCAGCAGCTCCTTTACTTCCATCAGCTTGGCTTAAACACTGATAGGATGTCATTTTTTACCGTAATTAGGTGTCAGAAAAAGTGCCTTTAGCTTCATTTGGTCCAAATAAATAGATTTATTTTCCCATGAAGGTGAATAACAGCATAAAATAACCACTGAAGTACACAAATCTCCAGCATTTGGCCATATACCGCTTATACCATGGTCACTCAAAGGAAATAATATAAGATCAATAACTAATGTTGTTTTACTGTTAAAATAATGTTTTTAACAAGAAGCAGCGCAGTGGACTATTTATTGTCTCTTGTTGTGGCGTTGCCAAGGTAACTGCCGTTACCTGCACCTGCACCTTGTTTGGCCACAGAAACTTTTGCAACAAATCATCGATGATGGTGAAAAACGAAAGCATTGCGGGATGTGTGTGACTGTGTGGTCCAGGGAGCTCAGTGTGTATGAATGTGAGTCAGTGTGTGTGCGCACGGCGCACCGTCAGGTGACCGAGCCTGAAAGATCAGAGTGTTGAACGGAAGTGCCGCCCCCCTCCTTTTAACGGATTCCAGTGTAAATATGGTGATTTTCTGAAAATGCATTTTTCTTCACAATAGGAGAGGAAATTATGGAGGACGTCTGATGGCTAGTTTTTTATAACAGTTTTAAAAAAATTTGGCTGTGGAAAAATCCAAATGTGAACAGCACAGACCTTTTTAATTCTTGAAGATTGCTGTGAAACTGGCATAGCCGCTGGAGCCAATTCTCCTTTTTCCTTTTTATTGTTCAACCGATGGTCTAAATTAACCTTAAAAAAATAAAATAACTTAAAAACTGGCAAATCAGATACATTCATTAGCAACCATGGGCCGCTGTTTGACATAGTCCTTCCAGATATTTGTTCTGCTTTCTGTTCTGTCTCTTTGTCACTAACATTTATGTTGCTACGGTTACCAACTGATGTTTGAGCCGATGCAATGATTTAGAATTATTTGGCGATTTGACAAAACTTTTTTTTAACTGGTGTCCTATATCACTTTTTAACGGACATCCTGCAACCAATCAGAATCGAGTATTCACCCAGACCATGGCATAAAAGAGTGTTAAATCAGCCTTTGGACGATCTGATGCTGCTCCGTCTGCTTCATTAATCATCTTGTAAACACCATTAGCCGACACTCTGCAGACATTCTCACTAGAAACGTGTTTTTCTCCTTTATTCTGATCGTCTTGGCAACAAAATGCAGCAAATATGTTTAACTTCAGATGGTTTTAGTGTCATTATTAAACAGTCAAAGTGCTGAGTTAATCAGTGCAAACATGGAGCGTACTCCCTCTGGTACCCAACCAAACCACCTCTTTAAACACATAAACTGTACAACATTCACTTCAACACAAACATCAACAACTGATTAAATAAATGTTACTGAGGCAGTCAGTGGGTTAAAACCATATTAGTCTCTCTCACAGTAAACGTGCCACAAGTTTAATTTCCACCTGAATCCCAAACTGAGACGAAGGAACTTTCCCATCCTCTGTCAGCTTTAACGAATCACGTGATGCAAACTCCACTTCCTGACATGACGGATCGGCTCGGAAAAGCCTCTGAAGGACATGAAACGTTTCTGATTCAAGGGGGTAAAGAACTCAAATATTATTTTCTCTCAGACATTTCTGTTGCCTCGCTGCATCCTGGACGTGGAAGGACACAGCGAGCCGTAAGGCGTCAGTGCTGGGATGTTTCTGCTGCTCAGACGATGGTTTGCGTTGATCCAGCCGATCCAGAGCCACCCATCATGTGAGTAACCAGCGGCGACGACCCCTCCCCCTCTGCTGGCTCCGCCCCGATCAGTCCCTGCCGCTGTAAGTTCAGGATGGAATCAGCGATGATGCGGGCCGTTTTCTTCTGGTACCCCCCCGACGTCACCATGAGAATGGGGATACCCCGTCGCTTCGCAGCCTTGAACACGATCTCGTCTCTTTTTATGATGCCCTGGCAGGTCGAGGAGAGAAAAGCTGAAGGTTTATCCACTGACTTCATAAAATCTTACACACACAACTAGGCCTGTCACGGTAACAAATTTTGCCATGCAATTAAATGTCTCGGAAATTATTGCGATAAATGATAATATTGCATGAAGCAATTATTGTCATTTTGAGACCATTTTGAACCAAAATAACAATAAAGCCATAATAATGCAAGTACTCCCTTTCAAATATCAACATACTTTAATTTCTAAAGAACATTTAGCTCGATGTGCAGACTAGACTCATCAGTCTGCTAAAACACTTCAGGATTTCTCCTGGGGTTTTGGCAACGTGGTGATCTGGAACATATGGTCTCTAAACACTAACACAGTTACATAGTCTATGGTCAAGCTGGGGGGACATGTTTGGACTTGACCAGAGGTGGAATGGTAAAACTGAATAACACCTTCAGTATGTTATATTTCATGTCATTGTAAAGTTGTGGAATTGCCGTTTGTAACGTCTGTTCATCCAGGCAATTCATACTGGCTGTGAAATGTTTGCAACATTTTTCAAAATGTTGCGTTTTTAGCCATTTTTAAGGGCAGAATGGCTTTACCAACCAAGCTGTCTGAGTGCACACCATGTTGCACTGTCCTGGTTGTCCTGAATCTGTCGGTTAAACACCTCAGTGATCGTGAACTGTCGGGAAGATGGAGCTAGCCTGTCTATTGAGGTTTTTTGTTTCCCAGCTGCAGTTGATGGTTGAGTTTTAAGTGCAGATGGAAGCTTGTTGTATTGCTGTGTTTAGTTAATATTGTCTTAAAACAAATGTTGCACTCGAGAGAGAAAAGAAAGACATAAAAATTATTGCGTCCAGCAAACTTATTGCGTGCATTTTTTCTTATTGTGCGATTATTGCGACAGGCCGACACACAACTGCCTGCTTGCTGGCGTTGCTACGACGACAAAGACATTCTGTACCTGCTGAGTTGCTCTGAATATCTAGAGAGAATGAAGTGCAGTCAAAATGACCCACAATGCATCTTCACCGAGCTGTCTGTTCTGTCTGTTCACATGAGGATTGCATCGTCGTGCTATAGTTGGTGTAGACCTACTAATGCTTTATAAAAAGGCTTTAAAGTCAACAATAAAGCAGCTACTAAATTATCAGGAACAGTTTGACCGTGTCTCACGTGCTGCTCTTTATTTCTTTAGGATGTGTGATGTCAGAACAAGAGGTTACAAAGCGGCGGTGGACATCCCTAATGTATCGGTATTGGTATCTAACTATGACTTCAGAACAAAGATGAAGACCTCTGTGAAATCATCCACCAAACCAAACATTACATCAGGATGAATGTGGTGGAAAACCAGCATGAAAAGATGTTTCAGTACCTGTGGTGATATGGAGAGTCCTCCCAGGGGGTCTCCATCCAAGATGTCTGTCCCTGCATTGTACACGATGATGTCAGGACGGACCTCGTTCAGGGCGCCTTCGGAGTGCAACTCCACCTTCTGGAGATACTCGGTATCTTCAGTGCCCCAATCCAGCTCCACCTTCCTCTTTATGGCTCCTGAGGATCGAGACGGTGTTTACAAGGATGATGGATCTTCAACATGGTGAAGTTACGGAATAAAACAACCAGATGAAAGGAAGCGTTAGTTTCCTTATTTTCATTCCCTAAAACAAAATGCAACGCTGCATAACATGCTGCTGTTTTTTTCTGATTTCTGCTCAGGACAAGAGGAAAAATCAGGTGGGGAGCGCCTCGATGTACCTGCAGGGTCATCAGATCCCAGGAAAACAGACATTTGGCTTTCGTTGGCCGTATACAGAAGTGACATGTTGGCGAACGAGTCAGGTGAAACACAAGCGGTGAAAAAGCCTACAGTCTCAGACTTCCCTTTGGGATGAAGTCCTTCTTTTCGGCTTCGACCTCATCTAACTTGATTTGTTAGCTGTGGTTCTGTGTCTTTGTAAAGGATTGGTTAAAACCCTAACCATGGTGGCTCGAGCGCCGCCTCCGTCACGTCAACGTGCTGAAGCCTGATGCAAAGCGTGAGATAGACTGTCTCTCTCACTGGTGTTTCACATTTCCTTCATCTTCTTATGTATTAAACTTAAAGGTGTCATTACCGGGTCTTTTCATGTGCCTACTGTCCTCTAATGGTTTTTAAATAACTGTTTAAAAACTTAGTAAACAAAAAAAAAAAATTAAAAGTGCTTTTTCTGACACTTTATTCATAATAAAACTTTTCTCGTGAGAATTCACGCGAGATTTCTATCAACCTAGACATGGGTTAAAATAATGTCAATGAGGTGCTCGCTGATTGACTGCTGGAAGTCCGGCGTCGAGGCCAGTAGTCTCCAGGCTAAAAACATTAGCTGTTGTTGGCTTTGGTAACAAACAACCGAGCAGTGGACATGGCATCGCTGCTCGCACGTCTTCACACAGCTTGTTGCTAATAGCAACTGAGGCAGGTCCAGCAGGTGTATCTAAGGTGGAAAAGGGGCTGGTTAAGACATCCCAGGGAGAAAATTTAAAAAATGCGTTTGCGAGACTTCAGCGTTGTGGACAGTTTTGCTGCGAACAAAGAGTCCAGACGTAAAAACCCGGCCGTCTTCAACAGAAAGGCTTCCAGGGACGTTTCCAGTTACGCAGGTTTTAACTCGAAAAAGTGCAATTTCAGGGTGATGACTCCTTTAAGAAGTGGCGAGGAGGTGGTGGGAAGGTGGGGGGGGGGCAGTAAGGAAGCGGCATGGTTGTGGCAGGGAAATGGTCAAGATACACCGGTGTGGATGCAGGAAAACCGGGGGTGTGGGGGGAAACACTGGGAATAAAGTGAATAAGGTGGGAATAAGGTGGGAAAGCACTGGGAATGGTGGAATGCAGTTAGGAAGTGGGGGGGGGGACAGTAGGAAAGCTGTGGTGTGTGTGTGTGTGTGTGTGTGTGTGTGTGCTTTGACTCAGGTAGAGAGCAGGAATTGTTTTCTCATCAGGGGGTCGGAGAACTGCAACGTGAGATCCTCTTTGTGTCATTGACATGATCAAATCGGTAAAATGGATATTTTTCCAAACTTTCTCCCAGCCACAGATCCAGTCAGTGGGACACTTCCTGAAACTGGGACTGTGTGGGAATATTCAGAGATCCAGTCAGTGGGACACTTCCTGAAACTGGGACTGTGTGGAATATTCAGAGATCCAGTCAGTGGGACACTTCCTGAAACTGGGACTGTGTGGAATATTCAGAGATCCAGTCAGTGGGACACTTCCTGAAACTGGGACTGTGTGGGAATATTCAGAGATCCAGTCAGTGGGACACTTCCTGAAACTGGGACTGTGTGGGAATATTCAGAGATCCAGTCAGTGGGACACTTCCTGAAACTGGGACTGTGTGGGAATATTCAGAGATCCAGTCAGTGGGACACTTCCTGAAACTGGGACTGTGTGGGAATATTCAGAGATCCAGTCAGTGGGGCACTTCCTGAAACTGGGACTGTGTGGGAATATTCAGAGATCCAGTAAGTGGGACACTTCCTGAAACTGGGACTGTGTGGGAATATTCAGAGATCCAGTCAGTGGGACACTTCCTGAAACTGGGACTGTGTGGGAATATTCAGAGATCCAGTCAGTGGGACACTTCCTGAAACTGGGACTGTGTGGGAATATTCAGAGATCCAGTCAGTGGGACACTTCCTGAAACTGGGACTGTGTGGGAATATTCAGAGATCCAGTCAGTGGGACACTTCCTGAAACTGGGACTGTGTGGGAATATTCAGAGATCCAGTCAGTGGGACACTTCCTGAAACTGGGACTGTGTGGGAATATTCAGAGATCCAGTCAGTG